>NW_027140986.1:0-661237 GCF_036365525.1 Heterodontus francisci | reverse complement strand
TCAGAGGATTTGAACGCATGTGAAAGCAGCAGGGAGAAGAAAATCCCAAAAAGTGTGGGTGCGAGAACACAGCCCTGTTTCACACCACTCAGGATAGGAAAGGGCTCTGATGAGGAGCCACCATGTTGAATTGTGCCTTTCATATTGTCATGGAATGAGGTGATGATACTTAGTAGCTTTGGTGGACATCCGATCTTTTCTAGTAGTCTGAAGAGACCACGTCTGCTGACGAGGTCAAAGGCTTTGGTGAGATCAATGAAAGCAATGTAGAGGGGCATCTGTTGTTCACGGCATTTCTCCTGTATCTGACGAAGGGAGAACTGCATGTCAATAGTCGATCTCTCTGCACGAAAGCCACACTGTGCCTCAGGGTAGACGCGCTCGGCCAGCTTCTGGAGCCTGTTCAGAGCGACTCGAGCAAAGACTTTCCCCACTATGCTGAGCAGGGAGATTCCACGGTAGTTGTTGCAGTCACCGCGGTCACCTTTGTTTTTATAGAGGGTGATGATGTTGGCATCGCGCATGTCCTGGGGTACTGCTCCCTCGTCCCAGCACAGGCATATCAGTTCATGTAGTGCTGAGAGTATAGCAGGCTTGGCACTCTTGATTATTTCAGGGGTAATGCTGTCCTTCCCAGGGGCTTTTCCGCTGGCTAGGGAATCAATGGCATCACTGAGTTCCGATTTGGTTGGCTGTATGTCCAGCTCATCCATGACTGGTAGAGGCTGGGCTGCATTGAGGGCAGTCTCAGTGACAGCATTCTCCCTGGAGTACAGTTCTAGGTAGTGCTCAACCCAGCGGTCCATCTGTTTGCGTTGGTCAGTGATTATGTCCCCCGATTTAGATTTGAGGGGGGTGATCTTCTTGATGGTTGGCCCAAGAGCTCTCTTCATGCCATCATACATTCCTCTGATGTTTCCGGTGTCTGAGGCCAGCTGAATATGACTGCATAGGTGTTGCCAGTAGTCGTTTGCGCAACGCCTAGCTGTTCTTTGTGCAGTACTTCTGGCTGCTTTAAGTGCTGCGGATGTTAAATCGCTGGGGGCTTTCTTGTAGTTCAAAAGTGCAATGCGCTTAGCGGCTATGACAGGTTCCAGCTCTTCATTATGAGATTGAAACCAGTCTGCATTTCTCTTCGCACTTTTGCCGTAGGTGGTCAAAGCTGACTCATAGATGGCGTCTCTGATGTGGGCCCACTTGGTCTCAGCATCCCCTGTGGGAGTGTTTTGAAGGGCTGTTACAAGTGAATTTAGAAATTTTTGTAACAGCTGTGGGTGAGAAATTCTGCTCGTGTTGATGCGCGGGTGGCCCTTCTGCTTGGAATGATGCAACTTCTTTGGTCTGAGTCTAACCTTGCTGCACACCAGGGAGTGGTCGGTGTCGCAGTCCGCACTGTGGAAGCTGCGTGTGATTTGAACACTGTTTAAGGCGGCTCGCCTTGTGACAATGAGGTCCAGCTGGTGCCAACGACGTGATCTTGGGTGCCTCCATGAAACCTGGTGACAGGGTTTAGTGTGAAAGAACGAGTTGGTGATGCAGAGGTTATGATAGGTACACAACTCAAGCAGTCTCTGCCCGTTCTCATTCATCCTTCCAACGCCATAGCGCCCAAGGCAGGAGGGCCATGAGTCATGGTCGGCCCCAACCCTGGCATTAAAGTCCCCCAGCAGGAATAGGTGTTCGGTGTTGGGGATGCTGCTAATGATGTTATGGAGTTGTTCATAGAACTGGTCTTTAGCTTCAGGTGTGGAACAGAGTGTTGGAGCATAGATGCTGAGTAGGTGTACTGGACCAGAGGTGGTGAGCAGTCGGATGGACAGTATGCGTTCCGAGCCATTTGAGGGAGGCTCTATCATGCTGAGCAAGGAGTTTCTGATGGCGAAGCCCACTCCATGCTGTCTTGGTTCTTCAGGATCCCTGCCCTGCCAGAAGAAGGTGTAGTCTTGCTCTGCTAGAGAGCCACTCGCGGGGAGGCGAGTCTCCTGAAGTGCTGCAATGTCCACATTGAGTCTACTGAGCTCGTTGTTAATGATGGCGGTCTTCCGAGAATCGTTGATTTGTGTAAGGTCTTCCGACAGGCCAGGACACATAGTTCTGACGTTCCAGCTTGCAAAGCGAAGGGCTGGTACCTTCTTTCCTTTTTTCATGTTGTTTGGTGCGGTGTATCAGTCCACCTTTCGGGCAATGACCCTGAGCTCCAAGCACCCATTGAAGCAGGCAGACTGTGGCGGGACAGAACCTTATTGACCGGGGGCTGCCCGGTTTGAGGCGGGCGGTAGCTGTCCAGTGAGGTGCAATGACCTCTCCCACCGACAAAGGCAACCCGTGGCGCCCAGTTTCTACGCCAATTTATCTGGACTTACACTGATACCAAGTCACAAAGACATACACTGATGCCCAGTAACAAAGACACACACTGACACCAAGTAACAAAGTCATCCACTGACACCAAGTAACAAAGACACACACTTACACCAAGTAACACAGACATACACTGACACCAAGTAACAAAGACATACAATTACACCAAGTAACAAAGACATACACTTACAACAAGTATTTTGACATACAGTGACTCCAAGTAACAAAGACATACACTGATACCAAGTCACAAAGACATACACTGATGCCCAGTAACAAAGACACACACTTACACCATGTAACACAGACATACACTGACACCAAGTAACAAAGACAGACAATTACACCAAGTAACACAGACATACACTGACACCAAGTAACAAAGACAGACAATTACACCAAGTAACAAAGACATACACTTACAACAAGTAACAAAGACATACAATTACACCAAGTAACAAAGACACACACTTTCACCAAGTAACAAGGACATACACTGACACCAAGTACCAAATACAGACAGTTACAACAAGTAACAAAGACATACACTTGCACCAAGTATTTTGACATACACTGACACCAAGTAACAAAGAAATACACTGATAACCAGTAACACAGACACACACTTACACCAAGTAACACAGACATACAATGACACCAAGTAACAAAGATCTGCACTGATACCCAGCAACACACACACACTTACACCAAGAAAAAAGACAGACACTGATACCCAGTAACACAGACACACACTTACACCAAGTAACAAAGACATACACTGAAACCCAGTAACGAAGACATACTCTGACACTCAGTAACACAGACACACACGGACACCAAGTGACAAGGACACACACTTACACCAAGTAACAAAGACATACACTGACACCCAGTAACACAGACACTCACGGACACCAAGTAACAAAGACACACACTTCCACCAAGTAACAAAGACACACACTGACACCCATTAACACAAACAAACACACTGAAATCCAGTAACACAGCATACACTGCGGGGGGATGGGGGGGGGGGGCACATTGGCGCATTGGTTAGCACCGCAGCCTCACAGCTCCAGGGACCCGGGTTCGATTCTGGGTACTGCCTTTGCGGAATTTGCAAGTTGTCCCTGTGTCTGCGTGGGTTTCCTCCCGGTGCTCCGGTTTCCTCCCACATGCCAAAGACTTGCAGGTTGATTGGTTAATTGGCCATCATAAATTGCCCCTAGTATAGGTACGTGGCAGCGAAATATATAGGGATAGGTGGGGATGTGATAGGAATACGGGATTAGTGTAGGATTAGTATAAATGGGTTGTTGATGGTCGGCACAGACTCGGTGGGCCGAAGGGCCTGTTTAAGTGCTGTATCTCGAAACTAAACTAAATACTGACACCTAGTGTCACAGACACACACTGACACCCAGTCCCACAAACAAACACACACTGACACCCAGTAACAAAGACATGCACTGACACCAAGTCACAAAGACATACAGTGGTACCAAGTCACAAAGATATACACTTACACCATGTAACAAAGACACACACTTACACCAAGTAACACAGACATACACTGACACCAAGTAACAAAGACAGACAATTACACCAAGTAACAAAGACATACACTTACACCAAGTATTTTGACATACAGTGACACCAAGTAACAAAGACATACACTGATACCAAGTCACAAAGACATACACTGATGCCCAGTAACAAAGACACACACTTACACCATGTAACACAGACATACACTGACACCAAGTAACAAAGACAGACAATTACACCAAGTAACACAGACATACACTGACACCAAGTAACAAAGACAGACAATTACAACAAGTAACAAAGACATACACTTACAACAAGTAAGAAAGACATACAATTACACCAAGTAACAAAGACATACACTTACACCAAGTATTTTGACATACAGTGACACCAAGTAACAAAGACATACACTGATACCAAGTCACAAAGACATACACTGATGCCCAGTAACAAAGACACACACTTACACCATGTAACACAGACATACACTGACACCAAGTAACAAAGACAGACAATTACACCAAGTAACAAAGACATACACTTACAACAAGTAACAAAGACATACACTTACACGAAGTAACAAAGACACACACTTACACCAAGTAACAAAGACATACACTGACACCAAGTAACAAATACAGACAGTTACACCAAGTAACAAAGACATACACTTGCACCAAGTATTTTGACATACACTGACACCAAGTAACAAAGAAATACACTGATACCCAGTAACACAGACACACACTTACACCAAGTAACACAGACATACAATGACACCAAGTAACAAAGATCTGCACTGATACCCAGCAACACAGACACACACTTACACCAAGAAAAAAGACAGACACTGATACCCAGTAACACAGACACACACTTACACCAAGTAAAAAAGACATACACTGAAACCCAGTAACTAAGACATACTCTGACACTCAGTAACACAGACACACACGGACACCAAGTGACAAGGACACACAATTACACCAAGTAACACAGACACACACTGACACCCAGTAACACAAACAAACACACTGACACCAAATAACACAGACACACACTGACACCAAGTAACAAAGACATACACTGATACCAAGTAACACAGACATTCACTGACACCAAGTAACAAAGACAGACAATTACACCAAGTAACAAAGACATACACTTACACCAAGTATTTTGACATACACTGACACCTAGTAACAAAGACATACACTGATACCCAGTAACGCAGACACACACTTACACCCAGTAAAAAAGACATACAATGACACCAAGTCACAAAGACATACACTGATACCAAGTCATACACTGATGCCCAGTAACAAAGACACACACTGACACCAAGTAACAAAGTCATCCACTGACACCAAGTAACAAAGATACACACTTACACCAAGTAACACAGACATACACTGACACCAAGTAACAAAGACATACAATTACACCAAGTAACAAAGACATACACTGATACCAAGTCACAAAGACATACACTGATGCCCAGTAACAAAGACACACACTTACACCATGTAACACAGACATACACTGACACCAAGTAACAAAGACAGACAATTACACCAAGTAACAAAGACATACACTTACAACAAGTATTTTGACATACACTGACACCAAGTTACAAAGACATGCACTGATACCCAGTAACGCAGACACACACTTACACCCAGTAAAAAGACATACACTGACACCAAGTCACAAAGACATACACTGATACCAAGTCACAAAGACATACATTGATGCACTGTAACACAGACACACACTGACACCAAGTAACAAAGACATACACTGACAGCAAGTAACAAAGACATACACTTACACCAAGTAACAAAGACACACACTTACACCAAGTAACACAGACATACAGTGACACCAAGTAACAAATACAGACAATTACACCAAGTAACAAAGACCTGCACTGATACCCAGCAACACAGACACTCACTTACACCAAGAAAAATGACAGACACTGATACCCAGTAACACAGACACACACGGACACCAAGTGACAAGGACACACACTTACACCAAGTAACACAGACACACACTGACACCCAGTAACACAAACAAACGCACTGACACCAAATGACACAGACACACACTGACACCAAGTAACAAAGACAGACACTGATACCCAGTAACACAGACACACAATGGGTGGGGGGGGGGGTGGGGCACATTGGCGCAGTGGTTAGCACCGCAGCCTCTCAGCTCCAGGGACCCGGGTTCGATTCTCGGTACTGCCTGTGCGGAGTTTGCAAGTTCTCCCTGTGTCTGCATGGTTTTCCTCCCGGTGCTCCGGTTTCCTCCCACATGCCAAAGACTTGCAGGTTGATAAGTTAATTGGCCATCATAAATTGCCCCTAGCATAGGTAGGTGGTCGGGAAATATATAGGGATAGATGGGGATGTGAGAGAAATACGGGATTAGTGTAGGATTAGTATAAATGGGTTGTTGATTGTCGGCACAGACTCGGTGCGCCGAAGGGCCTGTTTCAGTGCTGGATCTCGAAACTAAACTAAATACTGACACCTAGTGTCAAGGACACACACTGACACCCAGTAACACAAACAAACATACACTGACACCAAGCAACACAGACACAAACTGACACCCAGTAAAAAAGACAGACACTGACACAAAGTCACAAAGACATACACTGTTACCAAGTCACAAAGACGTACACTGATGCCCAGTAACAAACACACACACTTACACCAAGTAACACAGACATGCACTGACACCAAGTGTTTTGACATACACTGACACCAAGTAACAAAGACATACACTGATACCCAGTAACGCAGACACACACTTACACCCAGTAACACAGACACAAACTGACACCAAGGAACAAAGACATACACTGACACCAAGTAACAAAGACATACAATTACACCAAGTAACAAAGACACACACTTACACCAAGTAACACAGACATACACTGACACCAAGTAACTAAGACAGACAATTACACCAAGTAACAAAGACATACACTTACATCAAGTATTTGGACATACACTGACACCCAGTAACACAAACAAACACAAACTGACACCCAGTAACCCAAAGAAACACTGATACACAGTAACAAAGACATACACTGACACCAAGTAAGACAGACACACACTGACACCCAGTAAAAAAGACATATACTGACACCAAGTCACAAAGACATACACTGATACCAAGTCACAAAGACATACTCTGATGCCCAGAAACAAAGACACACACTTTCACCAAGTAACAAAGACACATACTTACACCAAGTAACACAGACATACACTGACACCAAGTGACAAAGACAGACAATTACAAAAAGTAACAAAGACATACATTTACACCAAATATTTTGACATAAACTGACACTAAGTAACAAAGACATACACTGATACCCAGTAACACAGACACACACTTACACCAAGTAACACAGACATACACTGACACCAAGTAACAAAGACATGCACTGATACCCAGTAACACAGACACACACTTACACCAAGTTAAAAAGACAGACACTGATACCCAATAACACAGACACACACTTACACCAAGTAACAAAGACATACACTGACACCCAGTAACAAAGACATACACTGACACGCAGTAACACAGACACACACGGACACCAAGTAACAAAGACACACACTTACATCAAGTAACACAGACACAAACTGACACCCAGTAACACAGACACACACTTACACCAAGTAACACAGACATACACTGACACCAAGTAACAAAGACATACACTGATAAACACTGATACACAGTAACAAAGAAAT
The DNA here is from genome assembly GCF_036365525.1 of Heterodontus francisci. Taxonomy (NCBI): domain Eukaryota; kingdom Metazoa; phylum Chordata; class Chondrichthyes; order Heterodontiformes; family Heterodontidae; genus Heterodontus; species Heterodontus francisci. The sequence continues at coordinate 653,525 of NW_027140986.1, read as the reverse complement.
ACACTGACACCAAGTAAGACAGACACACACTGCCACCCAGTAAAAAAGACATACACTGACACCAAGTCACAAAGACATACACTGATACCAAGTCACAAAGACATACACTGATGCCCAGTAACACAGACACACACTGACACCAAGTAACAAAGACATACACTGACACCAAGTAACAGAGACACACACTGACACCAAGTAACAAAGACACACACTTACTCCAAGTAACAAAGACATACACTTGCACCAAGTAACAAAGACACACACTTACACCAAGTAACACAGTCATACACTGACACCAAGTAACACAGACACACACTTACACCAAGTAGCAAAGACATACACTTACATCAAGTAACACAGACATACACTGACACCAAGTAATAAAGACATACAATTCCACCAAGTAACAAAGAAACACATTTACACCTAGTAACACAGATATACACTGACACCAAGTCACAAAGACATGCACTGACACCCAGTAACACAGACACACACGGACACGAAGTAACAAAGACGCACACTTACACCAAGTAACACAGACACACACTGACACCCAGTAACACAGACTCACACTTACAACAAGTAACACAGATATGCACTGACACCAAGTAACAAAGACATCCACTGATACCCAGTAACACAGACACACACTTTCACCAAGTAACACAGACATACACTGACACCAAGTAACAAAGACATACACTGATACCCAGGAACACAGACACACACTTACACAAAGTAACACAGACACACACTTACACCAAGTAGCAAAGACATACACTGACACCCAGTAACACAAACAAACACGCACTGACACCCAGTAACACAGAGAAACACTAATAAACAGTTACCAAGACATACACTGACACCAACTAACACGGACACACACTGACACCCAGTAACAAAGACAGACATTGACACCAAGTCACAAAGACATACACTGATACCAAGTCACAAAGACATACACTGATACTGAGTAACACAGACACACACTGACACCAAGTAACAAAGACATACACTGACACCAAGTAACAAAGACATACACTTACACCAAGTAACAAAGGGAGAAAATTACACCATGTGACAAAGACATACACTTAGACCAAGTATTTTGACATACACTGACACCAAGTAACAAAGACATGCACTGATACCGAGTAACACAGACACAGACGTACACCAAGTAACAAAGACATACACTGACACCAAGTCACAAAGGAACACACTGACACCCAGTAACAAAGACATAAACTGACACCAAGTCACAAAGACATACACTGATACCCAGTAACACAGACAGACACTTACACCAAGTAACACAGACATTCACTGACACCCAGTAACACAGACACACACTTACACCAAGTAACTAAGACAAACACTGACACCCAGTAACAAAGACATACACTGACACCCAGTAACACAGACACACACTTACATCAAGTAACAAAGACACTCACTTACACCAAGTAACACAGACACACAGTGACACCAAGTAACACAGACACACACACACCAAGTAACACAGACATACACTGACACCAAGTAACAAAGACATGCACTGACACCCAGTAACACAGGCACACACGGACACCAAGTGACAAAGACAAACACTTACACCAAGTAACACAGACACACACTGACACCCAGTAACACAGACACACACTTTCTCCAAGTAACACAGATATACACTGACACCAAATAACAAAGACATCCACTGATACCCAGTAACACAGACACACATTTCCACCAAGTAACACAGACATACACTGACACCAAGTAACAAAGACATACACTGATGCCCAGGAACACAGACACACTCTTACACCAAGTAGCAAAGACACACACTTACACCAAGTAACAAAGACATACACTGACACCCAGTAACACAGAGAAACACTAATAAACAGTAACAAAGACATACACTGACACCAAGTAACACAGACACGCACTGACACCCAGTAACAAAGACATACACTGACACCATGTCACAAAGACATACACTGATACCAAGTCACAAAGACAGACACTGATACCCAGTAACACAGACACACACTTACACCAAGTAACAAAGGCATACACTGACACCCAATAACAAAGACATACACTGACACCCCGTAACACAGACACACACGGACACCAAGTAACAAAGACAAACACTTACACGAAGTAACACAGACATACACTGACACCCAGTAACACAGACACACACGTACACCAATTAACACAGACATACACTGATGCCAAGTAACAAGGACATACACTGATACCAAGTAACACAGACACACTTACACTAAGTAACACAGACATACGCTGACATCAAGTAACAAAGACATACAATTACACCAAGTAACAAAGAAACACACTTACACCTAGTAACACAGATACACACTGACACCAAGTCACAAAGACATGCACTGACACCCAGTAACACAGACACACACGGACACCAAGTAAAAAAGACGCACACTTACACCAAGTAACACAGACACACACTGACACCCAGTAACACAGACACACACTTACACCAAGTAACACAGATATACACTGACACAAAGTAACAAAGACATCCAATGATACCCAGCAACACAGACACATACTTTCACCAAGTAACACAGACATACACTGACACCAAGTAACAAGGACATACACTGATGCCCAGGAACACAGACACACTCTTACACCAAGTAGCAAAGACACACACTGACACCCAGTAACACAGAGAAACACTAATAAACAGTAACAAAGACATACACTGACACCAAGTAACACAGACACGCACTGACACCCAGTAACAAAGACATACACTGACACCATGTCACAAAGACATACACTGATACCAAGTCACAAAGACAGACACTGATACCCAGTAACAAAGACACACACTTACACCAAGTAACAAAGACATACACTGATACCCAGTAACACAGACACACACTTACACCAAGTAACAAAGACATACACTGACACCCAATAACAAAGACATACACTGACACCCCGTAACACAGACACACACGGACACCAAGTAACAAAGACAAACACTTACACGAAGTAACACAGACATACACTGACACCCAGTAACACAGACACACACGTACACCAATTAACACAGACATACACTGATGCCAAGTAACAAGGACATACACTGATACCCAGTAACACAGACACACTTACACTAAGTAACACAGATATACGCTGACACCAAGTAACAAAGACATACAATTACATCAAGTAACAAAGAAACACACTTACACCTAGTAACAAAGACATACACTGATACCCAGTAACACAGACACACACTTACACCAAGTAACAAAGACATACACTGACACCCCGTAACACAGACACACACGGACACCAAGTAACAAAGACAAACACTTACACGAAGTAACACAGACATACACTGACACCCAGTAACACAGACACACACGTAAACCAATTAACACAGACATACACTGATGCCAAGTAACAAGGACATACACTGATACCCAGTAACACAGACACACTTACACTAAGTAACACAGATATACGCTGACACCAAGTAACAAAGACATACAATTACACCAAGTAACAAAGAAACACACTTACACCTAGTAACACAGATACACACTGACACCAAGTCACAAAGACATGCACTGACACCCAGTAACACAGACACACACGGACACCAAGTAAAAAAGACGCACACTTACACCAAGTAACACAGACACACACTGACACCCAATAACACAGACACACACTTACAACAAGTAACACAGATATACACTGACACCAAGTAACAAAGACATCCAATGATACCCAGCAACACAGACACACACTTTCACCAAGTAACACAGACATACACTGACACCAAGTAACAAAGACATACACTGATACCCAGGAACACAGACACACACTGACACCAAGTAACACAGACACACACTTACACCAAGTAACAAAGACATACACTGACACCCAGTAACACAAACAAACGCACACTGACACCCAGTAACCCAGAGAAACACTAATATACAGTAACCAAGACATACACTGACACCAAGTAACATTGACACACACTGACACCCAGTAACAAAGACATACACTGACACCAAGTCACAAAGACATACACTGATACCCAGTAACACAGACACACACTTACACCAAGTAACACAGACATACACTGATACCCAGTGACACAGCCACACACTTACACCAAGTAACAAAGACATACACTGACACCCAGTAACAAAGACATGCACTGACACCCAGTAACACAGACACACACGGACACCAAGTAAAAAAGACGCACACTTACACCAAGTAACACAGACACACACTGACACCCTGTAACACAGACACACACTTACACCAAGTAACACAGATATACACTGACACCAAGTAAAATAGACGCACACTTACACCAAGTAACACAGACACACACTGACACCAAGTAACAAAGACATACACTGACACCAAGTAACAAAGACAGTAAATTACACCAAGTAACAAAGACATAGATTAACACCAAGTATTTTGACATACACTGACACCAAGTAACAAAGACATACACTGCTCCCCAGTAACACAGACACACACTTACACCAAGTTACAAAGACATACACTGATACCAAGTCACAAAGACACACACTGACACCCAGTAACAAAGACATAAACTGACACCAAGTCACAAAGACATACACTGATACCCAGTAACACAGAGACACACTTACACCAAGTAACACAGACATACACTGACACCCTGTAACACAGACACACACTTACACCAAGTAACAAAGAAATACACTGACACCCAGTAACAAAGACATACACTGATACCAAGTAACATTGACACACACTGACACCCAGTAACAAAGACATACACTGACACCAAGTCACAAAGACATACACTGATAGCAAGTCACAAAGACATACACTGATACCCAGTAACACAGACACACACTGACACCAAGTAACAAAGACATACACTGACACCAAGTAACAAAGACATACACTGACACCAAGTAACAAAGACAGAAAATTACACCAAGTCACAAAGACATACATTAACACGAAGTATTTTGACATACACTGACACCAAGTAACAAAGACATACACTGATACCCAGGAACACAGACACACACTTACACCAAGTTACAAAGACATACACTGATACCAAGTCACAAAGACACACACTGACACCCAGTAACAAAGACATACACTGACAGCAAGTCACAAAGACATACACTGATACCCAGTAACACAGACACACACTTACACCAAGTAACACAGACATACACTGACACCAAGTAACAAAGACATGCACTGATACCCATTAACACAGACACACACTTACACCAAGTAACAAAGACATACACTGATACCCAGTAACACAGACACACACTTACACCAAGTAACAAAGACACACACTGACACCCAGTAACAAAGACATGCACTGACACCCAGTAACACAGACACACACGGGCACCAAGTAAAAAAGACGCACACTTACACCAAGCAACACAGACACACACTGACACCCTGTAACACAGACACACACTTACACCAAGTAACACAGATATACACTGACACCAAGTAACAAAGACATCCACTGATACCCAGTAACACAGACACACACTTTCACCAAGTAACACAGACATACACTGACACCAAGTAACAAAGACATACACTGATACCCAGTAACACAGACACACAGTTACACCAAGTAACACAGACACACATTAACACCAAGTATTTTGACATACACTGTCACCAAGTAACAAAGACATACACTGATACCCAGTAACACAGACACACACTTACACCAAGTAACAAAGACATACACTGATACCAAGTCACAAAGACACACACTGACACCCAGTAACACAGACACACACTTACACCAAGTAACAAAGACATACACTGACACCCAGTAACAAAGACATGCACTGACACCCAGTAACACAGACACACACGGACACCAAGTAAAAAAGACTCACACTTACACCAAGTAACACAGACACACACTGACACCCTGTAACACAGACACACACTTACACCAAGAAACACAGATATACACTGACACCAAGTAACAAAGACATCCACTGATAACCAGTAACACAGACACACACTTTCACCAAGTAACACAGACATACACTGACACCAATTAACAAAGACATACACTGATACCCAGGAACACAGACACACAGTTACACCAAGTAACACAGACACACACTTACACCAAGTAACAAAGACATACACTGACAGCCAGTAACACAAACAAACACACACTGACACCCAGTATCCCAGAGAAACACGAAAAACAGTAACCAAGACATACACTGACGCCAAGTAAACATTGACGCACACTGACACCCAGTAACAAAGACATACACTGACACCAAGTCACAAAGACATACACTGATAGCAAGTCACAAAGACATACACTGATACCCAGTAACACAGACACACACTGACACCAAGTAACAAAGACATACACTGACACCAAGTAACAAAGACATACACTTACACCAAGTAACAAAGACAGAAAATTACACCAAGTAACAAAGACATAGATTAACACCAAGTATTTTGACATACACTGACACCAAGTAACAAAGACATACACTGATACCCAGTAACACAGACACACACTTACACCAAGTAACAAAGACATACACTGATACCAAGTCACAAAGACACACACTGACACCCAGTACCAAAGACATAAACTGACACCAAGTCACAAAGACATACACTGATACCCAGTAACACAGACACACACTTACACCAAGTAACACAGACATACACTGACACACAGTAACACAGACACACACTTACACCAAGTAACAAAGAAATACACTGACACCCAGTAACAAAGACATACACTGATACCAAGTAACATTGACACACACTGACACCCAGTAACAAAGACATACACTGACACCAAGTCACAAAGACATACACTGATAGCAAGTCACAAAGACATACACTGATACCCAGTAACACAGACACACACTGACACCAAGTAACAAAGACATACACTGACACCAAGTAACAAAGACATACACTTACACCAAGTAACAAAGACAGAAAATTACACCAAGTCACAAAGACATACATTAACACCAAGTATTTTGACATACACTGACACCAAGTAACAAAGACATACACTGATACCCAGGAACACAGACACACACTTACAACAAGTAACAAAGACATACACTGATACCAAGTCACAAAGACACACACTGAAACCCAGTAACAAAGACATACACTGACAGCAAGTCACAAAGACATACACTGATACCCAGTAACACAGACACACACTTACACCAAGTAACACAGACATACACTGACACCAAGTAACAAAGACATGCACTGATACCCATTAACACAGACACACACTTACACCAAGTAACAAAGACATACACTGATACCCAGTAACACAGACACACACTTACACCAAGTAACAAAGACACACACTGACACCCAGTAACAAAGACATGCACTGACACCCAGTAACATAGACACACACGGGCACCAAGTAAAAAAGACGCACACTTACACCAAGTAACACAGACACACACTGACACCCTGTAACACAGACACACACTTACACCAAGTAACACAGATATACACTGACACCAAGTAACAAAGACATACACTGATACCCAGTATCACAGACACACAGTTACACCAAGTAACACAGACACACATTAACACCAAGTATTTTGACATACACTGTCACCAAGTAACAAAGACATACACTGATACCCAGTAACACAGACACACACTTACACCAAGTAACAAAGACATACACTGATACCAAGTCACAAAGACACACACTGACACCCAGTAACACAGACACAGACTTACACCAAGTAACAAAGACATACACTGACACCCAGTAACAAAGACATGCACTGACACCCAGTAACACAGACACACACGGACACCAAGTAAAAAAGACTCACACTTACACCAAGTAACACAGACACACACTGACACCCTGTAACACAGACACACACTTACACCAAGAAACACAGATATACACTGACACCAAGTAACAAAGACATCCACTGATATCCAGGAACACAGACACACAGTTACACCAAGTAACACAGACACACACTTACACCAAGTAACAAAGACATACACTGACAGCCAGTAACACAAACAAACACACACTGACACCCAGTAACCCAGAGAAACACGAAAAACAGTAACCAAGACATACACTGACGCCAAGTAACATTGACGCACACTGACACCCAGTAACAAAGACATACACTGACACCAAGTCACAAAGACATACACTGATAGCAAGTCACAAAGACATACACTGATACCCAGTAACACAGACACACACTGACACCAAGTAACAAAGACATACACTGACACCAAGTAACAAAGACATACACTTACACCAAGTAACAAAGACAGAAAATTACACCAAGTAACAAAGACATAGATTAACACCTAGTATTTTGACATACACTGACACCAAGTAACAAAGACATACACTGATACCCAGTAACACAGACACACACTTACACCAAGTAACAAAGACATACACTGATACCAAGTCACAAAGACACACACTGACACCCAGTAGCAAAGACATAAACTGACACCAAGTCACAAAGACATACACTGATACCCAGTAACACAGACACACACTTACACCAAGTAACACAGACATACAATGACACACAGTAACACAGACACACACTTACACCAAGTAACAAAGAAATACACTGACACCCAGTAACAAAGACATACACTGATACCAAGTAACATTGACACACACTGACACCCAGTAACAAAGACATACACTGACACCAAGTCACAAAGACATACACTGATTGCAAGTCACAAAGACATACACTGATACCCAGTAACACAGACACACACTGACACCAAGTAACAAAGACATACACTGACACCAAGTAACAAAGACATACACTTACACCAAGTAACAAAGACAGAAAATTACACCAAGTCACAAAGACATACATTAACACCAAGTATTTTGACATACACTGACACCAAGTAACAAAGACATACACTGATACCCAGGAACACAGACACACACTTACACCAAGTAACAAAGACATACACTGATACCAAGTCACAAAGACACACACTGACACCCAGTAACAAAGACATAAACTGACACCAAGTCACAAAGGCATACACTGATACCCAGTAACACAGACTCACACTTACACCAAGTAACACAGACATACACTGACACCCAGTAACACAGACACACACTTACACCAAGTAACAAAGACATACACTGACACCCAGTAACAAAGACATACACTGACACCCAGTAACACAGACACACACTTACACCAAATAACAAAGACACTCACTTACACCAAGTAACACAGACACACACTGACACCAAGTAACACAGACATACACTGAAAGCAAGTAACAAAGACATAGACTGATACCCAGTAAAACAGGCACACACTGTGGGGGGGGGGGGGGGGGGGGGGGTGGGTGGGGAGAGGGGGGGTGGGGCTCGTTGGCGCAGTGGTTAGCACCGCAGCCTCATAGCTCCAGGGACCCAGGTTCGATTCTGGGTACTGCCTGTGCGGAGTTTGCAAGTTCTCCCTGTGTCTGCGTGGTTTTCCTCCGGGTGCTCCGGTTTCCTCCCACATGCCAAAGACTTGCAGGTTGATAGGTTAATTGGCCATCATAAATTGCCCCTAGTATAGGTAGGTGGGAGGGAAATATATAGGGACAGGTGGGGATGTGATAGTAATACGGGATTAGTGTAGGATTAGTATAAATGGGTGGTTGATGGTCGGCACAGACTCGGTGGGCTGAAGGGCCTGTTAAAGTTCTGCATCTCTAAACTAAACCAAATACTGACACCTCGTGTCACAGATACACAATGACACCCAGTAACACAAACAAACACACACTGGCACCCAGTAACACAGAGAAACACTAATAAACAGTAACAAAGATATACAGTGACACCAAGTCACAAACACATACACTGACACCAAGTAACAAAGAAGTACACTTACACAAAGTAACACAGACATACACTGACACCAAGTAACAAAGACATACCCTGACACCAAGTAACAAAGACTTACACTTACACCAAGTAACAAAGACATACACTTACACCAAGTATTTTGACATGCACTGACACCAAGTAACAAAGACATACACTGATACCCAGTAACACAGACACACATTTACACCAAGTAACAAAGACATACACGGACACCAAGTCACATAGACACACACTGAAACCCAGTAACAAAGACATACACTGACAGCAAGTCACAAAGACATACACTGATACCCAGTAACACAGACACACACTTACACCAAGTAACACAGACATACACTGATACCCAGTAACACAGACACACACTTACACCAAGTAACAAAGAGATACACTGACACCCAGTAACAAAGACATACACTGACACCCAGTAACACAGACACACACGGACACCAAGTAACAAAGACACACACTGACACCCAGTTCCACAGACACACACGGACACGAAGTAACAAAGACGCACACTTACACCAAGTAACACAGACACACGCTGACACCCAGTAACACAGACACACACTTACAACAAGTAACACAGATATACACTGACACCAAGTAACAAAGACATCCACTGATACCCAGTAACACAGACACACAATTTCACCAAGTAACACCGACACACACTTACACCAAGTAGCAAAGACATACACTGACACCCAGTAACACAGACACACACGGACACCAAGTAACAAAGACACACACTTACACCAAGTAACAAAGACACACACTGACACCCAGTAACACAGACACACACTTACCCCAAGTAACACAGACATACACTGACACCAAGTAGCAATGAAATACACTGATAACCAGTAACACCGACACACACTTACACTAAGTAACAAAGACATACACTGACACCAAGTAACAAATACATACACTGATACCCAGGAACACAGACACACACTTACACCAAGTAACACAGACACACACTTACACCAAGTAACAAAGACATACACTTACACCAAGTAACACAGTCATACACTGACACCAAGTAATAAAGACATACAATTACACCAAGTAACAAAGAAACACACTTACACCAAGTAACACTGATACACACTGACACCAAGTCACAAAGACTTGCACTGAGACCCAGTTCCACAGACACACACGGACACCAAGTAACAAAGACGCACACTTACACCAAGTAACACAGACACACGCTGACACCCAGTAACACAGACACACACTTACAACAAGTAACACAGATACACACTTACACCAAGTAGCAAAGACAAACACTGACACCCAGTAACACAAACAATCACACACTGACACCCAGTAACACAGAGAAACACTAATAAACAGTTACCAAGACAAGCACTGACACCAACTAACACAGACACACATGACACCCAGTAACAAAGACATACACTGACACCAAGTCACAAAGACATACACTGATACCATATCACAAAGACATACACTGATACCCAGTAACACAGACACACACTGACACCAAGTAACAAAGACATACACTGACACCAAGTAACAAAGACATACACTTACACCAAGTAACAAAGACAGAAAATTACACCATGTAACAAAGACATACACTTACACCAAGTATTTTGACATACACTGAGACCAAGTAACAAAGACATACACTGCTGCCCAGTAACACAGACACACACTTACACCATGTAACAAAGCCGTACACTGACACCAAGTCACAAAGAAACACACTGACACCCAGTAACAAAGACATAAACTGACACCAAGTCACAAAGACATACACTGATACCCATTAACACAGACACACACTTACACCAAGTAACACAGACATACACTGACACCAAGTAACACAGACACACACTTACACCAAGTAACAATGACATACACTGACACCCAGTAACAAAGACATACACTGACACCCAGTAACACAGACAGACACTTACACCAAATAACAAAGACACTCACTTACACCAAGTAACACAGACACACACTGACACCCAGTAACACAGACACACACTTACACCAAGTAACACAGACATACACTGACACCAAGTAACAAATAAATGCACTGACACCCAGTAACAAAGACATACACGGACACCAAGTCACATAGACACACACTGACACCCAGTAACAAAGACATACACTGACAGCAAGTCACAAAGACATACACTGATACCCAGTAACACAGACACACACTTACACCAAGTAACACAGACATACACTGAATCCCAGTAACACAGACACACACTTACACCAAGTAACAAAGACATACACTGACACCCAGTAACAAAGACATACACTGACACCCAGTAACACAGACACACACGGACACCAAGTAACAAAGACACACACTGACACCCAGTAACACAGACACACACTTACACCAAGTAACACAGACATACACTGACACCAAGTAGCAATGAAATACACTGATAACCAGTAACACCGACACACACTTACACTAAGTAACACAGACATACACTGACACCAAGTAACAAATACATACACTGATACCCAGGAACACAGACACACACTTACACCAAGTAACACAGACACACACTTACAAGAAGTAACAAAGACATACACTTACACCAAGTAACACAGTCATACACTGACACCAAGTAATAAAGACATACAATTACACCAAGTAACAAAGAAACACACTTACACCAAGTAACACTGATATACACTGACACCAAGTCACAAAGACTTGCACTGACACCCAGTTCCACAGACACACACGGACACCAAGTAACAAAGAAGCACACTTACACCAAGTAACACAGACACACGCTGACACCCAGTAACACAGACACAAACTTACAACAAGTAACACAGATATACACTGACACCAAGTAACAAAGACGTCCACTGATACACAGTAACACAGACACACAATTTCACCAAGTAACACCGACACACACTTACACCAAGTAGCAAAGACATACACTGACACCCAGTAACACAGACACACACGGACACCAAGTAACAAAGACACACACTTACACCATTTAACAAAGACACACACTGACACCCAGTAACACAGACACACACTTACACCAAGTAACACAGACATACACTGACACCAAGTAGCAATGAAATACACTGATAACCAGTAACACCGACACACACTTACACTAATTAACACAGACATACACTGACACCAAGTAACAAATACATACACTGATACCCAGGAACACAGACACACACTTACACCAAGTAACACAGACACACACTTACACCAAGTAACAAAGACATACACTTACACCAAGTAACACAGTCATACACTGACACCAAGTAATAAAGACATACAATTACACCAAGTAACAAAGAAACACACTTACACCAAGTAACACTGATATACACTGACACCAAGTCACAAAGACTTGCACTGAGACCCAGTTCCACAGACACACACGGACACCAAGTAACAAAGACGCACACTTACACCAAGTAACACAGACACACGCTGACACCCAGTAACACAGACACACACTTACAACAAGTAACACAGATATACACTTACACCAAGTAGCAAAGACAAACACTGACACCCAGTAACACAAACAATCACACACTGACACCCAGTAACACAGAGAAACACTAATAAACAGTTACCAAGACAAGCACTGACACGAACTAACACAGACACACATGACACCCAGTAACAAAGACATACACTGACACCAAGTCACAAAGACATACACTGATACCAAGTCACAAAGACATACACTGATACCCAGTAACACAGACACACACTGACACCAAGTAACAAAGACATACACTGACACCAAGTAACAAAGACATACACTTACACCAAGTAACAAAGACAGAAAATTACACCATGTAACAAAGACATACACTTACACCAAGTATTTTGACATACACTGAGACCAAGTAACAAAGACATACACTGCTGCCCAGTAACACAGACACACACTTACACCATGTAACAAAGCCGTACACTGACACCAAGTCACAAAGAAACACACTGACACCCAGTAACAAAGACATAAACTGACACCAAGTCACAAAGACATACACTGATACCCATTAACACAGACACACACTTACACCAAGTAACACAGACATACACTGACACCAAGTAACACAGACACACACTTACACCAAGTAACAATGACATACACTGACACCCAGTAACAAAGACATACACTGACACCCAGTAACACAGACACACACTTACACCAAATAACAAAGACACTCACTTACACCAAGTAACACAGACACACACTGACACCCAGTAACACAGACACACACTTACACCAAGTAACACAGACATACACTGACACCAAGTAACAAATAAATGCACTGACACCCAGTAACACAGGCATACACGGACACCAAGTAACAAAGATATACACTGACACCAAGTCACAAAGACATCCACTGATACCCAGACACACACACACATTTTTCACCAAGTAACACAGACAAACACTGACACCAAGTAACAAAGACATACACTGATACCCAGGAACACAGACACACACTTACACCAAGTAACACAGACACACACTTACACCAAGTAACAAAGACATACACTGACACCCAGTAACACAAAGAAACACACACTGACACCCAGTAACACAGAGAAACACTAATAAACAGTAACAGAGACATACACTGACACCAAGTAACACAGACACGCATTGACACCCAGTTAGAAAGACATACACTGACACCATGTCACAAAGACATACACTGATACCAAGTCACAAAGACATACACTGATACCCAGTAACAAAGACACACACTTACACCAAGTAACAAAGACATACACTGATACCCTATAACACAGACACACACTGACACCAAGTAACAAAGACATATACTGACACCCAATAACAAAGACATACACTGACACCCAGTAACACAGACACACACGGACACCAAGTAACAAAGAAATACAGTTACACCAAGTAACACAGACACACACTGGCACCCAGTAACACAGACACACACTTCCACCAATTAACACAGACATACACTGAAAGCAAGTAACAAAGACATACACTGATACCCAGTAACACAGGCACACACTGTGGGGGTGGGGGGGGGGGGTGGGGGTGTGTGGAGAGTGGGGGTGGGGCTCGTTGGCGCAGTGGTTAGCACCGCAGCCTCACAGCTCCAGGGACCCAGGTTCGATTCTGGGTACTGCCTGTGCGGAGTTTGCAAGTTCTCCCTGTGTCTGCGTGGTTTTCCTCCGGGTGCTCCGGTTTCCTCCCACATGCCAAAGACTTGCAGGTTGATAGGTTAATTGGCCATCATAAATTGCCCCTAGTATAGGTAGGTGGGAGGGAAATATATAGGGACAGGTGGGGATGTGATAGTAATACGGGATTAGTGTAGGATTAGTATAAATGGGTGGTTGATGGTCGGCACAGACTCGGTGGGCTGAAGGGCCTGTTAAAGTGCTGCATCTCTAAACTAAACCAAATACTGACACCTCGTGTCACAGATACACACTGACACCCAGTAACACAAACAAACACACACTGGCACCCAGTAACACAGAGAAACACTAATAAACAGTAACAAAGATATACAGTGACACCAAGTCACAAACACATACACTGACACCAAGTAACAAAGACGTACACTTACACCAAGTAACACAGACATACACTGACACCAAGTAACAAAGACATACCCTGACACCAAGTAACAAAGACATACACTTACACCAAGTAACAAAGACATACACTTACACCAAGTATTTTGACATGCACTGACACCAAGTAACAAAGACATACACTGATACCCAGTAACAAAGACACACATTTACACCAAGTAACAAAGACATACACGGACACCAAGTCACATAGACACACACTGACACCCAGTAACAAAGACATACACTGACAGCAAGTCACAAAGACATACACTGATACCCAGTAACACAGACACACACTTACACCAAGTAACACAGACATACACTGATACCCAGTAACACAGACACACACTTACAACAAGTAACAAAGACATACACTGACACCCAGTAACAAAGACATACACTGACACCCAGTAACACAGACACACACGGACACCAAGTAACAAAGACACACACTTACACCAAGTAACAAAGACACACACTGACACCCAGTAACACAGACACACACTTACACTAAGTAACACAGACATACACTGAAACCAAGTAACAAATACATACACTGATACCCAGGAACACAGACACACACTTACACCAAGTAACACAGACACACACTTACACCAAGTAACATAGACATACACTTACAACAAGTAACACAGACATACACGGACAACATGTAATAAAGACATACAATTACACCAAGTAACAAAGAAACACACTTACACCAAGTAACACAGATATACACTGAATCCAAGTCACAAAGACTTGCACCGACACCCAGTTCCACAGACACACACGGACACCAAGTAACAAAGACGCACACTTACACCAAATAACACAGACACACGCTGACACCCAGTAACACAGACACACACTTACAACAAGTAACACAGATATACACTGACACCAAGTAACAAAGACATCCACTGATACCCAGTAACACAGACACACAATTTCACCAAGTAACACAGACACACACTGACACCAAGTAACAAAGACATACACTGACACCAAGTAACAAAGACATACACTTACACCAAGTAACAAAGACAGAAAATTACACCAAGTAACAAAGACATACATTAACACGAAATATTTTGACATACACTGACACCAAGTAACAAAGACATACACTGATACCCAGTAACACAGACACACACTTACACCAAGTAACAAAGACATACACTGATACCAAGTCACAAAGACACACACTGACACCCAGTAACAAAGACATAAACTGACACCAAGACACAAAGACATACACTGATACCCAGTAACACAGACACACACTTACACCAAGTAACACAGACATACACTGACACCCAGTAACACAGACACACACTTACACCAAGTAACAAAGACATACACTGACACCCAGTAACAAAGACATCGACTGACACCCAGTAACACAGACACACACTTACACCAAGTAACAAAGACACACACTGACACCAAGTAACAAAGACACTCACTTACACCAAATAACACAGACACACACTGACACCAATTCACAAAGACAAACACTGATACCCAGTAACACAGGCACACACTGTGGGGGGGGGGGGGGGTGGAGAGGGGGGGGGGGGGCTCGTTGGCGCAGTGGTTAGCACCGCAGCCTCACAGCTCCAGGGACCCAGGTTCGATTCTGGGTACTGCCTGTGCGGAGTTTGCAAGTTCTCCCTGTGTCTGCGTGGTTTTCCTCCGGGTGCTCCGGTTTCCTCCCACATGCCAAAGACTTGCAGGTTGATAGGTTAATTGGCCATCATAAATTGCCCCTAGTATAGGTAGGTTGGAGGGAAATATATAGGGACAGGTGGGGATGTGATAGTAATACGGGATTAGTGTCGGATTAGTATAAATGGGTGGTTGATGGTCTGCACAGACTCGGTGGGGTGAAGGGCCTGTTAAAGTGCTGCATCTCTAAACTAAACCAAATACTGACACCTCGTGTCACAGATACACAATGACACCCAGTAACACAAACAAACACACACTGACACCCAGTAACACAGAGAAACACTAATCAACAGTAACAAAGACATACAGTGACACCAAGTCACAAACACACACACTGACACCAAGAAACAAAGACGTACACTTACACCAAGTAACACAGACATACACTGACAACAAGTAACAAAGACATACCCTGACACCAAGTCACATAGACACACACTGACACCCAGTAACAAAGACATACACTGACAGCAAGTCACAAAGACATACACTGATACCCAGTAACACAGACACACACTTACACCAAGTAACACAGACATACACTGACACCAAGTAACAAAGACATGCACTGATACCCAGTAACACAGACACACACTTACACCAAGTAACAAAGACATACACTGATACCCAGTAACACAGACACACACTTACACCAAGTAACAAAGACATACACTGACAACCAGTAACAAAGACAGACATTTACACAAAGTAACAAAGACATACATTTACACCAAGTATTTTGACATACACTGACACCAAGTAACAAAGACATACACTGATACCCAGTAACACAGACACACACTTACACCAAGTAACAAAGACATACACTGACACCAAGTCACATTGACACACACTGACACCCAGTAACAAAGTCATACACTGACAGCAAGTCACAAAGACATACACTGATACCCAGTAACACAGACACATACTTACACCAAGTAACACAGACATACACTGACACCAAGTAACAAAGACATGCACTGATACCCAGTAACACAGACACACACTTACACCAAGTAACAAAGACATACACTGATACCCAGTAACACAGACACACACTTACACCAAGTAACAAAGACATACACTGACACCCAGTAACAAAGACATGCACTGACACCTAGTAACAGAGACATACACGGACACCAAGTAAAAAAGACGCACACATACACCAAGTAACACAGACACACATTGACACCCTGTAACACAGACACACACTTACACCAAGTAACACAGATATACACTGACACCAAGTAAAAAAGACGCACACTTACACCAAGTAACACAGACACACACTGATACCCAGTAACACAGACACACACTGACACCAAGTAACAAAGACATACACAGACACCAAGTAACAAAGACATACACTTACACCAAGTAACAAAGACAGAAAATTACACCAAGTAACAAAGACATAGATTGACACCAAGTATTTTGACATACACTGACACCAAGTAACAAAGACATACACTGATACCCAGTAACACAGACACACACTTACACCAAGTAACAAAGACATACACTGATACCAAGTCACAAAGACACACACTGACACCCAGTAACAAAGACATAAACTGACACCAAGTCACAAAGACATACACTGATACCCAGTAACACAGACACACACTTACACCAAGTAACACAGACATACACTGACACCAAGTAACAAAGACATGCACTGATACCCAGTAACACAGACACACACTTACACCAAGTCGCAAAGACATACACTGACACCCAGTAACAAAGACATGCACTGACACCTAGTAACAGAGACATACACGGACACCAAGTAAAAAAGACGCACACATACACCAAGTAACACAGACACACATTGACACCCTGTAACACAGACACACACTTACACCAAGTAACACAGATATACACTGACACCAAGTAAAAAAGACGCACACTTACACCAAGTAACACAGACACACACTGATACCCAGTAACACAGACACACACTGACACCAAGTAACAAAGACATACACTTACACCAAGTAACAAAGACAGAAAATTACACCAAGTAACAAAGACATAGATTGACACCAAGTATTTTGACATACACTGACACCAAGTAACAAAGACATACACTGATACCCAGTAACACAGACACACACTTACACCAAGTAACAAAGACATACACTGATACCAAGTCACAAAGACACACACTGACACCCAGTAACAAAGACATAAACTGACACCAAGTCACAAAGACATACACTGATACCCAGTAACACAGACACACACTTACACCAAGTAACACAGACATACACTGACACCCAGTAACACAGCTACAC
The DNA here is from genome assembly GCF_036365525.1 of Heterodontus francisci. Classification (NCBI taxonomy): domain Eukaryota; kingdom Metazoa; phylum Chordata; class Chondrichthyes; order Heterodontiformes; family Heterodontidae; genus Heterodontus; species Heterodontus francisci. The sequence goes on along the minus strand of NW_027140986.1, from coordinate 633,811 downwards.
ACTTACACCAAGTAACAAAGAAATACACTGACACCCAGTAACAAAGACATACACTGATACCAAGTAACATTGACACACACTGACACCCAGTAACAAAGACATACACTGACCCCAAGTCAGAAAGACATACACTGATAGCAAGTCACAAAGACATACACTGATACCCAGTAATACAGACACACACTGACACCAAGTAACACAGATATACACTGACACCATGTAACAAAGACATACACTTACACCAAGTAACAAAGACAGAAAATTACACCAAGTGACAAAGACATACATTAACACGAAGTATTTTGACATACACTGACACCAAGTAACAAAGACATACACTGATACCCAGGAACACAGACACACACTTACACCAAGTAACACAGACATACACTGATACCAAGTCACAAAGACACACACTGACACCCAGTAACAAAGACATACACTGACAGCAAGTAACAAAGACATGCACTTACACCAAGAATCAAAGACATACACTGATACCCAGTAACACAGACACACACTTACACCAAGTAGCAAAGACATACACTGACACCCAGTAACAAAGACATGCACTGACACCCAGTAACACAGACACACACGGACACCAAGTAAAAAAGACGCACACTTACACCAAGTAACACAGACACACACTGACACCCTGTAACACAGACACAAACTTACACCAAGTAACACAGATATACACTGACACCAAGTAACAAAGACATCCACTGATACCCAGTAACACAGACATACACTTTCACCAAGTAACACAGACATACACTGACACCAAGTAACAAAGACATACACTGATACCCAGGAACACAGACACACAGTTACACCAAGTAACACAGACACACATTAACACCAAGTATTTTGACATACACTGACACCAAGTAACAAAGACATACACTGATACCCAGTAACACAGACACACACTTTCACCAAGTAACAAAGACATACACTGATACCTAGTCACAAAGACACACCCTGACACCCAGTAACACAGACACACACTTACACCAAGTAACAAAGACATACACTGACACCCAGTAACAAAGACATGCACTGACACCCAGTAACACAGACACACACGGACACCAAGTAAAAAAGACGCACACTTACACCAAGTAACACAGACACACACTGGCACCCTGTAACACAGACACACACTTACACCAAGTAACACAGATATACACTGACACCAAGTAACAAAGACATCCACTGATACCCAGTAACACAGACACACACTTTCACCAAGTAACACAGACATACACTGACACCAAGTCACAAAGACATACACTGCTACCCAGGAACACAGACACACAGTTACACCAAGTAACACAGACACACATTAACACCAAGTATTTTGACATACACTGACACCAAGTAACAAAGACATACACTGATACCCAGTAACACAGACACACACTTTCACCAAGTAACAAAGACATACACTGACACCAAGTAACATACTGGTTCAAGATGGCTCCTGGGCTGGAAGCTCCCTAGCTGTTCAACTCTATCCATGGCCATCTGCTCCCATCCCTAACGTTTTCTCCCCCAATCTGCCCTCTTAAACTGTTTAAATTCCCCTGGCTCTTTAAATCAGTTCATTTTAGCCCTATCTAAAAGTTAACAGTTAGTTTAGTGTATGTTACCTGGGCCCACTGCCCTCCCCCAGCCACACCTGCTCTTTGTTTTCTCAATGAAATTGATCCGGATGAAATTGACGAGCACAGCTGCCGATACTTCAATCTCCGATCCTGCTGTCTTCACCACCCAGAGTGTCTGCAGCCACGGCATGCGGTAAGTCCATTGAGGTGAAGAAGGAGCAGCGGGACCCGAGAGAAGTCTTGAGAAAAGGTGCCCCGAACACCCGAAAAATCCACGAACGGCCCCCCCGGCCGCAACTTCAAAGCGCCCGCGGGAGATGGCTCGGAGAGCATCTGCAGCGCACTGTCGGCAATGCTGCATGCCTTTATTTAAACCACTGCAGAAAAAAAACCCTTAGCAAATGTAATCACCTCTAAGTCTGCCAAATGATGCTTCATCTCCCGAAGGACGTGGATGAGCTTTCCGGACGTCGATGGTGGGCATTGAGGAAATGGCTTATTACCTGCACCAGATTCCACCCCCCCTCCCCCCCCTTTACCCCCCTTCCACCCCCCCCCCCACCCCCGTCCCCTTCCCTGCTCCACCCTCTCAGCTCACCCCCTCACAACCCCGTCCCAGCCCGCCCCCCCTCGCACCATCTTCACCCCGCACCCCCTTCCCCTGCACCCCCCCCCACCCCCTCCCTCTACCCCTCCCCCTTGCATCCCCTCCTCCCACCGGCACCATCCTACACCTGTGTAGGGGCCCCAACAACCCCACTGCCTTGTGGGCGTCTCGGGAGAGACCAAGGCTAAGGGAGTAAACCCTAACAGAAAATCCGGAGCGGAACCCCGTAGGCGGTCATGTGTCACCTTTGGCATGTTTCCGGCAGTTCCTGCAGCCATACTGGTGCCAAACGTCGTGTCCTGCACTCCTTTGGACCCCACCAGAAAGGCCGAGAGGGGGGTTTTGACGACTGGGCAACTCTCAACCTCCATAAATTTGCCCAGGCATGCGCCATGGAGAGGTCACTCCATAGTTGCCTCACAGCGACTGAAACAACACGGAAGGCAGCAGTTACGGGTTATAAGTCCAGATAAATTGGCGTAGAAACTGGGCGCCACGGGTTGCCTTTGTCGGTGGGAGAGGTCATTGCACCTCACTGGACAGCTACCGCCCGCCTCAAACCGGGCAGCCCCCGGTCAATAAGGTTCTGTCCCGCCACAGTCTGCCTGCTTCAATGGGTGCTTGGAGCTCAGGGTCATTGCCCGAAAGGTGGACTGATACACCGCACCAAACAACATGAAAAAAGGAAAGAAGGTACCAGCCCTTCGCTTTGCAAGCTGGAACGTCAGAACTATGTGTCCTGGCCTGTCGGAAGACCTTACACAAATCAACGATTCTCGGAAGACCGCCATCATTAACAACGAGCTCAGTAGACTCAATGTGGACATTGCAGCACTTCAGGAGACTCGCCTCCCCGCGAGTGGCTCTCTAGCAGAGCAAGACTACACCTTCTTCTGGCAGGGCAGGGATCCTGAAGAACCAAGACAGCATGGAGTGGGCTTCGCCATCAGAAACTCCTTGCTCAGCATGATAGAGCCTCCCTCAAATGGCTCGGAACGCATACTGTCTATCCGACTGCTCACCACCTCTGGTCCAGTACACCTACTCAGCATCTATGCTCCAACACTCTGTTCCGCACCTGAAGCTAAAGACCAGTTCTATGAACAACTCCATAACATCATTAGCAGCATCCCCAACACCGAACACCTATTCCTGCTGGGGGACTTTAATGCCAGGGTTGGGGCCGACCATGACTCATGGCCCTCCTGCCTTGGGCGCTAAGGCGTTGGAAGGATGAATGAGAACGGGCAGAGACTGCTTGAGTTGTGTACCTATCATAACCTCTGCATCACCAACTCGTTCTTTCACACTAAACCCTGTCACCAGGTTTCATGGAGGCACCCAAGATCACGTCGTTGGCACCAGCTAGACCTCATTGTCACAAGGCGAGCCGCCTTAAACAGTGTTCAAATCACACGCAGCTTCCACAGTGCGGACTGCGACACCGACCACTCCCTGGTGTGCAGCAAGGTTAGACTCAGACCAAAGAAGTTGCATCATTCCAAGCAGAAGGGAAACCCGCGCATCAACACGAGCAGAATTTCTCACCCACAGCTGTTACAAAAATTTCTAAATTCACTTGTAACAGCCCTTCAAAACACTCCCACAGGGGATGCTGAGACCAAGTGGGCCCACATCAGAGACGCCATCTATGAGTCAGCTTTGACCACCTACGGCAAAAGTGCGAAGAGAAATGCAGACTGGTTTCAATCTCATAATGAAGAGCTGGAACCTGTCATAGCCGCTAAGCGCATTGCACTTTTGAACTACAAGAAAGCCCCCAGCGATTTAACATCCGCAGCACTTAAAGCAGCCAGAAGTACTGCACAAAGAACAGCTAGGCGTTGCGCAAACGACTACTGGCAACACCTATGCAGTCATATTCAGCTGGCCTCAGACACCGGAAACATCAGAGGAATGTATGATGGCATGAAGAGAGCTCTTGGGCCAACCATCAAGAAGATCACCCCCCTCAAATCTAAATCGGGGGACATAATCACTGACCAACGCAAACAGATGGACCGCTGGGTTGAGCACTACCTAGAACTGTACTCCAGGGAGAATGCTGTCACTGAGACTGCCCTCAATGCAGCCCAGCCTCTACCAGTCATGGATGAGCTGGCATACAGCCAACCAAATCGGAACTCAGTGATGCCATTGATTCCCTAGCCAGCGGAAAAGCCCCTGGGAAGGACAGCATTACCCCTGAAATAATCAAGAGTGCCAAGCCTGCTATACTCTCAGCACTACATGAACTGCTATGCCTGTGCTGGGACGAGGGAGCAGTACCCCAGGACATGCGCGATGCCAACATCATCACCCTCTATAAAAACAAAGGTGACCGCGGTGACTGCAACAACTACCGTGGAATCTCCCTGCTCAGCATAGTGGGGAAAGTCTTTGCTCGAGTCGCTCTGAACAGGCTCCAGAAGCTGGCCGAGCGCGTCTACCCTGAGGCACAGTGTGGCTTTCGTGCAGAGAGATCGACTATTGACATGCTGTTCTCCCTTCGTCAGATACAGGAGAAATGCCGTGAACAACAGATGCCCCTCTACATTGCTTTCATTGATCTCACCAAAGCCTTTGACCTCGTCAGCAGACGTGGTCTCTTCAGACTACTAGAAAAGATCGGATGTCCACCAAAGCTACTAAGTATCATCACCTCATTCCATGACAATATGAAAGGCACAATTCAACATGGTGGCTCCTCATCAGAGCCCTTTCCTATCCTGAGTGGTGTGAAACAGGGCTGTGTTCTCGCACCCACACTTTTTGGGATTTTCTTCTCCCTGCTGCTTTCACATGCGTTCAAATCCTCTGAAGAAGGAATTTTCCTCCACACAAGATCAGGGGGCAGGTTGTTCAACCTTGCCCGTCTAAGAGCGAAGTCCAAAGTACGGAAAGTCCTCATCAGAGAACTCCTCTTTGCTGACGATGCTGCTTTAACATCTCACACTGAAGAATGCCTGCAGAGTCTCATCGACAGGTTTGCGTCTGCCTGCAATGAATTTGGCCTAACCATCAGCCTCAAGAAAACGAACATCATGGGGCAGGATGTCAGAAATGCTCCATCCATCAATATTGGCGACCACGCTCTGGAAGTGGTTCAAGAGTTCACCTACCTAGGCTCAACTATCACCAGTAACCTGTCTCTAGATGCAGAAATCAACAAGCGCATGGGTAAGGCTTCCACTGCTATGTTCAGACTGGCCAAAAGAGTGTGGGAAAATGGTGCACTGACACGGAACACAAAAGTCCGAGTGTATCAGGCCTGTGTCCTCAGTACCTTGCTCTACGGCAGCGAGGCCTGGACAACGTATGCCAGCCAAGAGCGACGTCTCAATTCATTCCATCTTCGCTGCCTTCGGAGAATACTTGGCATCAGGTGGCAGGACTATATCTCCAACACAGAAGTCCTTAAAGCGGCCAACATCCCCAGCTTATACACACTACTGAGTCAGCGGCGCTTGAGATGGCTTGGCCATGTGAGCCGCATGGAAGATGGCAGGATCCCCAAAGACACATTGTACAGCGAGCTCGCCACTGGTATCAGACCCACCGGCCGTCCATGTCTCCGTTATAAAGACGTCTGCAAACGCGACATGAAATCGTGTGACATTGATCACAAGTCGTGGGAGTCAGTTGCCAGCATTCGCCAGAGCTGGCGGGCAGCCATAAAGACAGGGCTAAATTGTGGCGAGTCGAAGAGACTTAGTAGTTGGCAGGAAAAAAGACAGAGGCGCAAGGGGAGAGCCAACTGTGCAACAGCCCCAACAAACAAATTTCTCTGCAGCACCTGTGGAAGAGCCTGTCACTCCAGAATTGGCCTTTATAGCCACTCCAGGCGCTGCTTGACAAACCACTGACCACCTCCAGGCGCGTATCCATTGTCTCTCGAGATAAGGAGGCCCAAAAGAAAGTAACAAAGACATACATTGATACCCAATAACACAGACACACACTTACACCAAGTAACAAAGACATACACTGACACCCAGTAACAAAGAAATTCACTGACACGCAGTAACACAGACACACACGGACACCAAGTAAAAAAGACGCACACTTACACCAAGTAACACAGACACGCACTGACACCCTGTAACACAGACACACACTTACACCAAGTAACACAGATAAACACTGACACCAAGTAACAAAGACATCCACTGATACCCAGTAACACAGACACACACTTTCACCAAGTAACACAGACATACACTGACACCAAGTAACAAAGACATACACTGATACCCAGGAACACAGACACACAGTTACACCAAGTAACACAGACACACACTGACACCAAGTAACAAAGACATACACTGACAGCCAGTAACACAAACAAACACACACTGACACCCAGTAACCCAGAGAAACACTAATAAACAGTAACCAAGACATACACTGACACCAAGTAACATTGACACACACTGACACCCAGTAACAAAGACATACACTGACACCAAGTCACAAAGACATACACTGATAGCAAGTCACAAAGACATACACTGATACCCAGTAACACAGACACACACTGACACCAAGTAACAAAGACATACACTGACACCAAGTAACAAAGACATACACTTACACCAAGTAACAAAGACAGCAAATTACACCAAGTAACAAAGACATAGATTAACACCAAGTATTTTGACATACACTGACACCAAGTAACAAAGACATACACTGATACCCAGTAACTCAGACACACACTGACACCCAGTAACAAAGACATAAACTGACACCAGGTCACAAAGACATACACTGATACCCAGTAACACAGACACACACTTACACCAAGTAACACAGACATACACTGACACCCAGTAACACAGACACACACTTACACCAAGTAACAAAGAAATACACTGACACCCAGTAACAAAGACATACACTGATACCAAGTAACATTGACACACACTGACACCCAGTAACAAAGACATACACTGACACCAAGTCACAAAGACATACACTGATAGCAAGTCACAAAGACATACACTGATACCCAGTAACACAGACACACACTGACACCAAGTAACACAGACATACACTGATACCAAGTAACAAAGACATACACTTACACCAAGTAACAAAGACAGAAAATTACACCAAGTCACAATGACATACATTAACACGAAGTATTTTGACCTACACTGACACCAAGTAACAAAGACATACACTGATACCCAGCAACACAGAAACACACTTACACCAAGTAACAAAGACATACACTGATACCAAGTCACAAAGACACACACTGACACCCAGTAACAAAGACATACACTGACAGCAAGTCACAAAGACATACACTGATACCCAGAAACACAGACACACTTACACCAAGTAACACAGACATACACTGACACCAAGTAACAAAGACATGCACTGATACCCAGTAACACAGACACACACTTACACCAAGAAACAAAGACATACACTGATACCCAGTAACACAGACACACACTTACACCAAGTAACAAAGACACACACTGACACCCAGTAACAAAGACATGCACTGACACCCAGTAACACAGACACACACGGACACCAAGTAAAAAAGACGCACACTTACACCAAGTAACACAGACACACACTGACACCCTGTAACACAGACACACACTTACACCAAGTAACACAGATATACACTGACACCAAGTAACAAAGACATCCACTGATACCCAGTAACACAGACACGCACTTTCAACAAGTAACACAGACATACACTGACACCAAGTATCAAAGACATACACTGATACCCAGTAACACAGGCACACACTGTGCGGGGGGGGGGGGGGGTGGGGAGAGGGGGGGTGGGGCTCGTTGGCGCAGTGGTTAGCACCGCAGCCTCACAGCTCCAGGGACCCTTGTTCGATTCTGGGTACTGCCTGTGCGGAGTTTGCAAGTTCTCCCTGTGTCTGCGTGGTTTTCCTCCGGGTGCTCCGGTTTCCTCCCACATGCCAAAGACTTGCAGGTTGATAGGTTAATTGGCCATCATAAATTGCCCCTAGTATAGGTAGGTGGGAGGGAAATATATAGGGACAGGTGGGGATGTGATAGTAATACGGGATTAGAGTAGGATTAGATATAAATGGGTGGTTGATGGTCGGCAAAGACTCGGTGGGCTGAAGGGCCTGTTAAAGTGCTGCATCTCTAAACTAAACCAAATACTGACACCTCGTGTCACAGATACACACTGACACCCAGTAACACAAACAAACACACACTGGCACCCAGTAACACAGAGAAACACTAATAAACAGTAACAAAGATATACAGTGACACCAAGTCACAAACACATACACTGACACCAAGTAACAAAGACGTACACTTACACCAAGTAACACAGACATACACTGACACCAAGTAACAAAGACATACCCTGACACCAAGTAACAAAGACATACACTTACACCAAGTATATTGACATGCACTGACACCAAGTAACAAAGACATACACTGATACCCAGTAACACAGACACACATTTACACCAAGTAACAAAGACATACACGGACACCAAGTCACATAGACACACACTGACACCCAGTAACAAAGACATACACTTACACCAAGTAACAAAGACATACACTTACACCAAGTATATTGACATGCACTGACACCAAGTAACAAAGACATACACTGATACCCAGGAACACAGACACACAGTTACACCAAGTAACACAGACACACACTGACACCAAGTAACAAAGACATACACTGACAGCCAGTAACACAAACAAACACACACTGACACCCAGTAACCCAGAGAAACACTAATAAACAGTAACCAAGACATACACTGACACCAAGTAACATTGACACACACTGACACCCAGTAACAAAGACATACACTGACACCAAGTCACAAAGACATACACTGATAGCAAGTCACAAAGACATACACTGATACCCAGTAACACAGACACACACTGACACCAAGTAACAAAGACATACACTGACACCAAGTAACAAAGACATACACTTACACCAAGTAACAAAGACAGCAAATTACACCAAGTAACAAAGACATAGATTAACACCAAGTATTTTGACATACACTGACACCAAGTAACAAAGACATACACTGATACCCAGTAACTCAGACACACACTGACACCCAGTAACAAAGACATAAACTGACACCAGGTCACAAAGACATACACTGATACCCAGTAACACAGACACACACTTACACCAAGTAACACAGACATACACTGACACCCAGTAACACAGACACACACTTACACCAAGTAACAAAGAAATACACTGACACCCAGTAACAAAGACATACACTGATACCAAGTAACATTGACACACACTGACACCCAGTAACAAAGACATACACTGATACCCAGCAACACAGAAACACACTTACACCAAGTAACAAAGACATACACTGATACCAAGTCACAAAGACACACACTGACACCCAGTAACAAAGACATACACTGACAGCAAGTCACAAAGACATACACTGATACCCAGTAACACAGACACACACTTACACCAAGTAACACAGATATGCACTGACACCAAGTAAAAAAGACGCACAATTACACCAAGTAACACAGACACACACTGATACCCAGTAACACAGACACACACTGACACCAAGTAACAAAGACATACACTGACACCAAGTAACAAAGACATACACTTACACCAAGTAACAAAGACAGAAAATTACACCAAGTAACAAAGACATAGATTGACACCAAGTATTTTGACATACACTGACACCAAGTAACAAAGACATACACTGATACCCAGTAACACAGACACACACTTACACCAAGTAACAAAGACATACACTGATACCAAGTCACAAAGACACACACTGACACCCAGTAACAAAGACATAAACTGACACCAAGTCACAAAGACATACACTGATACCCAGTAACACAGACACACACTTACACCAAGTAACACAGACATACACTGACACCCAGTAACACAGACACACACTTACACCAAGTAACAAAGAAATACACTGACACCCAGTAACAAAGACATACACTGATACCAAGTAACATTGACACACACTGACACCCAGTAACAAAGACATACACTGACACCAAGTCACAAAGACATACACTGATAGCAAGTCACAAAGACATACACTGATACCCAGTACCACAGACACACACTGACACCAAGTAACACAGACATACACTGACACCAAGTAACAAAGACATACACTTACACCAAGTAACAAAGACAGAAAATTACACCAAGTCACAAAGACATACATTAACACGAAGTATTTTGACATACACTGACACCAAGTAACAAAGACATACACTGATACCCAGGAACACAAACACACACTTACACCAAGTAACACAGACATACACTGATACCAAGTCACAAAGACACACACTGACACCCAGTAACAAAGACATACACTGACAGCAAGTCACAAAGACATACACTGATACCCAGTAACACAGACACACTTACACCAAGTAACACAGACATACACTGACACCAATTAACAAAGAAATGCACTGATACCCAGTAACACAGACACACACTTACACCAAGAAACAAAGACATACACTGATACCCAGTAACACAGACACACACTTACACCAAGTAACAAAGACATACACTGACACCCAGTAACAAAGACATGCACTGACACCCAGTAACACAGACACACACGGACACCAAGTAAAAAAGACGCACACTGACACCAAGTAACACAGACACACACTGACACCCTGTAACACAGATACACACTTACACGAAGTAACACAGATATACACTGACACCAAGTAACAAAGACATCCACTGATACCCAGTAACACAGACACACACTTTCACCAAGTAACACAGACATACACTGACACCAAGTAACAAAGACATACACTGATACCCAGGAACACAGACACACAGTTACACCAAGTAACACAGACACACGTTAACACCACGTATTTTGACATACACTGACACCAAGTAACAAAGACATACACTGATACCCAGTAACACAGACACACACTTTCACCAAGTAACAAAGACATACACTGACACCCAGTAACAAAGACATGCACTGACACCCAGTAACACAGACACACACGGACACCAAGTAAAAAAGACGCACACTTACACCAAGTAACACAGACACACACTGACACCCTGTAACACAGACACACACTTACACCAAGTAACACAGATATACACTGACACCAAGTAACAAAGACATCCACTGATACCCAGTAACACAGACACACACTTTCACCAAGTAACACAGACATACACTGACACCAATTAACAAAGACATACACTGCTACCCAGGAACACAGACACACAGTTACACCAAGTAACACAGACACACATTAACACCAAGTATTTTGACATACACTGACACCAAGTAACAAAGACATACACTGATACCCAGTAACACAGACACAAACTTTCACCAAGTAACAAAGACATACACTGACACCAAGTAACAAAGACATACACTGATACCCAATAACACAGACACACACTTACAACAAGTAACAAAGACATACGCTGACACCCAGTAACAAAGACATGCACTGACACGCAGTAACACAGACACACACGGACACCAAGTAAAAAAGACGCACACTTACACCAAGTAACACAGACACGCACTGACACCCTGTAACACAGACACTCACTTACACCAAGTAACACAGATATACACTGACACCAAGTAACAATGACATCCACTGGTACCCAGTAACACAGACACACACTTTCACCAAGTAACACAGACATACACTGACACCAAGTAACAAAGACATACACTGATACCCAGGAACACAGACACACAGTTACACCAAGTAACTTAGACACACACTTACACCAAGTAACAAAGACATACACTGACAGCCAGTAACACAAACAAACACACACTGACACCCAGTAACCCAGAGAAACACTAATAAACAGTAACCAAGACATACACTGACACCAAGTAACATTGACACACACTGACACCCAGTAACAAAGACATACACTGACACCAAGTCACAAAGACATACACTGATAGCAAGTCACAAAGACATACACTGATACCCAGTAACACAGACACACACTGACACCAAGTAACAAAGACATACACTGACACCAAGTAACAAAGACATACACTTACACCAAGTAACAAAGACAGAAAATTACACCAAGTAACAAAGACATAGATTAACACCAAGTATTTTGACATACACTGACACCAAGTAACAAAGACATACACTGATACCCAGTAACTCAGACACACACTTACACCAAGTAACAAAGACATACACTGATACCAAGTCACAAAGACACACACTGACACCCAGTAACAAAGACATAAACTGACACCAAGTCACAAAGACATACAGTGATACCCAGTAACACAGACACACACTTACACCAAGTAACACAGACATACACTGACACCCAGTAACACAGACACACACTTACACCAAGTAACAAAGATAATTGGACTGCATTCTGGGGAAGATGGGACCTGTTCAAACAGGACGGGCTGCATCTGAACCAGAGGGGCACCAATATCCTGGGAGGGAGGTTTGCTAGTACTGTTCGGGAGGGTTTAAACTAGTTTGGGAGGGGGATGGGAACCGGACTTGTAATCCAGGGACCAGTGGGTCCACTCAGAAAGACAAAGAGTGTAGTGAGGTATTGGGGAAGGTAGCACTGTCACAGAGGACAGATGGGCACGGAGAAGGGTTAAAGTGCGTATACTTCAACGCAAGAAGCATCAGGAATAAGGGGAGTGAATTGAAGGCGTGGATGGGCACTTGGGACTACGATGTTGTGGCCATCACTGAAACGTGGATAGGTGAGGGGGAGGAATGGTTTTTGGAGGTACCTGGTTATAGATGTTTTCATAAGATTAGGAATGGTGGTAAAAGAGGTGGGGGGGTGGCATTGTTAGTTAGAAATAGTGTAACAACTGCTGAAAGAATTTTCGAGGAGGATCTGCCGACTGAGGCACTGTGGGTTGAGGTCAGGAACAGGAAAGGAGCAGTCACCTTGATGGGAGTTTTCTATAGGCCCCCCAATAGCAGCAGGGAGGTGGAAGAGCAGATTGGGAAACAGATTTTGGAAAGGAGCAGAAGTCACAGGGTAGTAATTATGGGGGATTTCAACTTCCCAAATATTGATTGGCAACTCTTTAGATCGAATAGTTTGGATGGGGTAGTGTTTGTGCAGTATGTCCAGGAAGCTTTTCTGACTCAGTATGTAGACTGCCCGACCAGAGGGGAGGCAATATTGGATTTGGTACTAGGTAATGAACCAGGGCAAGTGATAGAGCTGTTGGTGGGCGAGCACTTTGGAGATAGTGATCACAATTCTGTAGCATTCACTGTGGTAATGGAGAGGGATAGGTATGTGCAACAGGGCAAGGTTTACAATTGGGGGAAGGGTAGATATGATGCTGTCAGGCAGGAACTGAGGAGCATAAGTTGGGAGCATATGCTGGCAGGGAAGGGCACGGTCGAAATGTGGAACTTTTTCAAGGAGCAGATAGTAGGGGCCATTGATAAGCATGTCCCTGTCAGACAGGGAAGGGATGGTCATGTGAGGGAACCGTGGTTGACAAGAGAGGTTGAGAGTCTTGTTAGGAAGAAGAAGGATGCGTATATAAAGTTGAGGAAAAAGGGCACAGGCATAGCTCTGGAGGGATACAAGATGGCCAGGAAGGATCTGAAGAAAGGGATTAGGAGAGCTAAGAGAGGGCATGAAAAATGCTTGGCGGGTAGGATAAAAGAAAACCCCAAGGCCTTTTACGCGTATGTCAGAAATATGAGGATGACCAGGGGGACCATAGGTCCGGTCAAGGACAATAGCGGGAGACTGTGTGTTGAGCCGGAAGAGATAAGTGAGGTTTTGAATGAGTACTTCTCTTCGGTATTTACGAATGAGAAGGGGTGTATTACTGAAGAGGACGGTGTGAAACAGACTGGTAAGCTCGAGGAAGTGCTCGTTAGGAGGGAAGATGTGTTGGGGTTTTTGAATAACTTGAAGATAGACAAGTCTCCCGGGCCTGACGGGGTATATCCAAGGATGTTATGGGAAGCAAGGGATGAAATTGCAGAGCCGCTGGCAATGATCTTTTCATCTTCTCTGCTGACGGGGGTGGTACCAGGTGATTGGAGGGTGGCAAATGTTGTGCCCCTGTTCAAGAAAGGGAATAGGAACAACCCTGGGAATTACAGGCCAGTTAGTCTTACTTCGGTGGTAGGCAAGTTGATGGAAAAGGTGCTGAGGGATAGGATTTCTGAGCATCTGGAAAGACACTGCTTGATTCGGGACAGTCAGCACGGTTTTGTGAGGGGTAGGTCTTGCCTCACAAGCCTGATTGAATTCTTTGAGCAGGTGACCAAGCAAGTGGATGAGGGTAAACCAGTGGATGTGGTGTACATGGATTTTAGTAAGGCATTTGATAAGGTCCCCCATGGTAGACTTATGGAGAAAGTCAGGAGGCATGGGATAGTGGGGAATGTGGCCAGTTGGATTAAGAATTGGCTAACTGATAGAAGGCAGAGAGTGGTCTTAGATGGTAAATACTCAGCCTGGAGCCCAGTTACCAGTGGCGTGCCGCAGGGATCAGTTCTGGGTCCTCTCCTGTTTGTGATTTTTATTAACGACTTGGATGAGGAAGTCGAAGGGTGGGTCAGTAAATTTGCAGATGATACAAAGGTTGGTGGAGTTGTGGATACCGAGGAGGGCTATTGTCGTCTGCAAAGGGACTTGGATAGGTTGCAGTGCTGGGCTGAAAAGTGGCAGATGGAGTTTAACCCTGAAAAGTGTGAGGTCGTCCATTTTGGAAGGACAAACATGAATGCAAAATACTGGGTTAACGGTAGGGTTCTTGGGCATGTGGAGGAGCAGAGAGACCTTGGGGTCTATGTGCATAGATCATTGAAAGTTGCAACTCAAGTGGATAGGGCTGTGAAGAAGGCATATGGGGTGTTAGCGTTCATTAGCAGAGGGATTGAATTTAAGAGCCGTGAGGTGATGATGCAGCTGTACAGGACCTTGGTAAGGCCTCATTTGGAGTACTGTGTGCAGTTCTGGTCGCCTCATTTTAGGAAGGATGTGGAAGCCTTGGAGAGGGTGCAGAGGAGATTTACCAGGATGTTGCCTGGAATGGAGAATAAGTCTTACGAGGAAAGGCTGAACATTCTAGGCCTCTTCTCATTAGAAAGGAGAAGGATGAGGGGTGACATGATAGAGGTTTATGAGATGATCAGGGGAATAGATAGGGTAGACAGTCAGAAACTTTTTCCCCGGGTGGAGCAAAGCGTTACAAGGGGTCATAAATTTAAGGTGAAGGGTGGGAGATATAAGGGGGATGTCAGGGGAAGGTTCTTTACCCAGAGAGTGGTCGAGGCATGGAATGCCTTGCCCGGGGAAGTTGTTGAGTCAGAAACTTTAGGGACTTTCAAAAGGCTTTTGGATAGGTATATGGATAAAGGAGAATGATGGGGTATAGATTAAATTGTCCTTGACAGAGGACAAAGGATCGGCACAACATTGTGGGCCGAAGGGCCTGTTCTGTGCTGTATGTTCTATGTTCTATAAATACACTGACACCCAGTAACAAAGACATACACTGATACCAAGTAACATTGACACACACTGACACCCAGTAACAAAGACATACACTGATAGCAAGTCACAAAGAGATACACTGATAACCAGTAACACAGACACACACTGACACCAAGTAACACAGACATACACTGACACCAAGGAACAAAGACATACCCTTACACCAAGTAACAAAGACAGAAAATAACACCAAGTCACAAAGACATACATTAACACGAATTATTTTGACATACACTGACACCAAGTAACAAAGACATACACTAATACCCAGGAACACAGACACACACTTACACCAAGTAACAAAGACATACACTGATACCAAGTCACAAAGACATACACTGATACCCAGTAACACAGACACACTTACACAAAGTAACACAGACATACACTGACACAAAGTAACAAAGACATGCAGTGATACCCAGTAACACAGACACACACTTACACCAAGAAACAAAGACATACACTGATACCCAGTAACACAGACACACACTTACACCAAGTAACAAAGACATACACTGACACCCAGTAACAAAGACATGCACTGACACCCAGTAACACAGACACACACGGACACCAAGTAAAAAAGACGCACACTTACACAAAGTAACACAGATATACACTGACACCAAGTAAGAAAGACATCCACTGATACCCAGTAACACAGACACGCACTTTCACCAAGTAACACAGACATACACTGACACCAAGTAACAAAGACATACACTGATACCCAGGAACACAGACACACAGTTACACCAAGTAACACAGTCACACATTAACACCAAGTATTTTGACACACACTTGCACCAAGCAACAAAGACATACACTGATACCTAGTCACAAAGACACACACTGACACCCAGTAACACAGACACACACTTACACCAAGTAAAAAAGACGCACACTTACACCAAGTAACAAAGACATACACTGACACCCAGTAACAAAGACATACACTGACACCCAGTAACACAGACACACTCGGACACCAAGTAACAAAGACACACACTTACACCAAGTAACAAAGACACACACTGACACCCAGTAACACAGACACACACTTACACCAAGTAACACAGACATACACTGACACCAAGTAGCAATGAAATACACTGATAACCAGTAACACCGACACACACTTACACTAAGTAACACAGACATACACTGACACCAAGTAACAAATACATACACTGACACCCAGGAACACAGACACACACTTACACCAAGTAACACAGACACACACTTACACCAAGTAACAAAGAAACACACTTACACCAAGTAACACAGATATACACTGACACCAAGTAACAAATACATACACTGACACCCAGGAACACAGACACACACTTACACCAAGTAATAAAGACATACAATTACACCAAGTAACAAAGAAACACACTTACACCAAGTAACACAGATATACACTGACACCAAGTCACAAAGACTTGCACTGACACCCAGTTCCACAGACACACACGGACACCAAGTAACACAGACGCACACTTACACCAAGTAACACAGACACACGCTGACACCCAGTAACACAGACACACACTTACAACAAGTAACACAGATCTACACTGACACCAAGTAACAAAGACACCCACTGATACCCAGTAACACAGACACACAATTTCACCAAGTTCCACAGACACACACTTACACCAAGTAGCAAAGACATACACTGACACCCAGTAACACAAACAATCACACACTGAAACCCAGTAACACAGAGAAACACTAATTAACAGTAACCAAGACAAGCACTGACACCAACTAACACAGACACACATGACACCCAGTAACAAAGACATACACTGACACCAAGTCACAAAGACATACACTGATACCAAGTCACAAAGACATACACTGATACCCAGTAACACAGACACACACTGACACCAAGTAACAAAGACATACACTGACACCAAGTAACAAAGACATACACTTACACCAAGTAACAAAGACAGAAAATTACACCATGTAACAAAGACATACACTTACACCAAGTATTTTGACATACACTGAGACCAAGCAACAAAGACATACACTGCTACCCAGTAACACAGACACACACTTACACCATGTAACAAAGACGTACACTGACACCAAGTCACAAAGACACACACTGACACCCAGTAACAAAGACATAAACTGACACCAAGTCACAAAGACATACACTGATACCCATTAACACAGACAAACACTTACACCAAGTAACATAGACATACACTGACACCAAGTAACACAGACACACACTTACACCAAGTAACAATGACATACACTGACACCCAGTAACAAAGACATACACTGACACCCAGTAACACAGACACACACTTACACCAAGTAACACAGACATACACTGACACCAAGTAGCAATGAAATACACTGATAACCAGTAACACCGACACACACTTACACTAAGTAACACAGACATACACTGACACCAAGTAACAAATACATACACTAATACCCAGGAACACAGACACACACTTACACCAAGTAACAAAGACATACACTGATACCAAGTCACAAAGACATACACTGATACCCAGTAACACAGACACACTTACACAAAGTAACACAGACATACACTGACACAAAGTAACAAAGACATGCAGTGATACCCAGTAACACAGACACACACTTACACCAAGAAACAAAGACATACACTGATACCCAGTAACACAGACACACACTTACACCAAGTAACAAAGACATACACTGACACCCAGTAACAAAGACATGCACTGACACCCAGTAACACAGACACACACGGACACCAAGTAAAAAAGACGCACACTTACACCAAGTAACACAGACACACACTGACACCCTGTAACACAGACACACACTTACACAAAGTAACACAGATATACACTGACACCAAGTAAGAAAGACATCCACTGATACCCAGTAACACAGACACGCACTTTCACCAAGTAACACAGACATACACTGACACCAAGTAACAAAGACATACACTGATACCCAGGAACACAGACACACAGTTACACCAAGTAACACAGTCACACATTAACACCAAGTATTTTGACACACACTTGCACCAAGCAACAAAGACATACACTGATACCTAGTCACAAAGACACACACTGACACCCAGTAACACAGACACACACTTACACCAAGTAAAAAAGACGCACACTTACACCAAGTAACAAAGACATACACTGACACCCAGTAACAAAGACATACACTGACACCCAGTAACACAGACACACTCGGACACCAAGTAACAAAGACACACACTTACACCAAGTAACAAAGACACACACTGACACCCAGTAACACAGACACACACTTACACCAAGTAACACAGACATACACTGACACCAAGTAGCAATGAAATACACTGATAACCAGTAACACCGACACACACTTACACTAAGTAACACAGACATACACTGACACCAAGTAACAAATACATACACTGACACCCAGGAACACAGACACACACTTACACCAAGTAACACAGACACACACTTACACCAAGTAACAAAGAAACACACTTACACCAAGTAACACAGATATACACTGACACCAAGTAACAAATACATACACTGACACCCAGGAACACAGACACACACTTACACCAAGTAATAAAGACATACAATTACACCAAGTAACAAAGAAACACACTTACACCAAGTAACACAGATATACACTGACACCAAGTCACAAAGACTTGCACTGACACCCAGTTCCACAGACACACACGGACACCAAGTAACACAGACGCACACTTACACCAAGTAACACAGACACACGCTGACACCCAGTAACACAGACACACACTTACAACAAGTAACACAGATCTACACTGACACCAAGTAACAAAGACACCCACTGATACCCAGTAACACAGACACACAATTTCACCAAGTTCCACAGACACACACTTACACCAAGTAGCAAAGACATACACTGACACCCAGTAACACAAACAATCACACACTGACACCCAGTAACACAGAGAAACACTAATTAACAGTAACCAAGACAAGCACTGACACCAACTAACACAGACACACATGACACCCAGTAACAAAGACATACACTGACACCAAGTCACAAAGACATACACTGATACCAAGTCACAAAGACATACACTGATACCCAGTAACACAGACACACACTGACACCAAGTAACAAAGACATACACTGACACCAAGTAACAAAGACATACACTTACACCAAGTAACAAAGACAGAAAATTAAACCATGTAACAAAGACATACACTTACACCAAGTATTTTGACATACACTGAGACCAAGCAACAAAGACATACACTGCTACCCAGTAACACAGACACACACTTACACCATGTAACAAAGACGTACACTGACACCAAGTCACAAAGACACACACTGACACCCAGTAACAAAGACATAAACTGACACCAAGTCACAAAGACATACACTGATACCCATTAACACAGACAAACACTTACACCAAGTAACATAGACATACACTGACACCAAGTAACACAGACACACACTTACACCAAGTAACAATGACATACACTGACACCCAGTAACAAAGACATACACTGACACCCAGTAACACAGACACACACTTACACCAAGTAACACAGACATACACTGACACCAAGTAGCAATGAAATACACTGATAACCAGTAACACCGACACACACTTACACTAAGTAACACAGACATACACTGACACCAAGTAACAAATACATACACTGACACCCAGGAACACAGAAACACACTTACACCAAGTAACACAGACACACACTTACACCAAGTAACAAAGACATACACTTACACCAAGTAACACGGACATACACTGACACCAAGTAATAAAGACATACAATTACACCAAGTAACAAAGAAACACACTTACACCAAGTAACACAGATATACACTGACACCAAGTCACAAAGACTTGCACTGACACCCAGTTCCACAGACACACACGGACACCAAGTAACAAAGACGCACACTTACAACAAGCAACACAGACACACGCTGACACCCAGTAACACAGACACACACTTACAACAAGTAACACAGATATACACTGACACCAAGTAACAAAGACATCCACTGATACCCAGTAACACAGACACACAATTTCACCAAGTAACACAGACCCACACTTAAACCAATTAACAAAGACATACACTTACACCTAGTAACACAGACATACACTGACACCAAGTAACAAAGACATACAATTACACCAAGTAACAAAGACAGACACTGATACCCAGTAACACAGACACACACTTACACCAAGTAACACAGACATACACAGACACCAAGTAACAAAGACATAGACTGATACCCAGGAACACAGACACACACTTGCACCAAGTAACACAGACACACACTTAAACCAATTAACAAAGACATACACTTACACCTAGTAACACAGACATACACTGACACCAAGTAATAAAGACATACAATTACACCAAGTAACAAAGACAGACAGTGATACCCAGTAACACAGACACACACTTACACCAAGTAACAAAGACAGACACTGACACCCAGTAACACAGGCACACACTTGCACCAAGTAACACAGACACACACTTACACCAAGTAACAAAGACATACACTGACACCAAGTAACAAAGACATACACTGACACCCAGTAACAAAGACACAGACTTACACCAAGTAACACAGACACACACTTACACCAAGTAACAAAGACATACACTCACACCAAGTAACAAAGACATACACTGACACCAAGTAACACAGACATACACTGACACCAAGTAACAAAGACATTCAATTACACCAAGTAACAAAGACACACACTTTCACCAAGTAACACAGATATACACTGACACCAAGTAACAAAGACATGCACTGACACCCAGTAACACAGACACAGACGGACACCAAGTAACACAGACATGCACTGACACCAAGTAACTAAGACATACACTGATACCTAGTAACACAGACACACACTTACACCAACTAACACAGACATGCACTGACACCAAGTAACAAAGACAGACACTGATACCCAGGAACACAGACACACACTTACACCAAGTAACACAAACACATACTTACACCAAGTAACAAAGACATACACTTACACCAAGTAACACAGACATACACTGACACCAAGTAACAAAGACATACAATTACACCAAGTCACAAAGACATACACTGATACCCAGGAACACAGACACACACTGACACCCGGTAACAAAGACATACACTGATACCAAGTCACAAAGACATACACTGATACCCAGGAACACAGACACACACTGACACCCAGTAACAAAGACATACACTGATACCAAGTCACAAAGACAGACACTGATACCCAGGAACACAGACACACACTTACACCAAGTAACACAGACACACACTTACACCAAGTAACAAAGACATACACTTACACCAAGTAACACAGACATACACTGACACCCAGTAACACAGACACACACTCACACCAAGTAACACAGACATACACTGACACCAAGTCACAAAGACACACACTGACACCAAGTAACACAGACATACACTGACACCAAGTAACAAAGACATACAATTACACCAAGTAACAAAGACACACACTTACACCATGTAACATAGATATACACTGACACCAAGTAACAAAGACATGCACTGACACCCAGTAACACAGACACACATTTACACCAAGTAACACAGACATACACTGACACCAAGTAACAAAGACATACACCGATACCCAGTAACACAGACACAGACTTACACCAACTAACACAGACATGCACGGACACCAAGTAACAAAGAAATGCACTTACACCAAGTAACACAGACATACACTGATACCCAGGAACACAGACACACACTTACACCAAGTAACAAAGACACAAACTTACACCAAGTAACAAAGAGATACACTTACAAAAAGTAACACAGACATACACTGACACCCATTAACACAGACACACACTTACACCAAGTAACAAAGACATACACTGACACCCAGTAACAAAGACATACACTGACACCCAGTAACACAGACACACACGGACACCAAGTAACAAAGACACACACTTACACCAAGTAACACAAACACACACTGACATCCAGTAACACAGACACACACTTACACCAAGCAACACAGACATACACTGACACCAAGTAACAAAGACATACACTGATACCCAGTAACACAGACACACACTTACACCAAGTAACACAGACATACACTGACACCAAGTCACAAAGACATACACTGATACCCAGGAACACAGACACACACTTACACCAAGTAACACAGACACACACTTAACCAAGTAACAAAGACATACACTGACACCAAGTAACACACACATACACTTACACCAAGTAACAAAGACATACAATTACACCAAGTGACAAAGACACACACTTACACCAAGTAACACAGATATACACTGACACCAAGTAACAAAGACATGCACTGACACCCAGTAACACAGACACAGACGGACACCAAGTAACACAGACATGCACTGACACCAAGTAACTAAGACATACACTGATACCCAGTAACACAGACACACACTTACACCAACTAACACAGACATGCACTGACACCAAGTAACAAAGACATACACTGATACCCATGAACACAGACACACAGACACCAAGTAACACAGACACACACTTACACCAAGTAACAAAGACATAGACTTACACCAAGTAACACAGACATACACTGACACCAAGTAACAAAGACATACAATTACACCAAGTTACAAAGACACACACTTACACCAAGTAACAAAGACAGACACTGATACCCAGTAACACAGACACACACTTACACCAAGTAACAAAGACATACACTGTCAGCCAGTAACACAAACAAACACACACTGACACCCAGTAACACAGAGAAACACTAAAAAACAGTAACACAGACATACACTGACACCAAGTCACAAAGACATACACTGAAACCCAGTAACAAAGACATACACTGACACCAAGTCACAAAGACATACACTGATACCCAGGAACACAGACACACTCTGACACCCAGTAACAAAGACATACACTGATACCAAGTCACAAAGACATACACTGATACCCAGTAACACAGACAAACACTGACACCCAGTAACAAAGACATACATTGATACCAAGTCACAAAGACAGACACTGATACCCAGGAACACAGACACACACTTACACCAAGTAACACAGACATACACTGATACCAAGTCACAAAGACATACACAGATACCCAGTAACACAGACACACTCTGACACCCAGTAACAAAGACATACACTGATACCAAGTCACAAAGACATACACTGATACCCAGTAACACAGACACACTCTGACACACAGTAACAAAGACATACACTGATACCAAGTCACAAAGACATACACTGATACCCAGTAACACAGACACACACTTACACCAAGTAACACAGACATATAATGACACCAAGTAACAAAGACATACACTGATACCCAGTAACAGAGACGCACACTTAAACCAAGTAACAAAGACATACACTGACACCAAGTCACAAAGACACACACTGACACCCAGTAACAAAGACATACACTGACACCAAGTCACAAAGACATACACTGATACCCAGTAACACAGACACACACTTACACCAAGTAACACAGACATACACTGACACCCAGTATCACAGACACACACTTACACCAAGTAACAAAGACATACACTGACACCCAGTATCAAAGACATACACTGACACCCAGTAACACAGACACACACAGCCACCAAGTAACAAAGACATACACTGATACCCAGGAACACAGACACACACTTACACCAAGTAACACAGACACACACTTACACCAAGTAACAAAGACATACACTTACACCAAGTAACACAGACATACACTGACACCCAGTAACACAGACACACACTTACACCAAGTAACACAGACATACACTGACACCAAGTCACAAAGACACACACTGACACCAAGTAACACAGACATACCCTGACACCAAGTAACAAAGACATACAATTACACCAAGTAACAAAGACACACACTTACACCATGTAACACAGATATACACTGATACCAAGTAACAAAGACATGCACTGACACCCAGTAACACAGACACACACTTACACCAAGTAACACAGACATACACTGATACCAAGTAACAAATACATACACTGATACCCAGTAACACAGTCACAGACTTACACCAGCTAACACAGACAAACACGGACACCAAGTAACAAAGAAATACACTTACACCAAGTAACACAGACATACACTGACACCCAGTAACACAGACACACACTTGCACCAAGTAACAAAGCGAGACACTGACACCCAGTAACACAGACACACACTTACACCAAGTAACAAAGACATACACTGATACCCAGTAACACAGACACACACTTAAACCAAGTAACAAAGACATACACGGACACCCAGGAACAAAGACATACACTGAAACTCAGTAACACAGACACACACGGACACCAAGTAACACAGACAGACACTTACACCAAGCAACACAGACATACACTGACACCAAGTAACAAAGACATACACTGATATCCAGTAACACAGACACACACTTACACCAAGTAACACAGACATACACTGACACCAAGTAACAAAGACATACACTGATACTCAGGAACACAGACACACACTTACACCAAGTAACACAGACACACACTTAAACCAAGTAACAAAGACATACACTGACACCAAGTAACACAGACATACACTGACACCAAGTAACAAAGACATACAATTACACCAAGTAACAAAGACACACACTTACACCAAGTAACACTGATATACACTGACACCAAGTAACAGAGACATGCACTGACACCCAGTAACACAGATACAGACGGACACCAAGTAACACAGACATCCACTGACACCAAGTAACTAAGACATACACTGATACCAAGTAACACAGACACACACTTACACCAACTAACACAGACATGCACTGACACCAAGCAACAAAGACATACACTGATACCCAGGAACACAGACACACACTTACACCAGGTAACACAGACACACACTGACACCAAGTAACAAAGACATACACTTACACCAAGTAACACAGACATACACTGACACCAAGTAACAAAGACATACAATTACACCAAGTTACAAAGACACACACTTACACGAAGTAACAAAGACAGACACTGAGACCCAGTAACACAGACACACACTTACACCAAGTAACAAAGACGTACACTGACACCCAGTAACACAAACAAACACACACTGACACCCAGTAACACAGAGAAACACTAATAAACAGTAGCACAGACATGCACTGACACCAAGTCACAAAGACATACACTGAAACCCAGTAACAAAGACATACACTGACACCAAGTCTCAAAGACATACACTGATACCCAGGAACACAGACACACACTTACACCCAGTAACAAAGACATACACTGATACCAAGTCACAAAGACATACACTGATACCCAGTAACACAGACACACACTGACACCCAGTAACAAAGACATACACTGATACCAATTCACAAAGACAGACACTGATACCCAGGAACACAGACACACACTTACACCAAGTAACACAGACACACACTTACACCAAGTAACAAAGACATACACTTACACCAAGTAACACAGACATACACTGACACCCAGTAACACAGACACACACTTACGCCAAGTAACACAGACATACACTGACACCAAGTAACAAAGGCATACACTGATACCCAGTAACACAGACACAGACTTACACCAACTAACACAGACATACACGGACACCAAGTAACAAAGAAATACACTTACACCAAGTAACACAGACATACACTGATACCCAGTAACACAGACACACACTTACACCAAGTAACAAAGACATACACTGACACCCAGTAACACAGACACACACTTACACCAAGTAACAAAGACATACACGGACACCCAGTAACAAAGACATACACTGACACCCAGTAACACAGACACACACGGACACCAAGTAACAAAGACACACACTTACACCAAGTAACACAAACACACACTGATACCCAGTAACACAGACACACACTTACACCAAGCAACACAGACAGACACTGACACCAAGTAACAAAGACATACACTGATATCCAGTAACACAGACAAACACACACACCAAGTAACACAGACATACACTGACACCAAGTAACAAAGACATACACTGATACCCAGGAACACAGACACACACTTACACCAAGTAACACAGACACACACTTAAACCAAGTAACAAAGACATACACTGACACCAAGTAACACAGACATACACTGACACCAAGTAACAAAGACATACAATTACACCAAGTAACAAAGACACACACTTACACCAAGTAACACAGATATACACTGACACCAAGTAATAGAGACATGCACTGACACCCAGTAACACAGATACAGACGGGCACCAAGTAACACAGACATGCACTGACACCAAGTAACTAAGACATACACTGATACCCTGTAACACAGACACACACTTACACCAACTAACACAGACATGCACTGACACCAAGTAACAAAGACATATACTGATACCCAGGAACACAGACACACACTTACACCAAGTAACACAGACACACTCTGACACCAAGTAACAAAGACATACACTTACACCAAGTAACACAGACATACACTGACACCAAGTAACAAAGACATACAATTACACCAAGTTACAAAGACACACACTTACACCAAGTAACAAAGACAGACACTGATACCCAGTAACACAGACACACACTTACACCAAGTAACAAAGACGTACACTGACACCCAGTAACACAAACAAACACACACTGACACACAGTAACACAGAGAAACACTAATAAACAGTAGCACAGACATACACTGACACCAAGTCACAAAGACATACACTGACACCCAGTAACAAAGACATACACTGACACCAAGTCACAAAGACATGCACTGATACCCAGGAACACAGACACACACTGACACCCAGTAACAAAGACATACACTGATACCAAGTCACAAAGACAGACACTGATACCCAGGAACACAGACACACTCTTACACCAAGTAACACAGACACACACTTACACCAAGTAACAAAGACATACATTACACCAAGTAAGACAGACATACACTGACACCCAGTAACACAGACACACACTTACACCAAGTAACACAGACATACACTGACACCAAGTAACAAAGGCATACACTGATACCCAGTAACACAGACACAGACTTACACCAACTAACACAGACATACATGGACACCAAGTAACAAAGAAATACACTTACACCAAGTAACACAGACATACACTGATACCCAGTAACACCGACACACACTTGCACCAAGTAACAAAGACAGACACTGACACCCAGTAACACAGACACACACTTTCACCAAGTAACAAAGACATACACTGACACCCAGTAACACAGACACACACTTACACCAAGTAACAAAGACATACACTGACACCCAGGAACAAAGACATACACTGACACCCAGTAACACATACACACACGGACAGCAAGTAACAAAGACAAACACTTACACCAAGTAACACAAACACACACTGACACCCAGTAACACAGACACACACTTGCACCAAGCAACACAGACATACACTGACACCAAGTAACAAAGACATACACTGATACCCAGTAACACAGACACACACTTACACCATGTAACACAGACATACACTGACACCAAGTCTCAAAGACATACACTGATACCCAGGAACACAGGCACAAACTTACACCAAGTAACACAGACACACACTTAAACCAAGTAACAAAGACATACACTGACACCAAGTAACACAGACATACACTGACACCAAGTAACAAAGACATGCAATTACACCAAGTAACAAAGACACACACTTACACCAAGTAACACAGATATACACTGACACCAAGTAACAAAGACATGCACTGACACCCAGTAACACAGACACAGACGGACACCAAGTAACATAGACATGCACTGACACCAAGTAACTAAGACATACACTGATACCCAGTAACACAGACACACACTTACACCAACTAACACGGACATGCACTGACACCAAGTAACAAAGACATACACTGATACCCAGGAACACAGACGCACACTTACACCAAGTAACACAGACACACACTGACACCAAGTAACAAAGACATACACTTACACCAAGTAACACAGACATACACTGACACCAAGTAACAAAGACATACAATTACACCAAGTTACAAAGACACACACTTACACCAAGTAACAAAGACAGACACTGATACCCAGTAACACAGACACACACTTACACCAAGTTACAAAGACGTACACTGACACCCAGTAACACAAACAAACACACACTGACACCCAGTAACACAGAGAAACACTAATAAACAGTAGCACAGACATACACTGACACCAAGTCACAAAGACATACACTGAAACCCAGTAACAAAGACATACACTGACACCAAGTCACGAAGACATACACTGATACCCAGGAACACAGACACACACTGACACCCAGTAACAAAGACATACACTGATACCAAGTCACAAAGACATACACTGATACCCAGTAACACAGACACACACTGAAACCCAGTAACAAAGACATACACTGATACCAAGTCACAAAGACAGACACTGATACCCAGGAACACAGACACACACTTACACCAAGTAACACAGACACACACTTACACCAAGTAACAAAGACATACACTTACACCAAGTAAAACAGACATACACTGACACCCAGTAACACAGACTCACACATACACCAAGTAACACAGACATACACTGACACCAAGTAACAAAGACATACACTGATACCCAGTAACACAGACACAGACTTACACCAACTAACACAGACATACACGGACACCAAGTAACAAAGAAATACACTTACACCAAGTAACACAGACATACACTGACACCCAGTAACACAGACACACTCTTGCACCAAGTAACAAAGACAGACACTGACACCCAGTAACGCAGACACACACTTACACCAAGTAACAAAGACAAACACTGACAGCCAGTAACACAGACACACACTTACACCAAGTAACAAAGACATACACTGACACCCAGTAACACAGACACAGACGGACACCAAGTAACAAAGACACACACTTACACCAAGTAACACAAACACACACTGACACCCAGTAACACAGACACACACTTGCAATAAAGCAACACAGACATACACTGACACCAAGTAACAAAGACATACACTGATACCCAGTAACACAGACACACACTTCACCAAGTAACACAGACATACACTGACACCAAGTCTCAAAGACATACACTGATACCCAGGAACACAGGCACACACTTACACCAAGTAACACAGACACACACTTAAACCAAGTAACAAAGACATACACTGACACCAAGTAACACAGACATACACTGACACCAAGTAACAAAGACATACAATTACACCAAGTAACAAAGACACACACTTACACCAAGTAACACAGATATACACTGACACCAAGTAACAAAGACATGCACTGACACCCAGTAACACAGACACTGACGGACACCAAGTAACACAGACATGCACTGACACCAAGTAACTAAGACATACACTGATACCCAGTAACACAGACACACACTTACACCAACTAACACAGACATGCACTGACACCAAGTAACAAAGACAGACACTGATACCCATGAACACAGACACACACTTACACCAAGTAACACAGACACATACTTACACCAAGTAACAAAGACATACACTTACACCAAGTAACACAGACATACACTGACACCAAGTAACAAAGACATACAATTACACCAAGTCACAAAGACATACACTGATACCCAGGAACACAGACACACACTGACACCCAGTAACAAAGACATACACTGATCACAAGTCACAAAGACATACACTGAAACCCAGTAACACAGACACACACTGACACCCAGTAACAAAGACATACACTGATACCAAGTCACAAAGACAGACACTGATACCCAGGAACACAGACACACACTTACACCAAGTAACACAGACACACACTTACACCAAGTAACAAAGACATACACTTACACCAAGTAACACAGACATACACTGACACCCAGTAACACAGACACACACTTACACCAAGTAACAAAGACACACACTTACACCAAGTAACACAGACATACACTGACACCCAGTCTCACAGACACACACTTACACCAAGTAACAAAGACATACACTGACACCCAGTAACAAAGACATACACTGACACCCAGTAACAAAGACATACACTGATACCCAGGAACACAGACACACACTTACACCAAGTAACACAGACACACACTTACACCAAGTAACAAAGACATACACTTACACCAAGTAACACAGACATACACTGACACCCAGTAACACAGACACACACTTACACCAAGTAACACAGACATACACTGATACCAAGTAACAAAGACATACACTGATACCCAGTAACACAGACACAGACTTACACCAGCTAACACAGACATACACGGACACCAAGTAACAAAGAAATACACTTACACCAAGTAACACAGACATACACTGATACCCAGTAACACAGACACACACTTGCACCAAGTAACAAAGACAGACACTGACACCCAGTAACACAGACACACACTTACACCAAGTAACAAAGACATACACTGACACCAAGTAACACAGACACACACTTACACCAAGTAGCAAAGACATACACGGACACCCAGTAACAAAGACATACACTTACACCAAGTAACACAAACACACACTGACACCCAGTAACACAGACACACACTTGCACCAAGCAACACAGACATACACTGACACCAAGTAACAAAGACATACACTGATATCCAGTAACACAGACACACACTTACACCAAGTAACACAGACATACACTGACACCAAGTAACAAAGACAGACACTGATACCCAGGAACACAGACACACACTTACACCAAGGAACACAGACACACACTTAAACCAAGTAACAAAGACATACACTGACACCAAGTAACACAGACATACACTGACACCAAGTAACAAAGACATACACTGATACCCAGTAACACAGACACACACTTACACCAACTAACACAGACATGCACTGACACCAAGTAACAAAGACAGACACTGATACCCAGGAACACGGACACACACTTACACCAGGTAACACAGACACATACTTACACCAAGTAACAAAGACATACACTTACACCAAGTAACACAGACATACACTGACACCAAGTAACAAAGACATACAATTACACCAAGTCACAAAGACATACACTGATACCCAGGAAAACAGACACACACTGACACCCAGTAACAAAGACATACACTGATCCCTAGTCACAAAGACATACACTGATACCCAGTAACACAGACACACACTGACACCCAGTAACAAAGACATACACTGATACCAAGTCACAAAGACAGACACTGATACCCAGGAACACAGACACACACTTACACCAAGTAACACAGACATACACTGACACCCAGTAACACAGACACACACTTACACCAAGTAACACTGACATACACTGACACCAAGTAACAAAGATATACAATTACACCAAGTAACAAAGACACACACTTACACCATGTAACACAGATATGCACTGACACCAAGTAACTAAGACATACACCGATACGCAGTAACACAGACACACAATTACACCAAGTAACACAGACATACACTGACACCCAGTATCACAGACACACACTTACACCAAGTAACAAAGACATACACTGACACCCAGTAACAAAGACATACACTGACACCCAGTAACACAGACACACACAGACACCAAGTAACAAAGACATACACTGATACCCAGGAACACAGACACACACTTACACCAAGTAACACAGACATACACTTACACCAAGTAACAAAGACATACACTTGCACCAAGTAACACAGACATACACTGACACCCAGTAACACAGACACACACTTACACCAAGTAACACAGACGTACACTGACACCAAATCACAAAGACACACACTGACACCAAGTAACACAGACATAAACTGACACCAAGTATCAAAGACATACAATTACTCCATGTAACAAAGACACACACTTACACCATGTAACACAGACATACACTGACACCCAGTAACACAGACACACACTTACACCAAGTAACACAGACATACACTGACACCAAGTCACAAAGACATACACTGACACCCAGTAACACAGACACACACTTACACCAAGTAACACAGAGATACACTGACACCCAGTAACACAGACATACACTTACACCAAGTAACAAAGACATACACTTGCACCAAGTAACACAGACATACACTGACACCCAGTAACACAGACACACACTTACACCAAGTAACACAGACATACACTGACACCAAGTCACAAAGACACACACTGACACCAAGTAACACAGACATACACTGATACCAAGTAACAAAGACATACACTGATACCCAGTAACACTGACACAGACTTACACCAGCTAACACAGACATACACGGACACCAAGTAACAAAGAAATACACTTACACCAAGTAACACAGACATACACTGATACCCAGTAACACAGACACACACTTGCACCAAGTAACAAAGACAGACACTGACACTCAGTAACACAGACACACACTTACACCAAGTAACAAAGACATACACTGACACCAAGTAACACAGACACACACTTACACCAAGTAGCAAAGACATACACGGACACCCAGTAACAAAGACATACACTGACACCCAGTAACACAGACACACACGGACACCAAGTAACAAAGACACACACTTACACCAAGTAACACAAACACACACTGACACCCAGTAACACATACACACACTTGCACCAAGCAACACAGACATACACTGACACCAAGTAACAAAGACATACACTGATATCCAGTAACACAGACACACACTTACACCAAGTAACACAGACATACACTGACACCAAGTAACAAAGACATACACTGATACCCAGGAACACAGACACACACTTACACAAAGAAACACAGACACACACTTAAACCAAGGAACAAAGACATACACTGACACCAAGTAACACAGACATACACTGACACCAAGTAACAAAGACATACAATTACACCAAGTAACAAAGACACACACTTACACCAAGTAACACAGATATACACTGACACCAAGTAACAAAGACATGCACTGACACCCAGTAACACAGACACAGACGGACACCAAGTAACACAGACATGCACTGACACCAAGTAACTAAGACATACACTGATACCCAGGAACACAGACACACACTTACACCAAGTAACACAGACACACACTGACACCAAGTAACAAAGACATACACTTACACCAAGTAACACAGACATACGCTGACACCAAGTAACAAAGACATACAATTACACCAAGTTACAAAGACACACACTTACACCAAGTAACAAAGACAGACACTGATACCCAGTAACAAAGACACACACTTACACCAAGTTACAAAGACGTACACTGACACCCAGTAACACAAACAAACACACACTGACACCCAGTAACACAGAGAAACACTAATAAACAGTAGCACAGACATACACTGACACCAAGTCACAAAGACATACACTGAAACCCAGTAACAAAGACATACACTGACACCAAGTCACAAAGACATACACTGACACCCAGGAACACAGACACACACTGACACCCAGTAACAAAGACATACACTGATACCAAGTCACAAAGACATACACTGATACCCAGTAACACAGACACACACTGACACCCAGTAACGAAGACATACACTGATACCAAGTCACAAAGACAGACACTGATACCCAGGAACACAGACACACACTTACACCAAGTAACACAGACACACACTTACACCAAGTAACAAAGACATACACTTACACCAAGTAACACAGAGATACACTGACACCAAGTCACAAAGACACACACTGACACCAAGTAACACAGACATACACTGACACCAAGTAACAAAGACATACAATTACACCATGTAACACAGATATACACTGTCACCAAGTAACAAAGACATGCACTGACACCCAGTAACACAGACACACACTTACACCAAGTAACACAGACATACACTGACACCAAGTAACAAAGACATACACTGATACCCAGTAACACAGACACAGACTTACACCAACTAACACAGACATACACGGACACCAAGTAACAAAGAAATACACTTACACCAAGAAACACAGATATACACTGATACCCAGTAACACAGACACACACTTGCACCAAGTAACAAAGACAGACACTGACACCCAGTAACACAGACACACACTTACACCAAGTAACAAAGACATACACTGACACCCAGTAACACAGACACACACTTACACCAAGTAACAAAGACATACACTGACACCCAGTAACAAAGACATACACTGACACCCAGTAACACAGACACACACGGACACCAAGTAACAAAGACACACACTGACACCCAGTAACAAAGACATACACTGATACCCAGTAACACAGACACACACTTACACTAAGTAACACAGACATACACTGACACCAAGTCTCAAAGATATAAACTGATACCCAGGAACACAGGCACACACTGACACCAGGTAACACAGACACCCACTTAAACCAAGTAACACAGACATACACTGACACCAAGTAACAAAGACATACAATTACACCAAGTAACAAAGACACACACTTACACCAGGTAACACAGATATACACTGACACCAAGTAACAAAGACATGCACTGACACCCAGTAACACAGACACAGACGGACACCAAGTAACACAGACATGCACTGACACCAAGTAACTAAGACATACACTGATACCCAGTAACACAGACACACACATACACCAACTAACACAGACATGCACTGACACCATGTAACAAACGCAGACACTGATACCCAGGAACACAGACACATACTTACACCAAGTAACAAAGACATACATTTACACCAAGTAACACAGACATACACTGGCACCAAGAAACAAAGACATACAATTACACCAAGTCACAAAGACATACACTGATACCCAGGAACACAGACACACACTGACACCCAGTAACAAAGACATACACTGATACCAAGTCACAAAGACATACACTGATACCCAGTAACACAGACACACACTGACACCCAGTAACAAAGACATACACTGATACCAAGTCACAAAGACAGACACTGATACCCAGGAACACAGACACACACTGACACCAAGCAACACAGACATACACTGACACCAAGTAGCAAAGACATACACTGATACCCAGTAACACAGACACACACTTACACCAAGTAACACAGACATACACTGACACCAAGTAACAAAGACATACACTGATACCCAGGAACACAGACACACACTTACACCAATTAACACATACACACACTTAAAGCAAGTAACAAAGACATACACTGACACCAAGTAACACAGACATACACTTACACCAAGTAACAAAGACATACAATTACACCAAGTAACAAAGACACACACTTACACCAAGTAATACAGATATACACTGACACCAAGTAACAAAGACATGCACTGACACCCAGTAACACAGACACAGACGGACACCAAGTAACACAGACATGCACTGACACCAAGTAACTAAGACATACACTGAGACCCAGCAACACAGACACACACTTACACCAACTAACACAGACATGCACTGACACCAAGTAACAAAGACAGACACTGATACCCAGTAACACAGACACACACTTACACCTAGTAACACAGACATACATTGACAACAAGTAACAAAGACATACACTGATACCCAGGAACACAGACACACACTTACACCAAGTAACACAGACACACACTTACACCAAGTAACAAAGACATACACTGACACCAAGTAACACAGACATACACTGACCACCAAGTAACCAAGACATCCAATTCCACCAAGTAACAAAGACAAACACTGACATCCAGTTACAAAGACATACACTGACACCCAGTTACACAGACACACACGGACACCAAGTAACAAAGACACACACTTACACCAAGTAACACAAACACACACTGACACCCAGTAACACAGACACACACTTACACCAAGCAACACAGACATACACTGACACCAAGTAACAAAGACATACACTGATACCCAGTAACACAGACACACACTTACACCAAGTAACACAGACATACACTGACACCAAGTCACAAAGACATACACTGATACCCAGGAACACAGACACACACTTACACCAATTAACACAGACATACTCTGACATCCAGGAACAAAGACATACACTGACACCCAGTAACACAGACACACACGGACACCAAGTAACAAAGACATACACTGATACCAAGTAACTAAGACATACACTGATACCCAGTAACACAGACACACACTTACACCAACTAACACAGACATGCACTGACACCAAGTAAGAAACGCAGACACTGATACCCAGGAACACAGACACACACTTACACCAAGTAACACAGACACATACTTACACCAAGTAACAAAGACATACACTTACACCAAGTAACACAGACATACACTGGCACCAAGAAACAAAGACATACAATTACACCAAGTCACAAAGACATACACTGATACCCAGGAACACAGACACA
Organism: Heterodontus francisci; assembly: GCF_036365525.1. Classification (NCBI taxonomy): domain Eukaryota; kingdom Metazoa; phylum Chordata; class Chondrichthyes; order Heterodontiformes; family Heterodontidae; genus Heterodontus; species Heterodontus francisci. The sequence continues at coordinate 596,343 of NW_027140986.1, read as the reverse complement.
CACTGACACCCAGTAACAAAGACATACACTGATACCAAGTCACAAAGACATACACTGATACCCAGTAACACAGACACACACTGACACCCAGTAACAAAGACATACACTGATACCAAGTCACAAAGACAGACACTGATACACAGGAACACAGACACACACTTACACCAAGCAACACAGACATACACTGACACCAAGTAACAAAGACATACACTGATACCCAGTAACACAGACACACACTTACACCAAGTAACAAAGACATACACTGACACCAAGTCACAAAGACATATCTGATACCCAGGAACACAGACACACACTTACACCAATTAACACAGACACACACTTAAAGCAAGTAACAAAGACATACACTGACACCAAGTAACACAGTCATACACTTACACCAAGTAACAAAGACATACAATTACACCAAGTAACAAAGACACACACTTACACCAAGTAATACAGATATACACTGACACCAAGTAACAAAGACATGAACTGACACCCAGTAACACAGACACAGACGGACACCAAGTAACACAGACATGCACTGACACCAAGTAACTAAGACATACACTGAGACCCAGCAACACAGACACACACTTTCACCAACTAACACAGACATGCACTGACACAAAGTAACAAAGACATACACTGATACCCAGGAACACAGACACACACTGACACCAAGTAAAACAAACACACACTTACACCAAGTAACAAAGACATACACTGATACCAAGTCACAAAGACAGACACTGATACCCAGGAACACAGACACACACTTACACCAAGCAACACAGACATACACTGACACCAAGTAACAAAGACATACACTGATACCCAGTTACACAGACACACACTTACACCAAGTAACACAGACATACACTGACACCAAGTCACAAAGACATACACTGATACCCAGGAACACAGACACACACTTACACCAATTAACACAGACACACACTTAAAGCAAGTAACAAAGACATACACTGACACCAAGTAACACAGACATACACTTACACCAAGTAACAAAGACATACAATTACACCAAGTAACAAAGACACACACTTACACCAAGTAATACAGATATACACTGACACCAAGTAACAAAGACATGCACTGACACCCAGTAACACAGACACAGACGGACACCAAGTAACACAGACATGCACTGACACCAAGTAACTAAGACATACACTGAGACCCAGCAACACAGACACACACTTACACCAACTAACACAGACATGCACTGACACCAAGTAACAAAGACATACACTGATACCCAGGAACACAGACACACACTGACACCAAGTAAAACAAACACACACTTACACCAAGTAACAAAGACATACACTTACACCAAGTAACAAAGACACACACTTACACCATGTAACACAGACACACAATTGCACCAAGTAACAAAGACATACACTGACACCCAGTAACACAGACACACACGGACACCAAGTAACAAAGACACACACTTACACCAAGTAACACAGACACACACTGACACCCAGTAACACAGACACACATTGACACCAAGCAACACAGACTTACACTGACACCAAGTAACAAAGACAGACACTGATACCCACTAACACAGACACACACTTACACCAAGTAACACAGACATACATTGACAACAAGTAACAAAGACATACACTGATACCCAGGAACACAGACACACACTTACACCAAGTAACACAGACACACACTTACACCAAGTAACAAAGACATACACTGACACCAACTAACACAGACATACACTGACCACCAAGTAACCAAGACATACAATTACACCAAGTAACAAAGACACACACTGACATCCAGTTACAAAGACATACACTGACACCCAGTGACACAGACACACACGGACACCAGGTAACAAAGACACACACTTACACCAAGTAACACAAACACACACTGACACCCAGTAACACAGACACACACTTACACCAAGCAACACAGACATACACTGACACCAAGTCACAAAGACATACACTGATACCCAGGAACACAGACACACACTTACACCAATTAACACAGACATACACTGACATCCAGGAACAAAGGCATACACTGACACCCAGTAACACAGACACACACGGACACCAAGTAACAAAGACATACACTGATACCAAGTAACTAAGACATACACTGATACCCAGTAACACAGGCACACACTTACACCAACTAACACAGACATGCACTGACACCATGTAACAAACGCAGACACTGATACCCATGAACACAGACACACACTTACACCAAGTAACACAGACACATACTTACACCAAGTAACAAAGACATACAATTACACCAAGTAACACAGACATACACTGGCACCAAGAAACAAAGAAATACAATTACACCAAGTCACAAAGACATACACTGATACCCAGGAACACAGACACACACTGACACCCTGTAACAAAGACATACACTGATACCAAGTCACGAAGACATACACTGATACCCAGGAACACAGACACACACTGACACCCAGTAACAAAGACATACACTGATACCAAGTCACATAGACAGACACTGATACCCAGGAACACAGACACACACTTACACCAAGCAACACGGACATACACTGACACCAAGTAACAAAGACATACACTGATACCCAGTAACACAGACACACACTTACACCAAGTAACACAGACATACACTGACACCAAGTCACAAAGACATACACTGATACCCAGGAACACAGACACACACTTACACCAATTAACACAGACACACACTTAAAGCAAGTAACAAAGACATACACTGACACCAAGTAACACAGACATACACTTACACCAAGTAACAAAGACATACAATTACACCAAGTAACAAAGACACACACTTACACCAAGTAATACAGATATACACTGACACCAAGTAACAAAGACATGCACTGACACCCAGTAACACAGACACAGACGGACCCCAAGTAACACAGACATGCACTGACACCAAGTAACTAAGACATACACTGAGACCCAGCAACACAGACACACACTTACACCAACTAACACAGACATGCACTGACACCAAGTAACAAAGACATACACTGATACCCAGGAAGACAGACACACACTGACACCAAGTAAAACAAACACACACTTACACCAAGTAACACAGACATACACTTACACCAAGTAACAAAGACATACAATTACACCAAGTAACAAAGACACACACTTACACCAAGTAATACAGATATACACTGACACCAAGTAACAAAGACATGCACTGACACCCAGTAACACAGACACAGACGGACACCAAGTAACACAGACATGCACTGACACCAAGTAACTAAGACATACACTGAGACCCAGCAACACAGACACACACTTACACCAACGAACACAGACATGCACTGACACCAAGTAACAAAGACAGACACTGATACCCAGTAACACAGACACACACTTACACCAGGTAACACAGACATACATTGACCACAAGTAACAAAGACATTCACTGATACCCAGGAACACAGACACACACTTACACCAAGTAACACAGACACACACTTACACCAAGTAACAAAGACATACACTGACACCAAGTAACACAGACATACACTGACCACCAAGTAACCAAGACATACAATTACACCAAGTAACAAAGACAAACACTGACATCCAGTTACAAAGACATACACTGACACCCAGTAACGCAGACACACACGGACACCAAGTAACAAAGACACACACTTACACCAAGTAACACAAACACACACTGACACCCAGTAACACAGACACACACTTACACCAAGCAACACAGACATACACTGACACCAAGTAACAAAGACATACACTGACACCCAGTAACACAGACACACACTTACACCAAGTAACACAGACATACACTGACACCAAGTCACAAAGACATACACTGATACCCAGGAACACAGACACACACTTACACCAATTAACACAGACATACACTGACATCCAGGAACAAAGACATACACTGACACCCAGTAACACAGACACACACGGACACCAAGTAACAAAGACATACACTGATACCAAGTAACTAAGACATACACTGATACCCAGTAACACAGACACACACTTACACCAACTAACACAGACATGCACTGACACCAAGTAACAAACGCAGACACTGATACCCAGGAACACAGACACACACTTACACCAAGTAACACAGACACATACTTACACCAAGTAACAAAGACATACACTTACACCAAGTAACACAGACATACACTGGCACCAAGAAACAAAGACATACAATTACACCAAGTCACAAAGACATACACTGATACCCAGGAACACAGACACACACTGACACCCAGTAACAAAGACATACACTGATACCAAGTCACAAAGACATACACTGATACCCAGTAACACAGACACACACTGACACCCAGTAACAAAGACAGACACTGATACCAAGTCACAAAGACAGACACTGATACACAGGAACACAGACACACACTTACACCAAGCAACACAGACATACACTGACACCAAGTAACAAAGAAATACACTGATACCCAGTAACACAGACACACACTTACACCAAGTAACACAGACATACACTGACACCAAGTCACAAAGACATACACTGATACCCAGGAACACAGACACACACTTACACCAATTAACACAGACACACACTTAAAGCAAGTAACAAAGACATACACTGACACCAAGTAACACAGACATACACTTACACCAAGTAACAAAGACATACAATTACACCAAGTAACAAAGACACACACTTACACCAAGTAATACAGATATACACTGACACCAAGTAACAAAGACATGAACTGACACCCAGTAACACAGACACAGACGGACACCAAGTAACACAGACATGCACTGACACCAAGTAACTAAGACATACACTGAGACCCAGCAACACAGACACACACTTACACCAACTAACACAGACATGCACTGACACAAAGTAACAAAGACATACACTGATACCCAGGAACACAGACACACACTGACACCAAGTAAAACAAACACACACTTACACCAAGTAACAAAGACATACACTGATACCAAGTCACAAAGACAGACACTGATACCCAGGAACACAGACACACACTTACACCAAGCAACACAGACATACACTGACACCAAGTAACAAAGACATACACTGATACCCAGTAACACAGACACACACTTACACCAAGTAACACAGACATACACTGACACCAAGTCACAAAGACATACACTGATACCCAGGAACACAGACACACACTTACACCAATTAACACAGACACACACTTAAAGCAAGTAACACAGACATACACTGACACCAAGTAACACAGACATACACTTACACCAAGTAACAAAGACATACAATTACACCAAGTAACAAAGACACACACTTACACCAAGTAATACAGATATACACTGACACCAAGAAACAAAGACATGCACTGACACCCAGTAACACAGACACAGACGGACACCAAGTAACACAGACATGCACTGACACCAAGTAACTAAGACATACACTGAGACCCAGCAACACAGACACACACTTACACCAACTAACACAGACATGCACTGACACCAAGTAACAAAGACATACACTGATACCCAGGAACACAGACACACACTGACACCAAGTAAGACAAACACACACTTACACCAAGTAACAAAGACATACACTTACACCAAGTAACAAAGACACACACTTACACCATGTAACACAGACACACAATTGCACCAAGTAACAAAGACATACACTGACACCCAGTAACACAGACACACACGGACACCAAGTAACAAAGACACACACTTACACCAAGTAACACAGACACACACTGACACCCAGTAACACAGACACACATTGACACCAAGCAACACAGACTTACACTGACACAAAGTAACAAAGACAGACACTGATACCCAGTAACACAGACACACACTTACACCAAGTAACACAGACATACATTGACAACAAGTAACAAAGACATACACTGATACCCAGGAACACAGACACACACTTACACCAAGTTAAACAGACACACACTTACACCAAGTTACAAAGACATACACTGACACCAACTAACACAGACATACACTGACCACCAAGTAACCAAGACATACAATTACACCAAGTAACAAAGACACACACTGACATCCAGTTACAAAGACATACACTGACACCCAGTGACACAGACACACACGGACACCAAGTAACAAAGACACACACTTACACCAAGTAACACAAACACACACTGACACCCAGTAACACAGACACACACTTACACCAAGCAACACAGACATACACTGACACCAAGTCACAAAGACATACACTGATACCCAGGAACACAGACACTCACTTACACCAATTAACACAGACATACACTGACATCCAGGAACAAAGACATACACTGACACCCAGTAACACAGACACACACGGACACCAAGTAACAAAGACATACACTGATACCAAGTAACTAAGACATACACTGATACCCAGTAACACAGACACACACTTACACCAACTAACACAGACATGCACTGACACCAAGTAACAAACGCAGACACTGATACCCAGGAACACAGACACACACTTACACCAAGTAACACAGACACATACTTACACCAAGTAACAAAGACATACACTTACACCAAGTAACACAGACATACACTGGCACCAAGAAACAAAGAAATACAATTACACCAAGTTTCAAAGACATACACTGATACCCAGGAACACAGACACACACTGACACCCAGTAACAAAGACATACACTGATACCAAGTCACAAAGACATACACTGATACCCAGTAACACAGACACACACTGACACCCAGTAACAAAGACATACACTGATACCAAGTCACATAGACAGACACTGATACCCAGGAACACAGACACACACTTACACCAAGCAACACAGACATACACTGACACCAAGTAACAAAGACATACACTGATACCCAGTAACACAGACACACACTTACACCAAGTAACACAGACATACACTGACACCAAGTCACAAAGACATACACTGATACCCAGGAACACAGACACACACTTACACCAATTAACACAGACACACACTTAAAGCAAGTAACAAAGACATACACTGACACCAAGTAACACAGACATACACTTACACCAAGTAACAAAGACATACAATTACACCAAGTAACAAAGACACACACTTACACCAAGTAATACAGATATACACTGACACCAAGTAACAAAGACATGCACTGACACCCAGTAACACAGACACAGACGGACACCAAGTAACACAGACATGCACTGACACCAAGTAACTAAGACATACACTGAGACCCAGCAACACAGACACATACTTACACCAACTAACACAGACATGCACTGACACCAAGTAACAAAGACATACACTGATACCCAGGAAGACAGACACACACTGACACCAAGTAAAACAAACACACACTTACACCAAGTAACAAAGACATACACTTACACCAAGTAACAAAGACATACACTTACACCATGTAACACAGATATACACTGACACCAAGTAACAAAGACATGCACTGACACCCAGTAACACAGACAAACACTTACACCAAGTAACACAGACATACACTGACACCAAGTAACAAAGACATACACTGATACCCAGTAACACAGACACACACTTACACCAAGTAACACAGACACACACTTACACCACGTAACAAAGACATACACTTACACCAAGTAACACAGACATACACTGACACCCAGTAACACAGACACACACTTACACCAAGTAACAAAGACATACAATGACATCCAGTAACAAAGACATACACTGACACCCAGTAACACAGACACACACGGACACCAAGTAACAAAGACACACACTTACACCAAGTAACACAGACACACACTGACACCCAGTAACACAGACACACACTGACACCAAGCAACACAGACATACACTGACACCAAGTCACAAAGACAGACACTGATACCCAGTAACACAGACACACACTTACACCAAGTAACACAGACATACATTGACAACAAGTAACAAAGACATACACTGATACCCAGGAACACAGACACACACTTACACCAAGTAACACAGACATACACTGACACCAAGTAACAAAGATATACACTGATACCCAGTAACACAGACACACACTTACACCAAGTAACACAGACATACACTGACACCAAGTCACAAAGACATACACTGATACCCAGGAACACAGACACACACTTACACCAATTAACACAGACACACACTTAAAGCAAGTAACAAAGACATACACTGACACCAAGTAACACAGACATACACTTACACCAAGTAACAAAGACATACAATTACACCAAGTAACAAAGACACACACTTACACCAAGTAATACAGATATACACTGACACCAAGTTACAAAGACATGCACTGACACCCAGTAACACAGGCACAGACGGACACCAAGTTACACAGACATGCACTGACACCAAGTAACTAAGACATACACTGAGACCCAGCAACACAGACACACACTTCCACCAACTAACACAGACATGCACTGACACCAAGTAACAAAGACATACACTGATACCCAGGAACACAGACACACACTGACACCAAGTAACACAAACACACACTTACACCAAGTAACAAAGACATACACTTACACCAAGTAACACAGACATACACTGACACCAAGTAACAAAGACATACAATTACACCAAGTTACAAAGACACACACTTACATCAAGTAACAAAGACAGACACTGATACCCAGTAACACAGACACACACTTACACCAAGTAACAAAGACATACACTGACACCCAGTAACACAAACAAACACACACCCAGTAACACAGAGAAACACTAATAAACAGTAACACAGACATACACTGACACCAAGTCACAAAGACATACACTGAAACCCAGTAACAAAGACATACACTGACACCAAGTCACAAAGACATACACTGATACCCAGGAACACAGACACACACTGACACCCAGTAACAAAGACATACACTGATACCAAGTCACAAAGACATACACTGATACCCAGTAACACAGACACACACTGACACCCAGTAACAAAGACATACACTGATACCAAGTCACAAAGACAGACACTGATACCCAGTAACACAGAAACACACTGACACCCAGTAACAAAGACATACACTGATACCAAGTCACAAAGACATACACTGATACCCAGTAACATAGCCACACACTGACACCAAGTAACAAAGACATATACTTACACCAAATAACAAAGACACATACGAACACCAAGTAACACAGACATACACTGACACCAATTAACAAAGACATACACTGACACCAAGTAACAAAGACATACACTTACACCAAGTAACAAAGACAGACAATTACACAAAGTAACAAAGACATACACTTACACCAAGTATTTTGATATACACTGACACCAAGTAACACAGACATACACTGACACCAAGTAACAAAGACATACACTGATACCCAGTAACACAGACACACACTTACACCAAGTAACACAGACACACACTTACACCACGTAACAAAGACATACACTTACACCAAGTAACACAGACATACACTGACACCCAGTAACACAGACACACACTTACACCAAGTAACAAAGACATACAATGACATCCAGTAACAAAGACATACACTGACACCCAGTAACACAGACACACACGGACACCAAGTAACAAAGACACACACTTACACCAAGTAACACAGACACACACTGACACCCAGTAACACAGACACACACTGACACCAAGCAACACAGACATACACTGACACCAAGTCACAAAGACAGACACTGATACCCAGTAACACAGACACACACTTACACCAAGTAACACAGACATACATTGACAACAAGTAACAAAGACATACACTGATACCCAGGAACACAGACACACACTTACACCAAGTAACACAGACATACACTGACACCAAGTAACAAAGATATACACTGATACCCAGTAACACAGACACACACTTACACCAAGTAACACAGACATACACTGACACCAAGTCACAAAGACATACACTGATACCCAGGAACACAGACACACACTTACACCAATTAACACAGACACACACTTAAAGCAAGTAACAAAGACATACACTGACACCAAGTAACACAGACATACACTTACACCAAGTAACAAAGACATACAATTACACCAAGTAACAAAGACACACACTTACACCAAGTAATACAGATATACACTGACACCAAGTTACAAAGACATGCACTGACACCCAGTAACACAGACACAGACGGACACCAAGTTACACAGACATGCACTGACACCAAGTAACTAAGACATACACTGAGACCCAGCAACACAGACACACACTTCCACCAACTAACACAGACATGCACTGACACCCAGTAACAAAGACATACACTGATACCCAGGAACACAGACACACACTGACACCAAGTAACACAAACACACACTTACACCAAGTAACAAAGACATACACTTACACCAAGTAACACAGACATACACTGACACCAAGTAACAAAGACATACAATTACACCAAGTTACAAAGACACACACTTACATCAAGTAACAAAGACAGACACTGATACCCAGTAACACAGACACACACTTACACCAAGTAACAAAGACATACACTGACACCCAGTAACACAAACAAACACACACCCAGTAACACAGAGAAACACTAATAAACAGTAACACAGACATACACTGACACCAAGTCACAAAGACATACACTGAAACCCAGTAACAAAGACATACACTGACACCAAGTCACAAAGACATACACTGATACCCAGGAACACAGACACACACTGACACCCAGTAACAAAGACATACACTGATACCAAGTCACAAAGACATACACTGATACCCAGTAACACAGACACACACTGACACCCAGTAACAAAGACATACACTGATACCAAGTCACAAAGACAGACACTGATACCCAGTAACACAGAAACACACTGACACCCAGTAACAAAGACATACACTGATACCAAGTCACAAAGACATACACTGATACCCAGTAACATAGCCACACACTGACACCAAGTAACAAAGACATATACTTACACCAAATAACAAAGACACATACGAACACCAAGTAACACAGACATACACTGACACCAATTAACAAAGACATACACTGACACCAAGTAACAAAGACATACACTTACACCAAGTAACAAAGACAGACAATTACACAAAGTAACAAAGACATACACTTACACCAAGTATTTTGATATACACTGACACCAAGTAACACAGACACACACTTACACCAAGTAACAAAGACATACACTGATACCCAGTAACACAGACACACAATTACACCAAGTAACACAGACATACACTGTCACCAAGTAACAAAGATATACACTGATACCCAGTAACACAGACACACACTTACACCAAATAACAAAGACAGCATCTGATAGCCAGTAACACAGACACACACTTGCACCAAGTAACAAAGACATACACTGACACCCAGTAACACAGACACACACGGACACCAAGTAACAAAGACACACACTTACACCAAGTAACACAGACACACACTGACACCCAGTAACACAGACACACATTGACACCAAGCAACACAGACTTACACTGACACCAAGTAACAAAGACAGACACTGATACCCAGTAACACAGACACACACTTACACCAAGTAACACAGACATACATTGACAACAAGTAACACAGACATACACTGATACCCAGGAACACAGACACACACTTACACCAAGTAACACAGACACACACTTACACCAAGTAACAAAGACATACACTGACACCAAGTAACACAGACATACACTGACCACCAAGTAACCAAGACATACAATTACACCAAGTAACAAAGACACACACTGACATCCAGTTACAAAGACATACACTGACACCCAGTAACACAGACACACACGGACACCAAGTAACAAAGACACACACTTACACCAAGTAACACAAACACACACTGACACCCAGTAACAAAGACACACACGGACACCAAGTAACAAAGACACACACTTACACCAAGTAACACAAACACACACTGACACCCAGTAACACAGACACACACTTACACCAAGCAACACAGACATACACTGACACCAAGTAACAAAGACATACACTGATACCCAGTTACACAGACACACACTTACACCAAGTAACACAGACATACACTGACATCCAGGAACAAAGACATACACTGACACCCAGTAACACAGACACACACGGACACCAAGTAACAAAGACACACTCTTACACCAAGTAACACAGACACACACTGACACCCAGTAACACAGACACACACTGACACCAAGCAACACAGACATACACTGACACCAAGTAACAAAGACAGACACTGATACCCAGTAACACAGACACACACTTACACCAAGTAACACAGACATACATTGACAACAAGTAACAAAGACATACACTGATACCCAGGAACACAGACACACACTTACACCAAGTAACACAGACACACACTTACACCAAGTAACAAAGACATACACTGACACCAAGTAACACAGACATACACTGACCACCAAGTAACCAAGACATACAATTACACCAAGTAACAAAGACACACACTGACATCCAGTAACAAAGACATACACTGACGCCCAGTTACACAGACACACACGGACACCACGTAACAAAGACACACACTTACACCAAGTAACACAAACACACACTGACACCCAGTAACACAGACACACACTTACACCAAGCAACACAGACATACACTGACACCAAGTAACAAAGACATACACTGATACCCAGTTACACAGACACACACTTACACCAAGTAACACAGACATACACTGACACCAAGTCACAAAGACATACACTGATACCCAGGAACACAGACACACACTTACACCAATTAACACAGACACACACTTAAAGCAAGTAACAAAGACATACACTGACATCAAGTAACACAGACATACACTTACACCAAGTAACAAAGACATACAATTACACCAAGTAACAAAGACACACACTTACACCAAGTAACACAGATATACACTGACACCAAGTAACAAAGACATGCACTGACACCCAGTAACACAGACACAGACGAACACCAAGTAACACAGACATGCACTGACACCAAGTAACTAAGACATACACTGAGACCCAGCAACACAGACACACACTTACACCAACTAACACAGACATGCACTGACACCAAGTAACAAAGACATACACTGATACCCAGGAACACAGACACACACTGACACCAAGTAACACAAACACACACCTACACAAATTAACAAAGACATACAATAACACCAAGTAACACAGACATACACTGACACCAAGTAACAAAGACATACAATTACGCCAAGTTACAAAGACACACACTTACATCAAGTAACAAAGACATACACTGATACCCAGTAACACAAACACACACTGACACCCAGTAACAAAGACATACACTGATACCAAGTCACAAAGACAGACACTGATACCCAGTAACACAGAAACACACTGACACCCAGTAACAAAGACATACACTGATACCAAGTCACAAAGACATACACTGATACCCAGTAACATAGCCACACACTGACACCAAGTAACAAAGACATATACTTACACCAAATAACAAAGACACATACGAACACCAAGTAACACAGACATACACTGACACCAATTAACAAAGACATACACTGACACCAAGTATTTTGATATACACTGACACCAATTAACACAGACACACACTTGCACCAAGTAACAAAGACATACACTGATACCCAGTAACACAGACACACAATTACACCAAGTAACACAGACATACACTGTCACCAAGTAACAAAGACATACACTGATACCCAGTAACACATACACACACTTACACCAAATAACAAAGACAGACTCTGATAGCCAGTAACACAGACACACACTTGCACCAATTAACAAAGACATACACTGACACCCAGTAACACAGACATACACGGACACCAAGTAACAAAGACACACACTTACACCAAGTAACACAGACACACACTGACACCCAGTAACACAGACACACACTGACACCAAGCAACACAGACATACACTGACACCAAGTAACAAAGACAGACACTGATACCCAGTAACACAGACACACACTTACACCAAGTAACACAGACATACATTGACAACAGGTAACAAAGACATACACAGATACCCAGGAACACAGACACACACTTACACCAAGTAACACAGACACACACTTACACCAAGTAACAAAGACATACACTGACACCAAGTAACACAGACATACACTGACCACCAAGTAACCAAGACAAACAATTACACCAAGTAACAAAGACACACACTGACATCCAGTAACAAAGACATACACTGACACCCAGTAACACAGACACACACGGACACCAAGTAACAAAGACATACACTGACACCAAGTAACACAGACATACACTTACACCAAGTAACAAAGACATACAATTACACCAAGTAACAAAGACACGCACTTACACCAAGTAACACAGATATACACTGACACCAAGTAACAAAGACATGCACTGACACCCAGTGACACAGACACAGACGGACACCAAGTAACACAGACATGCACTGACACCAAGTAACTAAGACATACACTGAGACCCAGCAACACAGACACACACTTACACCAACTAACACAGACATGCACTGACACCAAGTAACAAAGACATACACTGATACCCAGGAACACAGACACACACTGACACCAAGTAACACAAACACACACTTACACCAAGTAACAAAGACATACACTTACACCAAGTAACACAGACATACACTGACACCAAGCAACAAAGACATACAATTACACCAAGTTACAAAGACACACACTTACACCAAGTAACAAAGACAGGCACTGATACCCAGTAACACAGACACACAATTACACCAAGTAACAAAGACAAACACTGACACCCAGTAACACAAACAAACACACACTGACACCCAGTAACACAGAGAAGCACTAATAAACAGTAACACAGACATACACTGACACCAAGTCACAAAGACATTCACTGAAACCCAGTAACAAAGACATACACAGACACCAAGTCACAAAGACATACACTGATACCCAGGAACACAGACACACTCTGACACCCAGTAACAAAGACATACACTGATACCAAGTCACAAAGACATACAGTGATACCCAGTAACACAGACACACGCTGACACCCAGTAACAAAGACATACACTGATACCAAGTCACAAAGACAGACACTGATACCCAGGAACACAGACACACGCTTACACCAAGTAACACAGACACACACTTACACCAAGTAACAAAGACATACACTTACACCAAGTAACCCAGACATACACTGACACCCAGTAACACAGACACACACTTACACCAAGTAAGACAGACATACACTGACGCCAAGTCACAAAGACACACACTGACACCAAGTAACACAGACATACACTGACACCAAGTAACAAAGACATACAATTACACCAAGTAACAAAGACACACACTTACACCATGTAACACAGATATACACTGACACCAAGTAACAAAGACATGCACCGACATCCAGTAACACAGACACACACTTACACCAAGTAACACAGACATACACTGACACCAAGTAACAAAGACATACATTGATACTCAGTAACACAGACACAGACTTACACCAACTTACACAGACATACACGGACACCAAGTAACAAAGAAATACACTTACACGAAGTAACACAGACATACACTGATACCCAGTAACACAGACACACACTTGCACCAAGTAACAAAGACTTACACTGACACCCAGTAACACAGACACACACTTACACCAAGTAACAAAGACATACACTGACACCCAGTAACAAAGACATCCACTGACACCCAGTAACACAGACACACACGGACACCAAGGAACAAAGACACACACTTACACCAAGTAACACAAACACACACTGACACCCAGTAACACAGACACACACTTACACCAAGCAACACAGACATACACTGACACCAAGTAACAAAGACATACAATGATACCCAGTAACACAGACACACACTTACACCAAGTAACACAGACGTACACTGACACCAAGTCACAAAGACATACACTGATACCCAGGAACACAGACACACACTTACACCAAGTAACACAGACACACACTTAAACCAAGTAACAAAGACATACACTGACACCAAGTAACACAGACATACACTGACACCAAGTAACAAAGACATACAATTACACCAAGTAACAAAGACACACACTTACACCAAGTAACACAGATATACACTGACACCAAGTAACACAGACATGCACTGACACCAAGTAACTAAGACATACACTGATACCCAGTAACACAGACACACACTTACACCAAGTAACACAGACATGCATGACACCAAGTAACAAAGACATACACTGATACCCAGGAACACAGACACACACTTACACCAAGTAACACAGACACACACTTACACCAAGTAACAAAGTCATACACTTACACCAAGTAACACAGACATACGCTGACACCAAGTAACAAAGACATACAAATACACCAAGTTACAAAGACACACACTTACACCAAGTAACAAAGACAGACACTGATACCCAGTAACACAGACACACACTTACACCAAGTAACAAAGACATACACTGACACCCAGTAACACAAACAAACACACACTGACACCCAGTAACACAGAGAAACACTAATAAACAGTAACACAGACATACACTGACACCAAGTCACAAAGACATACACTGAAACCCAGTAACAAAGACATACACTGACACCAAGTCACAAAGAAATACACTAATACCCAGGAACACAAACACACACTGACACCCAGTAACAAAGACATACACTGATACCAAGTCACAAAGACATACACTGATACCCAGTAACATAGACACACACTGACACCCAGTAACTAAGACATACACTGATACCAAGTCACAAAGACAGACACTGATACCCAGTAACACAGAAACACACTGACACCCAGTAACAAAGACATACACTGATACCAAGTCACAAAGACATACACTGATACCCAGTAACATAGCCACACACTGACACCAAGTAACAAAGACATATACTTACACCAAATAAGAAAGACACATACGAACACCAAGTAACACAGACATACACTGACACCAAGTAACAAAGACATACACTGACACCAAGTAACAAAGACATACACTTACACCAAGTAACAAAGACAGACAATTACACAAAGTAACAAAGACATACACTTACACCAAGTATTTTGATATACACTGACACCAAGTAACACAGACACACACTTACACCAAGTAACAAAGACATACACTGATACCCAGTAACACAGACACACAATTACACCAAGTAACACAGACATACACTGTCACCAAGTAACAAAGACATACACTGATACCCAGTAACACAGACACACACTTACACCAAATAACAAAGACAGACTCTGATTGCCAGTAACACAGACACACACTTGCACCATGTAACAAAGACATACACTGACACCCAGTAACACAGACACACACGGACACCAAGTAACAAAGACACACACTTACACCAAGTAACAAAGACAGACACTGATACCCAGTAACACAGACACACACTTACACCAAGTAACACAGACATACATTGACAACAAGTAACAAAGACATACACTGATAACCAGGAACACAGACACACACTTACACCAAGTAACACAGACACACACTTACACCAAGAAACAAAGACATACACTGACACCAAGTAACACAGACATACACTGACCACCAAGTAACCAAGACATACAATTACACCAAGTAACAAAGGCACACACTTACACCACGTAACACAGATATACACTGACACCAAGTAACAAAGACATGCAATGACACCCAGTAACACAGACACGCACTAACACCAAGTAACACAGACATACACTGACACCAGGTAACAAAGACATACACTGATACCCAGTAACACAGATACACACTTCCACCAACTAACACAGACATACACTGACACCAAGTAACAAAGACATACACTTACACCAAGTAACACAGACATACACTGATACCCAGTAACACAGACACACACTTACACCAAGTAACAAAGACAGACACTGATACCCAGTAACACAGACACACACTGACACCAAGTAACAAAGACATACGCTGACACCCAGTAACACAGACACACACTTACACCAAGTAACAAATACATACACTGACACCCAGTAACAAAGACAAACACTGACACCCAGTAACACAGACACACACTTACACCAAGTAACACAGACACACACTTACACCAAGTAACAAAGACATACACTTACACCAAGTAACACAGACAAACACTGACACCAAGTAACAAAGACATACAATTACACCAAGTAACAAAGACACACACTTACACCAAGTAACACAGATATACACTGACACCAAGTAACAAAGACATTGACTGACACCCAGTAACACAGACACACACTTACACCAAGTAACAAAGACATACACTGACACCCAGTAACAAAGACATCCACTGACACCCAGTAACACAGACACACACGGACACCAAGGAACAAAGACACACACTTACACCAAGTAACACAAACACACACTGACACCCAGTAACACAGACACACACTTACACCAAGCAACACAGACATACACTGACACCAAGTAACAAAGACATACACTGATACCCAGTAACACAGACACACACTTACACCAAGTAACACAGACGTACACTGACACCAAGTCACAAAGACATACACTGATACCCAGGAACACAGACACACACTTACACCAAGTAACACAGACACACACTTAAACCAAGTAACAAAGACATACACTGACACCAAGTAACACAGACATACACTGACACCAAGTAACAAAGACATACAATTACACCAAGTAACAAAGACACACACTTACACCAAGTAACACAGATATACACTGACACCAAGTAACACAGACATGCACTGACACCAAGTAACTAAGACATACACTGATACCCAGTAACACAGACACACACTTACACCAAGTAACACAGACATGCATGACACCAAGTAACAAAGACATACACTGATACCCAGGAACACAGACACACACTTACACCAAGTAACACAGACACACACTTACACCAAGTAACAAAGTCATACACTTACACCAAGTAACACAGACATACGCTGACACCAAGTAACAAAGACATACAAATACACCAAGTTACAAAGACACACACTTACACCAAGTAACAAAGACAGACACTGATACCCAGTAACACAGACACACACTTACACCAAGTAACAAAGACATACACTGACACCCAGTAACACAAACAAACACACACTGACACCCAGTAACACAGAGAAACACTAATAAACAGTAACACAGACATACACTGACACCAAGTCACAAAGACATACACTGAAACCCAGTAACAAAGACATACACTGACACCAAGTCACAAAGAAATACACTAATACCCAGGAACACAAACACACACTGACACCCAGTAACAAAGACATACACTGATACCAAGTCACAAAGACATACACTGATACCCAGTAACACAGACACACACTGACACCCAGTAACTAAGACATACACTGATACCAAGTCACAAAGACAGACACTGATACCCAGTAACACAGAAACACACTGACACCCAGTAACAAAGACATACACTGATACCAAGTCACAAAGACATACACTGATACCCAGTAACATAGCCACACACTGACACCAAGTAACAAAGACATATACTTACACCAAATAAGAAAGACACATACGAACACCAAGTAACACAGACATACACTGACACCAAGTAACAAAGACATACACTGACACCAAGTAACAAAGACATACACTTACAGCAAGTAACAAAGACAGACAATTACACAAAGTAACAAAGACATACACTTACACCAAGTATTTTGATATACACTGACACCAAGTAACACAGACACACACTTACACCAAGTAACAAAGACATACACTGATACCCAGTAACACAGACACACAATTACACCAAGTAACACAGACATACACTGTCACCAAGTAACAAAGACATACACTGATACCCAGTAACACAGACACACACTTACACCAAATAACAAAGACAGACTCTGATTGCCAGTAACACAGACACACACTTGCACCATGTAACAAAGACATACACTGACACCCAGTAACACAGACACACACGGACACCAAGTAACAAAGACACACACTTACACCAAGTAACAAAGACAGACACTGATACCCAGTAACACAGACACACACTTACACCAAGTAACACAGACATACATTGACAACAAGTAACAAAGACATACACTGATAACCTGGAACACAGACACACACTTACACCAAGTAACACAGACACACACTTACACCAAGAAACAAAGACATACACTGACACCAAGTAACACAGACATACACTGACCACCAAGTAACCAAGACATACAATTACACCAAGTAACAAAGGCACACACTTACACCACGTAACACAGATATACACTGACACCAAGTAACAAAGACATGCAATGACACCCAGTAACACAGACACGCACTAACACCAAGTAACACAGACATACACTGACACCAGGTAACAAAGACATACACTGATACCCAGTAACACAGATACACACTTCCACCAACTAACACAGACATACACTGACACCAAGTAACAAAGACATACACTTACACCAAGTAACACAGACATACACTGATACCCAGTAACACAGACACACACTTACACCAAGTAACAAAGACAGACACTGATACCCAGTAACACAGACACACACTGACACCAAGTAACAAAGACATACGCTGACACCCAGTAACACAGACACACACTTACACCAAGAAACAAATACATACACTGACACCCAGTAACAAAGACAAACACTGACACCCAGTAACACAGACACACACTTACACCAAGTAACACAGACACACACTTACACCAAGTAACAAAGACATACACTTACACCAAGTAACACAGACAAACACTGACACCAAGTAACAAAGACATACAATTACACCAAGTAACAAAGACACACACTTACACCAAGTAACACAGATATACACTGACACCAAGTAACAAAGACATTGACTGACACCCAGTAACACAGACACACACTTACACCAAGTAACACAGACATACACTGACACCAAGTAACAAAGACATACACTGATACCCAGTAACATAGCCACACACTGACACCAAGTAACAAAGACATATACATACACCAAATAAGAAAGACACATACGAACACCAAGTAACACAGACATACACTGACACCAAGTAACAAAGACATACACTGACACCAAGTAACAAAGACATACACTTACACCAAGTAACAAAGACAGACAATTACACAAAGTAACAAAGACATACACTTACACCAAGTATTTTGATATACACTGACACCAAGTAACACAGACACATACTTACACCAAGTAACAAAGACATACACTGATACCCAGTAACACAGACACACAATTACACCAAATAACAAAGACAGACTCTGATTGCCACTAACACAGACACACACTTGCACCAAGTAACAAAGACATACACTGACACCCAGTAACACAGAAACACACGGACACCAAGTAACAAAGACACACACTTACACCAAGTAACACAGACACACACTGACACCCAGTAACACAGACACACACTGACACCAAGCAACACAGACATACACTGACACCAAGTAACAAAGACAGACACTGATACCCAGTAACACAGACACACACTTACACCAAGTAACACAGACATACAATTACACCAAGTAACAAAGACACACACTTACACCAAGTAACACAGATATACACTGACACCAAGTAACAAAGACATGCACTGACAACCAGTAACACAGACACAGACGGACACCAAGTAACACCGACATGCACTGACACCAAGTAACTAAGACATACACTGAGACCCAGCAACACAGACACACACTTACACCAACTAACACAGACATGCACTGACACCAAGTAACAAAGACATACACTGATACCCAGGAACACAGACACACACTGACACCAAGTAACACAAACACACACTTACACCAAGTAACAAAGACATACACTTACACCAAGTAACACAGACATACACTGACACCAAGCAACAAAGACATACAATTACACCAAGTTACAAAGACACACACTTACACCAAGTAACAAAGACAGACACTGATACCCAGTAACACAGACAAACAATTACACCAAGTAACAAAGACAAACACTGACACCCAGTAACACAAACAAACACACACTGACACCCAGTAACACAGAGAAGCACTAATAAACAGTAACACAGACATACACTGACACCAAGTCACAAAGACATTCACTGAAACCCAGTAACAAAGACATACACAGACACCAAGTCACAAAGACATACACTGATACCCAGGAACACAGACACACTCTGACACCCAGTAACAAAGACATACACTGATACCAAGTCACAAAGACATACAGTGATACCCAGTAACACAGACACACGCTGACACCCAGTAACAAAGACATACACTGATACCAAGTCACAAAGACAGACACTGATACCCAGGAACACAGACACACGCTTACACCAAGTAACACAGACACACACTTACACCAAGTAACAAAGACATACACTTACACCAAGTAACCCAGACATACACTAACACCCAGTAACACAGACACACACTTACACCAAGTAAGACAGACATACACTGACGCCAAGTCACAAAGACACACACTGACACCAAGTAACACAGACATACACTGACACCAAGTAACAAAGACATACAATTACACCAAGTAACAAAGACACACACTTACACCATGTAACACAGATATACACTGACACCAAGTAACAAAGACATGCACCGACATCCAGTAACACAGACACACACTTACACCAAGTAACACAGACATACACTGACACCAAGTAACAAAGACATGCACTGATACCCAGTAACACAGACACAGACTTACACCAACTTACACAGACATACACGGACACCAAGTAACAAAGAAATACACTTACACGAAGTAACACAGACATACACTGATACCCAGTAACACAGACACACACTTGCACCAAGTAACAAAGACTGACACTGACACCCAGTAACACAGACACACACTTACACCAAGTAACAAAGACTTACACTGACACCCAGTAACACAGACACACACTTACACCAAGTAACAAAGACATACACTGACACCCAGTAACAAAGACATCCACTGACACCCAGTAACACAGACACACACGGACACCAAGGAACAAAGACACACACTTACACCAAGTAACACAAACACACACTGACACCCAGTAACACAGACACACACTTACACCAAGCAACACAGACATACACTGACACCAAGTAACAAAGACATACACTGATACCCAGTAACACAGACACACTCTTACACCAAGTAACACAGACGTACACTGACACCAAGTCACAAAGACATACACTGATACCCAGGAACACAGACACACACTTACACCAAGTAACACAGACACACACTTAAACCAAGTAACAAAAACATACACTGACACCAAGTAACACAGACATACACTGACACCAAGTAACAAAGACATACAATTACACCAAGTAACAATGACACACACTTACACCAAGTAACACAGATATACACTGACACCAAGTAACACAGACATGCACTGACACCAAGTAACTAAGACATACACTGATACCCAGTAACACAGACACACACTTACACCAAGTAACACAGACATGCACTGACACCAAGTAACAAAGACATACACTGATACCCAGGAACACAGACACACACTTACACCAAGTAACACAGACACACACTTACACCAAGTAACAAAGTCATACACTTACACCAAGTAACACAGACATACGCTGACACCAAGTAACAAAGACATACAAATACACCAAGTTACAAAGACACACACTTACACCAAGTAACAAAGACATACACTGACACCCAGTAACACAAACAAACACACACTGACACCCAGTAACACAGAGAAACACTAATAAACAGTAACACAGACATACACTGACACCAAGTCACAAAGACATACACTGAAACCCAGTAACAAAGACATACACTGACACCAAGTCACAAAGACATACACTGATACCCAGGAACACAAACACACACTGACACCCAGTAACAAAGACATACACTGATACCAAGTCACAAAGACATACACTTACACCAAGTAACAAAGACAGACACTGATACCCAGTAACACAGACCCACACTTACACCAAGTAACAAAGACATACGCTGACACCCAGTAATACAGACACACACTTACACCAAGTAACAAATACATACACTGACACCCAGTAACAAAGACAAACACTGACACCCAGTAACACAGACACACACTTACACCAAGTAACACAGACACACACTGACACCAAGTAACAAAGACATACAATTACACCAAGTAACAAAGACACACACTTACACCAAGTAACACAGACATACACTTACACCAAGTAACACAGACAAACACTGACACCAAGTAACAAAGACATACAATTACACCAAGTAACAAAGACACACACTTACACCAAGTAACACAGACATACACTTACACCAAGTAACACAGACATACACTGACACCAAGTAACAAAGACATACACTGATACCCAGTAACATAGCCACACACTGACACCAAGTAACAAAGACATACACTGACACCAAGTAACAAAGACATACACTGATACCCAGTAACATAGCCACACACTGACACCAAGTAACAAAGACATATACTTACACCAAATAAGAAAGACACATACGAACACCAAGTAACACAGACATACACTGACACCAAGTAACAAAGACATACACTGACACCAAGTAACAAAGACATACACTTACACCAAGTAACAAAGACAGACAATTACACAAAGTAACAAAGACATACACTTACACCAAGTATTTTGATATACACTGACACCAAGTAACACAGACACACACTTACACCAAGTAACAAAGACATACACTTATACCCAGTAACACAGACACACAATTACACCAAGTAACACAGACATACACTGTCACCAAGTAACAAAGACATACACTGATACCCAGTAACACAGACACACACTTACACCAAATAACAAAGTCAGACTCTGATTGCCAGTAACACAGACACACACTTGCACCAAGTAACAAAGACATACACTGACACCCAGTAACACAGACACACACGGACACCAAGTAACAAAGACACACACTTACACCAAGTAACACAGACACACACTTACACCAAGTAACACAGACACACACTGACACCAAGCAACACAGACATACACTGACACCAAGTAACAAAGACAGACACTGATACCCAGTAACACAGACACACACTTACACCAAGTAACACAGACATACATTGACAACAAGTAACAAAGACATACACTGATAACCAGGAACACAGACACACACTTACACCAAGTAACACAGACACACACTTACACCAAGTAACAAAGACATACACTGACACCAAGTAACACAGACATACACTGACCACCAAGTAACCAAGACATACAATTACACCAAGTAACAAAGACACACACTTACACAACGTAACACAGATATACACTGACACCAAGTAACAAAGACATGCAATGACACCCAGTAACACAGACACACACTTACACCAAGTAACACAGACATACACTGACACCAGTTAACAAAGACATACACTGATACCCAGTAACACAGACACACACTTACACCAACTAACACAGACATACACTGACAACAAGTAACAAAGACATACACTTACACCAAGTAACACAGACATACACTGATACCCAGTAACACAGACACACACTTACACCAAGTAACAAAGACAGACACTGATACCCAGTAACACAGACACACACTTACACCAAGTAACAAAGACATACGCTGACACCCAGTAACACAGACACACACTGACACCAAGTAACAAAGACATATACTTACACCAAATAAGAAAGACACATACGAACACCAAGTAACACAGACATACACTGACACCAAGTAACAAAGACACACACTGACACCAAGTAACAAAGACATACACTTACACCAAGTAACAAAGACAGACAATTACACCAAGTAACAAAGACATACACTGATACCCAGTAACACAGAAACACAATTACACCAAGTAACACAGACATACACTGTCACCAAGTAACAAAGACATACACTAATACCCAGTAACACAGACACACACTTACAGCAAATAACAAAGACAGACTCTGATTGCCAGTAACACAGACACACACTTGCACCAAATAACAAAGACATACACTTACACCAAGTAACAAAGACAGACAATTACACCAAGTAACAAAGACATACACTGATACCCAGTAACACAGAAACACAATTACACCAAGTAACACAGACATACACTGTCACCAAGTAACAAAGACATACACTGACACCAAGTAACACAGACATACACTGACCACCAAGTAACCAAGACATACACTGACAGCAAGTAACAAAGACATACACTTACACCAAGTAACAAAGACAGACAATTACACCAAGTAACAAAGACATACACTGATACCCAGTAACACAGAAACACAATTACACCAAGTAACACAGACATACACTGTCACCAAGTAACAAAGACATACACTAATACCCAGTAACACAGAAACACAATTACACCAAGTAACACAGACATACACTGTCACCAAGTAACAAAGACATACACTGACACCAAGTAACACAGACATACACTGACCACCAAGTAACCAAGACATACACTGACACCAAGTAACAAAGACATACACTGATACCCAGTAACACAGAAACACAATTACACCAAGTAACACAGACATACACTTACACCAAGTAACAAAGACATACACTGATACCCAGTAACACAGAAACACAATTACACCAAGTAACACAGACATACACTGTCACCAAGTAACAAAGACATACACTGACACCAAGTAACACAGACATACACTGACACCAAGTAACAAAGACACACACTGACACCAAGTAACAAAGACATACACTTACACCAAGTAACAAAGACAGACAATTACACCAAGTAACAAAGACATACACTGATACCCAGTAACACAGAAACACAATTACACCAAGTAACACAGACATACACTGTCACCAAGTAACAAAGACATACACTAATACCCAGTAACACAGACACACACTTACACCAAATAACAAAGACAGACTCTGATTGCCAGTAACACAGACACACACTTGCACCAAGTAACAAAGACATACACTGACACCCAGTAACACAGACACACACGGACACCAAGTAACAAAGACACACACTTACACCAAGTAACAAAGACATACACTGACACCAAGTAACACAGACATACACTGACCACCAAGTAACCAAGACATACAATTACACCAAGTAACAAAGACACACACTTACACAACGTAACACAGATATACACTGACACCAAGTAACAAAGACATGCAATGACACCCAGTAACACAGACACACACTTACTCCCAGTAACACAGACACACACTTACACCAAGTAACACAGACATACACTGACACCAGTTAACAAAGACATACACTGATACCCAGTAACACAGACACACACTTACACCAACTAACACAGACATACACTGACACCAAGTAACAAAGACATACACTTACACCAAGTAACACAGACATACACTGATACCCAGTAACACAGACACACACTTACACCAAGTAACAAAGACAGACACTGATACCCAGTAACACAGACACACACTTACACCAAGTAACAAAGACATACGCTGACACCCAGTAACACAGACACACACTGACACCAAGTAACAAAGACATATACTTACACCAAATAAGAAAGACACATACGAACACCAAGTAACACAGACATACACTGACACCAAGTAACAAAGACACACACTGACACCAAGTAACAAAGACATACACTTACACCAAGTAACAAAGACAGACAATTACACCAAGTAACAAAGACATACACTGATACCCAGTAACACAGAAACACAATTACACCAAGTAACACAGACATACACTGTCACCAAGTAACACAGACATACACTGACCACCAAGTAACCAAGACATACAATTACACCAAGTAACAAAGACACACACTTACACCACGTAACACAGATATACACTGACACCAAGTAACAAAGACATGCAATGACACCCAGTAACACAGACACACGCTTACACCAAGTAACACAGACATACACTGACACCAGGTAACAAAGACATACACTGATAACCAGTAACACAGACACACACTTACACCAACTAACACAGACATACACTGACACCAAGTAACAAAGACATACACTTACACCAAGTAACACAGACATACACTGATACCCAGTAACACAGACACACACTTACACCAAGTAACAAAGACAGACACTGATACCCAGTAACACAGACACACATTTACACCAAGTAACAAAGACATACGCTGACACCCAGTAACACAGACACACACTTACACCAAGTAACAAATACATACACTGACACCCAGTAACAAAGACAGACACTGACACCCAGTAACACAGACACACACTTACACCAAGTAACACAGACACCCACTTACACCAAGTAACAAAGACATACACTTACACCAAGTAACACAGACAAACACTGACACCAAGTAACAAAGACATACAATTACACCAAGTAACAAAGACACACACTTACACCAAGTAACACAGATATACACTGACACCAAGTAACAAAGACATTGACTGACACCCAGTAACACAGACACACACTTACACCAAGTAACACAGACATACACTGACACCAAGTAACAAAGACATACACTGATACCCAGTAACACCGACACACACTTACACCAACTAACACAGACATACACTGACACCAAGTAACAAAGACATACACTGATACCCAGGAACACAGACACACACTTACACCAAGTAACACAGACACACACTTACACCAAGTAACAAAGACATACACTTACCCCAAGTAACACAGACATAAACTGACACCAAGTAACAAAGACATACAATTACACCAAGTAACAAAGACACACACTTACACCAAGTAACAAAGACAGACACTGATACCCAGTAACACAGACACACACTTACACCAAGTAACAAAGACATACACTGACACCCAGTAACACAAACAAACACACCCTGACACCCAGTAACACAGAGAAACACTAATAAACAGTAACACAGACATACACTGACACCAAGTCACAAAGAGACACACTGAAACCCACTAACAAAGACATGCACTGACACCAAGTCACAAAGACATACACTGATACCCAGGAACACAGACACACACTGACACCCAGTAACAAAGACATGCACTGATACCAAGTCACAAAGACATATACAGATACCCAGTAACACAGACACACGCTGACACCCAGTAACAAAGACATACAATGATACCAAGTCAAAAAGACATACACTGATACCCAGTAACACAGACACACACTGACACCAAGTAACAAAGACATACTCTTACACCAAGTAACAAAGACACACACTTACACCAAGTAACACAGACATACACTGACACCAAGTAACTAAGACATACACTGACGCCAAGTAACAAAGACATACACTTACACCAAGTAACAAAGACAGACAATTACATCACGTAACAAAGACATACACTTACACCAAATAAGAAAGACACATACGAACACCAAGTAACACAGACATACACTGACACCAAGTAACAAAGACATACACTGACACCAAGTAACAAAGACATACACTTACACCAAGTAACAAAGACAGACTATTACACAAAGTAACAAAGACATATACTTACACCAAGTATTTTGATATACACTGACACCAAGTAACACAGACACACACTTACACCAAGTAACAAAGACATACACTGATACCCAGTAACACAGACACACAATTACACCAAGTAACACAGACATGCACTGTCACCAAGTAACAAAGACATACACTGATACCCAGTAACACAGACACAGACTTACATCAAATAACAAAGACAGACTCTGATTGCCAGTAACACAGACACACACTTGCACCAAGTAACAAAGACACACACTTACACAAAGTAACACAGACACACACTGACACCAAGCAACACAGACATACACTGACACCAAGTAACAAAGACAGACACTGATACCCAGTAACACAGACACACACTTACACCAAGTAACACAGACATACATTGACAACAAGTAACAAAGACATACACTGATAACCAGGAACACAGACACACACTTACACCAAGTAACACAGACACACACTGACACCAAGCAACACAGATATACACTGACACCAAGTAACAAAGACAGACACTGATACCCAGTAACACAGACACACACTTACACCAAGTAACACAGACATACATTGACAACAAGTAACAAAGACATACACTGATAACCAGGAACAAAGACACACACTTACACCTAGTAACACAGACACACACTTACACCAAGTAACAAAGACATACACTGACACCAAGTAACACAGACATACACTGACCACCAAGTAACCAAGACATACAATTACACCAAGTAACAAAGACACACACTTACACAACGTAACACAGATATACACTGACACCAAGTAACAAAGACATGCAATGACACCCAGTAACACAGACACACACTTACACCAAGTAACACAGACATACACTGACACCAGTTAACAAAGACATACACTGATACCCAGTAACACAGACACACACTTACACCAACTAACACAGACATACACTGACACCAAGTAACAAAGACATACACTTACACCAAGTAACACAGACATACACTGATACCCAGTAACACAGACACACACTTACACCAAGTAACAAAGACAGACACTGATACCCAGTAACACAGACACACACTTACACCAAGTAACAAAGACATACGCTGACACCCAGTAACACAGACACACACTGACACCAAGTAACAAAGACATATACTTACACCAAATAAGAAAGACACATACGAACACCAAGTAACACAGACATACACTGACACCAAGTAACAAAGACACACACTGACACCAAGTAACAAAGACATACACTTACACCAAGTAACAAAGACAGACAATTACACCAAGTAACAAAGACATACACTGATACCCAGTAACACAGAAACACAATTACCCCAAGTAACACAGACATACACTGTCACCAAGTAACAAAGACATACACTAATACCCAGTAACACAGACACACACTTACACCAAATAACAAAGACAGACTCTGATTGCCAGTAACACAGACACACACTTGCACCAAGTAACAAAGACATACACTGACACCCAGTAACACAGACACACACGGACACCAAGTAACAAAGACACACACTTACACCAAGTAACACAGACACACACTGACACCCAATAACACAGACACACACTGACACCAAGCAACACAGACATACACTGACACCAAGTAACAAAGACAGACACTGATACCCAGTAACACAGACACACAATTACACCAAGTAACACAGACATACATTGACATCAAGTAACAAAGACAAACACTGATAACCAGGAACACAGACACACACTTACACCAAGTAACACAGACACACACTTACACCAAGTAACAAAGACATACACTGACACCAAGTAACACAGACATACACTGACCACCAAGTAACCAAGACATACAATTACACCAAGTAACAAAGACACACACTTACACCACGTAACACAGATATACACTGACACCAAGTAACAAAGACATGCAATGACACCCAGTAACACAGACACACGCTTACACCAAGTAACACAGACATACACTGACACCAGGTAACAAAGACATACACTGATACCCAGTAACACAGACACACACTTACACCAACTAACACAGACATACACTGACACCAAGTAACAAAGACATACACTTACACCAAGTAACACAGACATACACTGATACCCAGTAACACAGACACACATTTACACCAAGTAACAAAGACATACGCTGACACCCAGTAACACAGACACACACTTACACCAAGTAACAAATACATACACTGACACCCAGTAACAAAGACAAACACTGACACCCAGTAACACAGACACACACTTACACCAAGTAACACCGACACACACTTACACCAAGTAACAAAGACATACACTTACACCAAGTAACACAGACAAACACTGACACCAAGTAACAAAGACATACAATTACACCAAGTAACAAAGACACACACTTACACCAAGTAACACAGATATACACTGACACCAAGTAACAAAGACATTGACTGACACCCAGTAACACAGACACACACTTACACCAAGTAACACAGACATACACTGACACCAAGTAACAAAGACATACACTGAACCCAGTAACACCGACACACACTTACACCAACTAACACAGACATACACTGACACCAAGTAACAAAGACATACACTGATACCCAGGAACACAGACACACACTTACACCAAGTAACACAGACACACACTTACACCAAGTAACAAAGACATACACTTACCCCAAGTAACACAGACATAAACTGACACCAAGTAACAAAGACATACAATTACACCAAGTAACAAAGACACACACTTACACCAAGTAACAAAGACAGACACTGATACCCAGTAACACAGACACACACTTACACCAAGTAACACAGAGAAACACTAATAAACAGTAACACAGACATACACTGACACCAAGTCACAAAGACACACACTGAAACCCAGTAACAAAGACATACACTGACACCAAGTCACAAAGACATACACTGATACCCAGGAACACAGACACACACTGACACCCAGTAACAAAGACATGCACTGATACCAAGTCACAAAGACATACACAGATACCCAGTAACACAGACACACGCTGACACCCAGTAACAAAGACATACAATGATACCCAGTCAAAAAGACATACACTGATACCCAGTAACACAGACACACACTGACACCAAGTAACAAAGACATACTCTTACACCAAGTAACAAAGACACACACTTACACCAAGTAACACAGACATACACTGACACCAAGTAACTAAGACATACACTGACGCCAAGTAACAAAGACATACACTTACACTAAGTAACAAAGACAGACAATTACACCACGTAACAAAGACATACACTTACACCAAGTATTTTGACATACACTGACACCAAGTAACAAAGACATACACTGATACCCAGTAACACAGACACACACTTACACAAAGTATCAAAGACATACACTGACACCAAGTCACAAAGACACACACTGACACCAAGTAACACAGACATACACTGATACCAAGTCACAAAGACATACACTGATACCCAGTAACACAGACACACACTTACACCAAGTAACACAGACATACACTGTCACCAAGTAACAAAGACATACACTGATACCCAGCAACACAGACACATACTTACACCAAGTAACAAAGACAGACTCTGATAGCCAGTAACACAGACACGTACTTGCACCAAGTAACAAAGACATACACTGACACCCAGTAACAAAGACACACACGGACACCAAGTAACAAAGACACACAGTTACACCAAGTAACACAGACACACACTGACACCCAGTAACAAAGACATACAATTACACCAAGTAACAAAGACACACACTTACACCATGTAACACAGATATACACTGACACCAAGTCACAAAGAAATACACTGATACCCAGTAACACAGACACAGACTTACACCAACTTACACAGACATACACGGACACCAAGTAACAAAGAAATACACTTACACGAAGTAACACAGACATACACTGATACCCAGTAACACAGACACACACTTGCACCAAGTAACAAAGACAGACACTGACACCCAGTAACACAGACACACACTTACACCAAGTAACAAAGACATACACTGACACCCAGTAACAAAGACATCCACTGACACCCAGTAACACAGACACACACGGACACTAAGTAACAAAGACACACACTTACACCAAGTAACACAAACACACACTGACACCCAGTAACACAGACACACACTTACACCAAGCAACACAGACATACACTGACACCAAGTAACAAAGACATACACTGATACCCAGTAACACAGACACACACTTCCACCAAGTAACACAGACATACACTGACACCAAGTCACAAAGACATACACTGATACCCAGGAACACAGACACACACTTACACCAAGTAACACAGACACACACTTAAACCAAGTAACAAAGACATACACTGACACCAAGTAACACAGACATACACTGACACCAAGTAACAAAGACATACAATTACGCCAAGTAACAAAGACACACACTTACACCAAGTAACACAGATATACACTGACACCAAGTAACACAGACATGCACAGACACCAAGTAACTAAGACATACACTGATACCCAGTAACACAGACACACACTTACACCAAGTAACACAGACATGCACTGACACCAAGTAACAAAGACGTACAATGATACCCAGGAACACAGACATACACTTACACCAAGTAACACAGACACACGCTTACACCAAGTAACAAAGACATACACTTACACCAAGTAACACAGACATACGCTGTCACCAAGTAACAAAGACATACAATTACACCAAATTACAAAGACACACACTTACACCAAGTAACAAAGACAGACACTGATAGCCAGTAACACAGACACACACATACACCAAGTAACAAAGACATACACTGACACCCAGTAACACAAACAAACACACACTGGAACCCAGTAACACAGTGAAACACTAATAAACAGTAACACAGACATACACTGACACCAAGTCACAAAGACATACACTGAAACCCAGTAACAAAGACATACACTGACACCAAGTCACAAAGACATACACTGATACCCAGGAACACAGACACACACTGACACCCAGTAACAAAGACATACACTGATACCAAGTCACAAAGACATACACTGATACCCAGGAACACAGACACACACTGACACCCAGTAACAAAGACATACACTGATACCAAGTCACAAAGACAGACACTGATACCCAGTAACACAGAAACACACTGACACCCAGTAACAAAGACATACACTGATAACAAGTCACAAAGACATACACTGATACCCAGTAACATAGCCACACACTGACACCAAGTAACAAAGACATATACTTACACCAAATAAGAAAGACACATACGAACACCAAGTAACACAGACATACACTGACACCAGGTAACAAAGACATATACTGACACCAAGTAACAAAGACATACACTTACACCAAGTAACAAAGACAGACAATTACACAAAGTAACAAAGACATACACTTACACCAAGTATTTTGATATACACTGACACCAAGTAACACAGACACACACTTACACAAAGTAACAAAGACATACACTGATACCCAGTAACACAGACACACAATTACACCAAGTAACACAGACATACACTGTCAACAAGTAACAAAGACATACACTTACACCAAGTAACAAAGACAGACAATTACACAAAGTAACAAAGACATACACTTACACCAAGTATTTTGATATACACTGACACCAAGTAACACAGACACACACTTACACAAAGTAACAAAGACATACACTGATACCCAGTAACACAGACACACACTTACACCAAATAACAAAGACAGACACTGATTGCCAGTAACACAGACACACACTTGCACCAAGTAACAAAGACATACACTGACACCCAGTAACACAGACACACACGGACACCAAGTAACAAAGACACACACTTACACCAAGTAACACAGACACACACTGACACCCAGTAACACAGACAAACACTGACACCAAGCAACATAGAAATACACTGACACCAAGTAACAAAGACAGACACTGATACCCAGTAACACAGACACACACTTACACCAAGTAACACAGACATACATTGACTACAAGTAACAAAGACATACACTGATACCCAGGAACACAGACACACACTTACACCAAGTAACACAGACACACACTTACACCAAGTAACAAAGACATACACTGACACCAAGTAACACAGACATACCATGACCACCAAGTAAACAAGACATACAATTACACCAAGTAACAAAGACACACACTTACACCACGTAACACAGATATACACTGACACCAAGTAACAAAGACATGCAATGACACCCAGTAACACAGACACACACTTACACCAAGTAACACAGACATACACTGACACCAGGTAACAAAGACATACACTGATACTCAGTAACACAGACACACACTTACACCAACAAACACAGACATACACTGACACCAAGTAACAAAGACATACACTTACACCAAGTAACACAGACATACACTGATACCCAGTAACACAGACACACACTTACACCAAGGAACAAAGACAGACACTGATACCCAGTAACACAGACACACACTTACACCAAGTAACAAAGACATACGCTGACACCCAGTAACACAGACTAACACTGACACCCAGTAACACAGACACACACTTACACCAAGTAACACAGACACACACTTACACCAAGTAACAAAGACATACACTTACACCAAGTAACACTGACAAACACTGACACCAAGTAACTAAGACATACAATTACACCAAGTAACAAAGATACACACTTACACCAAGTAACACAGATATACACTGACACCAAGTAACAAAGACATTGACTGACACCCAGTAACACAGACACACACTTACACCAAGTAACACAGACATACACTGACACCAAGTAACAAAGACATACACTGATACCCAGTAACACCGACACACACTTACACCAACTAAGACAGACATACACTGACACCAAGTAACAAAGACATACACTGATATCCAGGAACACAGACACACACTTACACCAAGTAACACAGACACACACTTACACCAAGTAACAAAGACACACACTTACCCCAAGTAACACAGACATAAACTGACACCATGTAACAAAGACATACAATTACACCAAGTAACAAAGACACGCACTTACACCAAGTAACAAAGACAGACACTGATACCCAGTAACACAGACACACACTTACACCAAGTAACAAAGACATACACTGACACCCAGTAACACAAACAAACACACACTGACACCCAGTAACACAGAGAAAGACTAATAAACAGTAACACAGACATACACTGACACCAAGTCACAAAGACACACTCTGAAACCCAGTAACAAAGACATACACTGACACCAAGTCACAAAGACATACACTGATACCCAGGAACACAGGCACACACTGACACCCAGTAACAAAGACATGCACTGATACCAAGTCACAAAGACATACACAGATACCCAGTGACACAGACACACACTGAAACCCAGTAACAAAGACATACACTGATACCAAGTCACAAAGACAGACACTGATACCCAGTAACACAGACACACGCTGACACCCAGTAACAAAGACATACAATGATACCAAGTCACAAAGACATACACTGATACCCAGTAACACAGACACACACTTACACCAAGTAACACAGACATACACTGACACCAAGTAACTAAGACATACACTGACACCAAGTAACAAAGACATACACTTACACCAAGTAACAAAGACAGACAATTACACCACGTAACAAAGACATTCACTTACACCAAGTATTTTGACATACACTGACACCAATTAACAAAGACATACACTGATACCCAGTAACACAGACACACACTTACACCAAGTATCAAAGACATACACTGAAACCAAGTCACAAAGACACACACTGACACCAAGTAACACAGACATACACTGATACCAAGTCACAAAGACATACACTGATACCCAGTAACACAGACACACACTAACACCAAGTAACACAGACATACACTGTCACAAAGTAACAAAGACATACACTGATACCCAGCAACACAGACACATACTTACACCAAGTAACAAAGACAGACTCTGATAGCCAGTAACACAAACACGTACTTGCACCAAGTAACAAAGACATACACTGACACCCAGTAACAAAGACACACACGGACACCAAGTAACAAAGACACACTCTTACACCAAGTAACACAGACACACACTGACACGCAGTAACACAGACACACACTTACACCAAGCAACACAGACATACACTGACACCAAGTAACAAAGACATACACTGATACCAAGTAACACAGACACACACTTACACCAGGTAACACAGACATACATTGACAACAATTAACAAAGACATACACTGATACCCAGGAACACAGACACACACTTACACCAAGTAACACAGACACACACTTACACCAAGTAACAAAGACATACACTGACACCAAGTAACACAGACATACACTGACACCAAGTAACCAAGACATACAATTGCACCAAGTAACTAAGATACACACTTACACCAAGTAACACAGACATACACTGACACCAGGTAACAAAGACATACACTGATACCCAGTAACACAGACACACACTTACACCAACTAACACAGACATCCACTGACACCAAGTAACAAAGACATACACTTACACCAAGTAACACAGACATACACTGAACCCAGTAACACAGACACACTTACACCAAGTAACAAAGACAGACACTGATACCCAGTAACACAGACACACACTTACACCAAGTAACAAAGACATACACTGACACCCAGCAACACAGACACACACTTACACCAAGTAACAAAGACATACACTGACACCCAGTAACAAAGACATACACTGACACCCAGTTACACAGACACACACGGACACCAAGTAACAAAGACACACACTTACACCAAGTAACACAGACACACACTGACACCCAGTAACACAGACACACACTTATACCAAGTACCACAGACATCCACTGACACCAAGTAACAAAGACATACACTTACACCAAGTAACACAGACATACACTGATACCCAGTAATACAGACACACACTTACACCAAGTAACAAAGACAGACACTGATACCCAGTAACACAGACACACACTTACACCAAGTAACAAAGACATACAATGACACCCAGCAACACAGACACACACTTACACCAAGTAACAAAGACATACACTGACACCCAGTAACAAAGACATACACTGACACCCAGTAACACAGACACACACGGACACCAAGTAACAAAGACACACACTTACACCAAGTAACACAAACACACACTGACACCCAGTAACACAGACACACACTTACACCAAGCAACACAGACATACACTGACACCAAGTAACAAAGACATACACTGATACCCAGTAACACAGACACACACTTACACCAAGTAACACAGACATACACTGACACCAAGTCACAAAGACATACACTGATACCCAGGAACACAGACACACACTTACACCAAGTAACACAGACACACACTTAAACCAAGTAACAAAGACATACACTGACACCAAGTAACACAGACATACACTGACACCAAGTAACAAAGACATACAATTACGCCAAGTAACAAAGACACACACTTACACCAAGTAACACAGATATACACTGACACCAAGTAACACAGACATGCACAGACACCAAGTAACTAAGACATACACTGATACCCAGTAACACAGACACACACTTACACCAAGTAACACAGACATGCACTGACACCAAGTAACAAAGACATACACTGATACCCAGGAACACAGACATACACTTACACCAAGTAACACAGACACACGCTTACACCAAGTAACAAAGACATACACTTACACCAAGTAACACAGACATACGCTGTCACCAAGTAACAAAGACATACAATTACACCAAATTACAAAGACACACACTTACACCAAGTAACAAAGACAGACACTGATAGCCAGTAACACAGACACACACATACACCAAGTAACAAAGACATACACTGACACCCAGTAACACAAACAAACACACACTGGAACCCAGTAACACAGTGAAACACTAATAAACAGTAACACAGACATACACTGACACCAAGTCACAAAGACATACACTGAAACCCAGTAACAAAGACATACACTGACACCAAGTCACAAAGACATACACTGATACCCAGGAACACAGACACACACTGACACCCAGTAACAAAGACATACACTGATACCAAGTCACAAAGACATACACTGATACCCAGGAACACAGACACACACTGACACCCAGTAACAAAGACATACACTGATACCAAGTCACAAAGACAGACACTGATACCCAGTAACACAGAAACACACTGACACCCAGTAACAAAGACATACACTGATAACAAGTCACAAAGACATACACTGATACCCAGTAACATAGCCACACACTGACACCAAGTAACAAAGACATATACTTACACCAAATAAGAAAGACACATACGAACACCAAGTAACACAGACATACACTGACACCAGGTAACAAAGACATATACTGACACCAAGTAACAAAGACATACACTTACACCAAGTAACAAAGACAGACAATTACACAAAGTAACAAAGACATACACTTACACCAAGTATTTTGATATACACTGACACCAAGTAACACAGACACACACTTACACAAAGTAACAAAGACATACACTGATACCCAGTAACACAGACACACAATTACACCAAGTAACACAGACATACACTGTCAACAAGTAACAAAGACATACACTTACACCAAGTAACAAAGACAGACAATTACACAAAGTAACAAAGACATACACTTACACCAAGTATTTTGATATACACTGACACCAAGTAACACAGACACACACTTACACAAAGTAACAAAGACATACACTGATACCCAGTAACACAGACACACACTTACACCAAATAACAAAGACAGACACTGATTGCCAGTAACACAGACACACACTTGCACCAAGTAACAAAGACATACACTGACACCCAGTAACACAGACACACACGGACACCAAGTAACAAAGACACACACTTACACCAAGTAACACAGACACACACTGACACCCAGTAACACAGAGAAACACTGACACCAAGCAACATAGAAATACACTGACACCAAGTAACAAAGACAGACACTGATACCCAGTAACACAGACACACACTTACACCAAGTAACACAGACATACATTGACTACAAGTAACAAAGACATACACTGATACCCAGGAACACAGACACACACTTACACCAAGTAACACAGACACACACTTACACCAAGTAACAAAGACATACACTGACACCAAGTAACACAGACATACCATGACCACCAAGTAAACAAGACATACAATTACACCAAGTAACAAAGACACACACTTACACCACGTAACACAGATATACACTGACACCAAGTAACAAAGACATGCAATGACACCCAGTAACACAGACACACACTTACACCAAGTAACACAGACATACACTGACACCAGGTAACAAAGACATACACTGATACTCAGTAACACAGACACACACTTACACCAACAAACACAGACATACACTGACACCAAGTAACAAAGACATACACTTACACCAAGTAACACAGACATACACTGATACCCAGTAACACAGACACACACTTACACCAAGGAACAAAGACAGACACTGATACCCAGTAACACAGACACACACTTACACCAAGTAACAAAGACATACGCTGACACCCAGTAACACAGACTAACACTGACACCCAGTAACACAGACACACACTTACACCAAGTAACACAGACACACACTTACACCAAGTAACAAAGACATACACTTACACCAAGTAACACTGACAAACACTGACACCAAGTAACTAAGACATACGATTACACCAAGTAACAAAGATACACACTTACACCAAGTAACACAGATATACACTGACACCAAGTAACAAAGACATTGACTGACACCCAGTAACACAGACACACACTTACACCAAGTAACACAGACATACACTGACACCAAGTAACAAAGACATACACTGATACCCAGTAACACCGACACACACTTACACCAACTAAGACAGACATACACTGACACCAAGTAACAAAGACATACACTGATATCCAGGAACACAGACACACACTTACACCAAGTAACACAGACACACACTTACACCAAGTAACAAAGACATACACTTACCCCAAGTAACACAGACATAAACTGACACCATGTAACAAAGACATACAATTACACCAAGTAACAAAGACACACACTTACACCAAGTAACAAAGACAGACACTGATACCCAGTAACACAGACACACACTTACACCAAGTAACAAAGACATACACTGACACCCAGTAACACAAACAAACACACACTGACACCCAGTAACACAGAGAAAGACTAATAAACA
Organism: Heterodontus francisci; assembly: GCF_036365525.1. Classification (NCBI taxonomy): domain Eukaryota; kingdom Metazoa; phylum Chordata; class Chondrichthyes; order Heterodontiformes; family Heterodontidae; genus Heterodontus; species Heterodontus francisci. The sequence goes on along the minus strand of NW_027140986.1, from coordinate 554,101 downwards.
GTAACACAGACATACACTGACACCAAGTCACAAAGACACACTCTGAAACCCAGTAACAAAGACATACACTGACACAAAGTCACAAAGACATACACTGATACCCAGGAACACAGGCACACACTGACACCCAGTAACAAAGACATGCACTGATACCAAGTCACAAAGACATACACAGATACCCAGTGACACAGACACACACTGAAACCCAGTAACAAAGACATACACTGATACCAAGTCACAAAGACAGACACTGATACCCAGTAACACAGACACACGCTGACACCCAGTAACAAAGACATACAATGATACCAAGTCACAAAGACATACACTGATACCCAGTAACACAGACACACACTGACACCAAGTAACAAAGACATACACTGACACCAAGTAACAAAGACATACAATGATACCAAGTCACAAAGACATACACTGATACCCAGTAACACAGACACACACTTACACCAAGTAACACAGACATACACTGACACCAAGTAACTAAGACATACACTGACACCAAGTAACAAAGACATACACTTACACCAAGTAACAAAGACAGACAATTACACCACGTAACAAAGACATTCACTTACACCAAGTATTTTGACATACACTGACACCAATTAACAAAGACATACACTGATACCCAGTAACACAGACACACACTTACACCAAGTATCAAAGACATACACTGACACCAAGTCACAAAGACACACACTGACACCAAGTAACACAGACATACACTGATACCAAGTCACAAAGACATACACTGATACCCAGTAACACAGACACACACTAACACCAAGTAACACAGACATACACTGTCACAAAGTAACAAAGACATACACTGATACCCAGCAACACAGACACATACTTACACCAAGTAACAAAGACAGACTCTGATAGCCAGTAACACAAACACGTACTTGCACCAAGTAACAAAGACATACACTGACACCCAGTAACAAAGACACACACGGACACCAAGTAACAAAGACACACTCTTACACCAAGTAACACAGACACACACTGACACGCAGTAACACAGACACACACTTACACCAAGCAACACAGACATACACTGACACCAAGTAACAAAGACATACACTGATACCAAGTAACACAGACACACACTTACACCAGGTAACACAGACATACATTGACAACAATTAACAAAGACATACACTGATACCCAGGAACACAGACACACACTTACACCAAGTAACACAGACACACACTTACACCAAGTAACAAAGACATACACTGACACCAAGTAACACAGACATACACTGACACCAAGTAACCAAGACATACAATTGCACCAAGTAACTAAGATACACACTTACACCAAGTAACACAGACATACACTGACACCAGGTAACAAAGACATACACTGATACCCAGTAACACAGACACACACTTACACCAACTAACACAGACATCCACTGACACCAAGTAACAAAGACATACACTTACACCAAGTAACACAGACATACACTGAACCCAGTAACACAGACACACTTACACCAAGTAACAAAGACAGACACTGATACCCAGTAACACAGACACACACTTACACCAAGTAACAAAGACATACACTGACACCCAGCAACACAGACACACACTTACACCAAGTAACAAAGACATACACTGACACCCAGTAACAAAGACATACACTGACACCCAGTTACACAGACACACACGGACACCAAGTAACAAAGACACACACTTACACCAAGTAACACAGACACACACTGACACCCAGTAACACAGACACACACTTATACCAAGTACCACAGACATCCACTGACACCAAGTAACAAAGACATACACTTACACCAAGTAACACAGACATACACTGATACCCAGTAATACAGACACACACTTACACCAAGTAACAAAGACAGACACTGATACCCAGTAACACAGACACACACTTACACCAAGTAACAAAGACATACAATGACACCCAGCAACACAGACACACACTTACACCAAGTAACAAAGACATACACTGACACCCAGTAACAAAGACATACACTGACACCCAGTTACACAGACACACACGGACACCAAGTAACGAAGACACACACTTACACCAAGTAACACAGACACACACTGACACCCAGTAACACAGACACAAACTTACACCAAGCAACACAGACATACACTGACACCAAGTATCAAAGACATACACTGATACACAGTAACACAGACACACACTTACACCAAGTAACACAGACATACACTGACACCAAGTAACAAAGACATACACTGATACCCAGGAACACAGACACACACTTACACCAAGTAACACAGACACACACTTACACCAAGTAACAAAGACATACACTTACACCAAGTAACACAGACAAACACTGACACCAAGTAACAAAGACATACAATTACACCAAGTAACACAGACACACACTTACACCAAGTAACACAGACACACACTTACACCAAGTAACAAAGACATACACTTACCCCATGTAACACAGACATACACTGACACCAGGTAACAAAGACATACAATAACACCAAGTAACAAAGACACACACTTACACCAAGTAACAAAGACAGACACTGATACCCAGTAACACAGACACACACTTACACCAAGTAACAAAGACATACACTGACACCAAGTAACAAAGACATACACTGACACCCAGTAACACAAACAAACACACACTGATACCCACTAACACAGACATACAATTACACCAAGTAACAAAGACATACACTGACACCAAGTAACAAAGACATACACTTACACCAAGTAACAAAGTCAGACAATTACACCAAGTAACAAAGACATACACTTACACCAAGTATTTTGACATACACTGACACCAAGGAACAAAGACATACACTGATACCCAGTAACACAGACACACACTTACACCAAGTAACACAGACATACACTAACTCCAAGTAACAAAGACAGACACTGGTACCCAGTAACACAGACACACACTTACACCAAGTAACAAAGACATACACTGACACCCAGTAACAAAGACATGCACTGACACCCAGTAACACAAACACGGACACCAAGTAACAAAGACACACACTTACACCAAGTAACACAGACACACACTGACACCCAGTAACACAGACGCACAATTAAACCAAGTAACAAAGACATACACTGACACCCAGTAACAAAGACATACACTGACACCCAGTAACACAGACACACACGGACACCAAGTAACAAAGACACACACTTACACAAAGTAACACAGACACACACTGACACCCAGTAACACAGACACACACTTACACCAAGCAACACGGACATACACTGACACCAAGTAACACAGACATACACTGACACCAAGTAACCAAGACATACAATTACACCAAGTAACTAAGACACACACTTACACCAAGTAACACAGACATACACTGACACCAGGTAACAAAGACATACACTGATACCCAGTAACACAGACACACACTTACACCAACTAACACAGACATCCACTGATACCAAGTAACAAAGACATACACTTACACCAAGTAACACAGACATACACTGATACCCAGTAACGCAGACACACACTTACACCAAGTAACAAAGACAGACACTGATACCCAGTAACACAGACACACACTTACACCAAGTAACAAAGACATACACTGACACCCAGCAACACAGACACACACTTACACCAAGTAACAAAGACATACACTGACACCCAATAACAAAGACAGACACTGACACCCAGTTACACAGACACACACGGACACCAAGTAACAAAGACACACACTTACACCAAGTAACACAGACACACACTGACACCCAGTAACACAGACACACACTTACACCAAGCAACACAGACATACACTGACACCAAGTATCAAAGACATACACTGACACACAGTAACACAGACACACACTTACACCAAGTAACACAGACATACACTGACACCAAGTAACAAAGACATACACTGATACCCAGGAACACAGACACACACTTACACCAAGTAACACAGACACACACTTACACCAAGTAACAAAGACATACACTTACACCAGGTAACACAGACAAACACTGACACCAAGTAACAAAGACATACAGTTACACCAAGTAACAAAGACACACACTTACACCAAGTAACACAGATATACACTGACACCAAGTAACAAAGACATGCACTGACACCCAGTAACACAGACACACACTTACACCAAGTAACACAGACATACACTTACACCAAGTAACAAAGACATACACTTACACCAAGTAACACAGACAAACACCGACACCAAGTAACAAAGACATACAATTACACCAAGTAACAAAGACACACACTTACACCAAGTAACACAGATATACACTGACACCAAGTAACAAAGACATGCACTGACACCCAGTAACACAGACACACACTTACACCAAGTAACACAGACATACATTGACAACAAGTAACAAAGACATACACTGACACCCAGTAACACAAACAAACACACACTGATACCCAGTAACACAGACATACAATTACACCAAGTAACAAAGACATACACTGACACCAAGTAACAAAGACAGACACTGATACCCAGTAACACAGACACACACTTACACCAAGTAACACAGACATACATTGACAACAAGTAACAAAGACATACACTGATACCCAGGAACACAGACACACACTTACACCAAGTAACACAGACACACACTTACACCAAGTAACAAAGACATACACTGACACCAAGTAACACAGACATACACTGATACCCAGGAACACAGACACACACTTACACCAAGTAACACAGACACACACTTACACCAAGTAACAAAGTCATACACTTACACCAAGTAACACAGACAAACAATGACACCAAGTAACAAAGACATACAATTACACCAAGTAACAATGACACACACTTACACCAAGTAACACAGATATACACTGACACCAAGTAACAAAGACATGCACTGACACCCAGTAACACAGACACACACTTACACCAAGTAACACAGACATACACTGACACCAAGTAACAAAGACATACACTGATACCCAGTAACACAGACACACACTTACACCAACTAACAGAGACATACACTGACACCAAGTAACAAAGACATACACTTATACCCAGGAACACAGACACACACTTACACCAAGTAACACAGACACACACTTACACCAAGTAACAAAGACATACACTTACCCCATGTAACACAGACATACACTGACACCAGGTAACAAAGACATACAATTACACCAAGTAACAAAGACACACACTTACACCAAGTAACAAAGACAGACACTGATACCCAGTAACACAGACACACACTTACACCAAGTAACAAAGACATACACTGTCACCAAGTAACAAAGACATACACTGACACCCAGTAACACAAACAAACACACACTGATACCCAGTAACACAGAATTACAATTACACCAAGTAACAAAGACATACTCTGACACCAAGTAACAAAGACATACACTTACACCAAGTAACAAAGACAGACAATTACACCAAGTAACAAAGACATACACTTACACCAAGTATTTTGACATACACTGACACCAAGTAACAAAGACATACACTGATACCCAGTAACACAGACACACACTTACACCAAGTAACACAGACATACACTAACACCAAGTAACAAAGACAGACACTGATACCCAGTAACACAGACACACACTTACACCAAGTAACAAAGAAATACACTGACACCCAGTAACAAAGACATGCACTGACACCCAGTAACACAAACACGGACACCAAGTAACAAAGACACACACTTACACCAAGTAACACAGACACACACTGACTCCCAGTAACACAGACACACACTTACACCAAGTAACCAAGTCATACACTGGCACCCAGTAACAAAGACATACACTGACACCCAGTAACACAGACACACACGGACACCAAGTAACAAAGACACACACTTACACAATGTAACACAGACACACACTGACACCCAGTAACACAGACATACACTGATACCAAGCAACACGGACATACACTGACACCAAGTCACAAAGACACACACTGAAACCCAGTAACAAAGACATACACTGACACCAAGTCACAAAGACATACACTGATACCCAGGAACACAGGCACACACAGACATCCAGTAACAAAGACATGCACTGATACCAAGTCACAAAGACATACACTGATACCCAGTAACACAGACACACACTTACACCCAGTAACAAAGACATACACTGATAACAAGTCACAAAGACAGACACTGATACCCAGTAACACAGACACACAGTGACACCCAGTAACAAAGACATACAATGATGCCAAGTAACAAAGACATACACTGACACCAAGTAACAAAGACACACACTTACGCCAAGTAACACAGACATACACTGACACCAAGTAACAAGGACATACACTTACACCAAGTAACAAAGACAGACAATTACAGCAAGTAACAAAGACATACACTTACACCAAGTATTTTGACATGCACTGTCACCAAGTAACAAAGACATACACAGATACCCAGTAACACAGACACACACTTACACCAAGTATCAAAGACATGCACTGACACCAAGTCACAAAGACACACACTGACACCAAGTAACAAATACATACACTGATACCAAGTCACAAAGACATAAACTGATACCCAGTAACACAGACACACACTTACACCAAGTAACACAGACATACACTAACCCCAAGTAACAAAGACAGACACTGATACCCAGTAACACAGACACACACTTACACCAAGTAACAAAGACATACACTGACACCCAGTAACAAAGACATACACTGACACCCAGTAACACAGACACACACTGACACCAAGTATCAAAGACACACACTTGCACCAAGTAACACAGACACACACTGACACCCAGTAACACAGACACACACTTACACCAAGTAACAAAGACATACACTGACACCCAGTAACAAAGACATACACTGACACCCAGTAACACAGACACACACGGACACCAAGTAACAAAGACACACACTTGCACCAAGTAACACAGACACACACTGACACCCAGTAACACAGACACACACTTACACCAAGTAACAAAGACATACTCTGACACCCAGTAACAAAGACATACACTGACACCCAGGAACACAGACACACACGGACACCAAGTAACAAAGACACACACTTACACCAAGCAACACAGACACACACTTACACCAAGTAACACAGACATACACTGACACCAAGTAACAAAGACATACACTGATACCCAGGAACACAGACACACACTTACACCAAGTAACACAGACACACACTTACACCAAGTAACAAAGACATACACTTACACCAAGTAACACAGACATACTCTGACACCAAGTAACAAAGACATACAATTACACCAAATCACAAAGACACACAGTTACACCAAGTAACACAGATATACACTGACACCAAGTACCAAAGACATGCACTGACACCCAGTAACACAGACACACACGGACACCAAGTAACAAAGACACACATTTACACCAAGTAACACAGACACACATTGACACCCAGTAACACAGACACACACTTACACCAAGTAACACAGACAAACACTGACACCAAGTAACAAAGACATACACTGATACCCAGTAACACAGACACACACTTACACCAAGTAACACAGACATGCACTGACACCAAGTAACAAAAACATACACTGATACCCAGGAACACAGACACACACTTACACCAAGTAACACAGACACACACTTACACCAAGTAACAAAGACATACATTAACACCAAATAACAAAGACATACAATTACACCAAGTAACAAAGACACACACTTACACCAAGTAACAAAGTCAGACACTGATACCCAGTAACACAGACACACACTTACACCAAGTAACAAAGACATACACTGACACCAGGTAACACAGTCACACTCTGACACACAGCAACAAAGTCATACACAGACACCAAGTAACAAAGACATACACTGATACCAAGTCACAAAGACATATACTGATACCCAGTAACACAGACACACACTGACACCAAGTAACAAAGACATACACTGACACCAAGTAACAAAGACGTACACTTTCACCAAGTAACAAAGACAGACAATTACACCAAGTAACAAAGACATACACTTACACCAAGTATTTTGAGATACACTGACACCAAGTAACAAAGACATACACTGATACCCAGTAACACAGACAGACACTTACACCAAGTAACAAGGACATACACTGACACCAAGTCACAAAGACACACACTGACACCCAGTAACAAAGACATACAATGAGATCAAGTCACAAAGACATACACTGATACCCAGTAACACAGACACACACTTACACCAAGTAACACAGACATACACTGACACCCAGTAACAAAGACACACACTTACACCAAGTAACAAAGAAATACACAGACACCCAGTAACAAAGACATACGCTGACATCCAGTAACACAGACAGACACTTACACCAAGTAACACAGACACACACTGACACCCAGTAAAACAGACACACTCTTACACCAAGTAACACAGACATACACTGACACCAAGTAACACAGACATACACTGATACCCAGTAACACAGAAACACACTTACACCAAGTAACACAGACATACACTGACAACAAGTAACAAAGACATACACTGATACCCAGGAACATAGACACACACTTACACCAAGTAACACAGAGACACACTTACACCAAGTAACAAAGACATACACTGACACCCAGTAACAAAGACATACACTGACACCCAGTAACACAGACACACACGGACACCAAGTAACAAAGACACACACTTACACAAAGTAACACAGACACACACTGACACCCAGTAACACAGACATACACTGACACCAAGCAACACGGCCATATACTGACACCAAGTCACAAAGACACACACTGAAACCCAGTAACAAAGACATACACTGACACCAAGTCACAAAGACATACACTGATACCCAGGAACACAGACATACACTGACATCCAGTAACAAAGACATGCACTGATACCAAGTCACAAAGACATACACTGATACCCAGTAACACAGACACACACTTACACCCAGTAACAAAGACATACACTGATAACAAGTCACAAAGACAGACACTGATACCCAGTGACACAGACACACACTGACACCCAGTAACAAAGACATACAATGATGCCAAGTAACAAAGACATACACTGACACCAAGTAACAAAGACACACACTTACACCAAGTAACACAGACATACACTGACACCAAGTAACAAAGACATACACTGACACCAAGTAACAAGGACATACACTTACACCAAGTAACAAAGGCAGACAATTACAGCAAGTAACAAAGACATACACTTACACCAATTATTTTGACATGCACTGTCACCAAGTAACAAAGACATACACAGATACCCAGTAACACAGACACACACTTACACCAAGTATCAAAGACATGCACTGACACAAAGTCACAAAGACACACACTGACACCAAGTAACAAATACATACACTGATACCAAGTCACAAAGACATACACTGATACCCAGTAACACAGACACACACTTACACCAAGTAACACAGACATACACTAACCCCAAGTAACAAAGACAGACACTGACACCCAGTAACACAGACACACACTTACACCAAGTAACAAAGACATACACTGACACCCAGTAACAAAGACATACACTGACACCCAGTAACACAGACACACACGGACACCAAGTAACAAAGACACACACTTGCACCAAGTAACACAGACACACACTGACACCCAGTAACACAGACACACACTTACACCAAGTAACAAAGACATACTCTGACACCCAGTAACAAAGACATACACTGACACCCAGTAACACAGACACACACGGACACCAAGTAACAAAGACACACACTTACACAAAGCAACACAGACACACACTTACACCAAGTAACACAGACATACAGAGTGTAGTGAGGTATTGGGGAAGGTAGCACTGTCGCAGAGGACAGATGGGCACGGAGAAGGGTTAAAGTGCGTATACTTCAACGCAAGAAGCATCAGGAATAAGGTGAGTGAATTGAAGGCGTGGATGGGCACTTGGGACTACGATGTTGTGGCCATCACTGAAACGTGGATAGGTGAGGGGGAGGAATGGTTCTTGGAGGTACCTGGTTATAGATGTTTTCATAAGATTAGGAATGGTGGTAAAAGAGGTGGGGGTGGCATTGTTAGTTAGAAATAGTGTAACAACTGCTGAAAGAATTTTCGAGGAGGATCTGCCGACTGAGGCACTGTGGGTTGAGGTCAGGAACAGGAAAGGAGCAGTCACCTTGATGGGAGTTTTCTATCGGCCCCCCAATAGCAGCAGGGAGGTGGAAGAGCAGATTGGGAAACAGATTTTGGAAAGGAGCAGAAGTCACAGGGTAGTAATTATGGGGGATTTCAACTTCCCAAATATTGATTGGCAACTCTTTAGATCGAATAGTTTGGATGGGGTAGTGTTTGTGCAGTATGTCCAGGAAGCTTTTCTGACTCAGTATGTAGACTGCCCGACCAGAGGGGAGGCAATATTGGATTTGGTACTAGGTAATGAACCAGGGCAAGTGATAGAGCTGTTGGTGGGCGAGCACTTTGGAGATAGTGATCACAATTCTGTAGCATTCACTGTGGTAATGGAGAGGGATAGGTATGTGCAACAGGGCAAGGTTTACAATTGGGGGAAGGGTAGATATGATGCTGTCAGGCAGGAACTGAGGAGCATAAGTTGGGAGCATATGCTGGCAGGGAAGGGCACGGTCGAAATGTGGAACTTTTTCAAGGAGCAGATAGTAGGGGCCATTGATAAGCATGTCCCTGTCAGACAGGGAAGGGATGGTCATGTGAGGGAACCGTGGTTGACAAGAGAGGTTGAGAGTCTTGTTAGGAAGAAGAAGGATGCGTATATAAGGTTGAGGAAAAAGGGCACAGGCATAGCTCTGGAGGGATACAAGATGGCCAGGAAGGATCTGAAGAAAGGGATTAGGAGAGCTAAGAGAGGGCATGAAAAATGCTTGGCGGGTAGGATAAAAGAAAACCCCAAGGCCTTTTACGCGTATGTCAGAAATATGAGGATGACTAGGGGGACCGTAGGTCCGGTCAAGGACAATAGCGGGAGACTATGTGTTGAGCCGGAAGAGATAAGTGAGGTTTTGAATGAGTACTTCTCTTCGGTATTTACGAATGAGAAGGGGGGTATTACTGAAGAGGACGGTGTGAAACAGACTGGTAAGCTCGAGGAAGTGCTCGTTAGGAGGGAAGATGTGTTGGGGTTTTTGAATAACTTGAAGATAGACAAGTCTCCCGGGCCTGACGGGGTATATCCAAGGATGTTATGGGAAGCAAGGGATGAAATTGCAGAGCCGCTGGCAATGATCTTTTCATCTTCTCTGTTGACGGGGGTGGTACCAGGTGATTGGAGGGTGGTAAATGTTGTGCCCCTGTTCAAGAAAGGGAATAGGAACAACCCTGGGAATTACAGGCCAGTTAGTCTTACTTCGGTGGTAGGCAAGTTGATGGAAAAGGTGCTGAGGGATAGGATTTCTGAGCATCTGGAAAGACACTGCTTGATTCGGGACAGTCAGCACGGTTTTGTGAGGGGTAGGTCTTGCCTCACAAGCCTGATTGAATTCTTTGAGCAGGTGACCAAGCAAGTGGATGAGGGTAAACCAGTGGATGTGGTGTACATGGATTTTAGTAAGGCATTTGATAAGGTCCCCCATGGTAGACTTATGGAGAAAGTCAGGAGGCATGGGATAGTGGGGAATGTGGCCAGTTGGATTAAGAATTGGCTAACTGATAGAAGGCAGAGAGTGGTCTTAGATGGTAAATACTCAGCCTGGAGCCCAGTTACCAGTGGCGTGCCACAGGGATCAGTTCTGGGTCCTCTCCTGTTTGTGATTTTTATTAACGACTTAGATGAGGAAGTCGAAGGGTGGGTCAGTAAATTTGCAGATGATACAAAGGTTGGTGGAGTTGTGGATACCGAGGAGGGCTATTGTCGTCTGCAAAGGGACTTGGATAGGTTGCAGTGCTGGGCTGAAAAGTGGCAGATGGAGTTTAACCCTGAAAAGTGTGAGGTCGTCCATTTTGGAAGGACAAACACGAATGCAAAATACTGGGTTAACGGTAGGGTTCTTGGGCATGTGGAGGAGCAGAGAGACCTTGGGGTCTATGTGCATAGATCGTTGAAGGTTGCAACTCAAGTGGATAGGGCTGTGAAGAAGGCATATGGGGTGTTAGCGTTCATTAGCAGAGGGATTGAATTTAAGAGCCGTGAGGTGATGATGCAGCTGTACAGGACCTTGGTAAGGCCTCATTTGGAGTACTGTGTGCAGTTCTGGTCGCCTCATTTTAGGAAGGATGTGGAAGCCTTGGAGAGGGTGCAGAGGAGATTTACCAGGATGTTGCCTGGAATGGAGAATAAGTCTTACGAGGAAAGGCTGAACATTCTAGGCCTCTTCTCATTAGAACGGAGAAGGATGAGGGGTGACATGATAGAGGTTTATAAGATGATCAGGGGAATAGATAGGGTAGACAGTCAGAAACTTTTTCCCCGGGTGGAGCAAAGCGTTACAAGGGGTCATAAATTTAAGGTGAAGGGTGGGAGATATAAGGGGGATGTCAGGGGAAGGTTCTTTACCCAGAGTGTGGTCGGGGCATGGAATGCCTTGCCTGGGGAAGTTGTTGAGTCAGAAACTTTAGGGACTTTCAAACGGCTTTTAGATAGGTATATGGATAAAGGAGAATGATGGGGTATAGATTAAATTGTCCTTGACAGAGGACAAAGGATCGGCACAACATCGTGGGCCGAAGGGCCTGTTCTGTGCTGTATTTTTCTATGTTTTCTATGTTCTATGTATACACTGACACCAAGTAACAAAGACATATACTGATACCCAGGAACACAGACACACACTTACACCAAGTAACACAGACACACACTTACACCAAGTAACAAAGACATACACTTACACCAAGTAACACAGACATACTCTGACACCAAGTAACAAAGACATACAATTACACCAAATCACAAAGACACACAGTTACACCAAGTAACACAGATATACACTGACACCAAGTAACAAAGACATGCACTGACACCCAGTAACACAGACACACACGGACACCAAGTAACAAAGACACACATTTACACCAAGTAACACAGACACACATTGACACCCAGTAACACAGACACACACTTACACCAAGTAACACAGACAAACACTGACACCAAGTAACAAAGACATACACTGATACCCAGTAACACAGACACACACTTACACCAAGTAACACAGACATGCACTGACACAAAGTAACAAAGACATACATTGATACCCAGGAACACAGACACACACTTACACCAAGTAACACAGACACACACTTACACCAAGTAACAAAGACATACACTAACACCAAATAACAAAGACATACAATTACACCAAGTAACAAAGACACACACTGACACCAAGTAACAAAGTCAGACACTGATACCCAGTAACACAGACACACACTTACACCAAGTAACAAAGACATACACTGACACCAAGTAACACAGTCACACTCTGACACACAGCAACAAAGTCATACACAGACACCAAGTAACAAAGACATACACTGATACCAAGTCACAAAGACACACACTTACACCAAGTAACACAGACACACACTGACACCAAGTAACAAAGACATACACTGACACAAAGTTACAAAGACATAAACTTACACCAAGTAACAAAGACATACACTGACACCCAGTAACAAAGACATACACTGACACCCAGTAACACAGACACACACGGACACCAAGTAACAAAGACACACACTTGCACCAAGTAACACAGACACACACTGACACCCAGTAACACAGACACACACTTACACCAAGTAACAAAGACATACACTGACACCCAGTAACAAAGACATACACTGACACCCAGTAACACAGACACACACGGACACCAAGTAACAAAGACACACACTTGCACCAAGTAACACAGACACACACTGACACCCAGTAACACAGACACACACTTACACCAAGTAACAAAGACATACTCTGACACCCAGTAACAAAGACATACACTGACTCCCAGTAACACAGACACACACGGACACCAAGTAGCAAAGACACACACTTACACAAAGCAACACAGACACACACTTACACCAAGTAACACAGACATACACTGACACCAAGTAACAAAGACATATACTGATACCCAGGAACACAGACACACACTTACACCAAGTAACACAGACACACACTTACACCAAGTAACAAAGACATACACTTACACCAAGTAACAAAGACATACAATTACACCAAATCACAAAGACACACAGTTACACCAAGTAACACAGATATACACTGACACCAAGTAACAAAGACATGCACTGACACCCAGTAACACAGACACACACGGACACCAAGTAACAAAGACACACATTTACACCAAGTAACACAGACACACATTGACACCCAGTAACACAGACACACACTTACACCAAGTAACACAGACAAACACTGACACCAAGTAACAAAGACATACACTGATACCCAGTAACACAGACACACACTTACACCAAGTAACACAGACATGCACTGACACAAAGTAACAAAGACATACACTGATACCCAGGAACACAGACACACACTTACACCAAGTAACACAGACACACACTTACACCAAGTAACAAAGACATACACTAACACCAAATAACAAAGACATACAATTACACCAAGTAACAAAGACACACACTTACACCAAGTAACAAAGTCAGACACTGATACCCAGTAACACAGACACAGACTTACACCAAGTAACAAAGACATACACTGACACCAAGTAACACAGTCACACTCTGACACACAGCAACAAAGTCATACACAGACACCAAGTAACAAAGACATACACTGATACCAAGTCACAAAGACACACACTTACACCAAGTAACACAGACATACACTGACACCAAGTAACAAAGACATACACTGACACAAAGTTACAAAGACATACACTTACACCAAGTAACAAAGACAGACAATTACACCAAGTAACAAAGACATACACTTACACCAAGTATTTTGACATACACTGACACCAAGTAACGAAGACATACACTGATACCCAGTAACACAGACACACACTTACACCAAGTAACACAGACAAACACTGACACCAAGTAACAAAGGGAAACACTGATACCCAGTAACACAGACACAAACTTAAACCAAGTAACAAAGACATACACTGACACCAAGTCACAAAGACACACACTGACACCCAGTAACAAAGACATACACTGAC
This sequence comes from Heterodontus francisci, assembly GCF_036365525.1. Lineage (NCBI taxonomy): Eukaryota > Metazoa > Chordata > Chondrichthyes > Heterodontiformes > Heterodontidae > Heterodontus > Heterodontus francisci. The sequence goes on along the minus strand of NW_027140986.1, from coordinate 538,772 downwards.
ACCAAGTCACAAAGACATACACTGATACCCAGTAACACAGACACACACTTACACCAAGCAACACAGACATACACTGACACCCAGTATCACAGACAAACCCTTACACCAAGTTACAAAGACATGCACTGACACCCAGTAACAAAGACATACACTGACACCCAGTAACACAGACACACACAGACACCAAGTAACAAAGACATACAGTGATACCCAGGAACACAGACACACACTTACACCAAGTAACACAGACACACACTTACAACAAGTAACAAAGACATACACTTACACCAAGTAACACAGACATACACTGACACCCAGTAACACAGCCACACACTTACACCAAGTAACACAGACATACACTGACACCAAGTCAAAAAGACACACACTTACACCATGTAACAAAGACATACACTTACACCAAGTAACACAGACATACACTGAAACCAAGTAACAAAGACATACAATTACACCAAGTAACAAACACACACACTTACACCAAGTAACAAAGACACACACTTACAACAAGTAACGCAGACATACACTGACACCAAGTAACAAAGACATACACTGACACAAAGTTACAAAGACATACACTTACACCAAGTAACAAAGACAGACAATTACACCAAGTAACAAATACATACACTTACACCAAGTATTTTGACATACACTGACACCAAGTAACGAAGACATGCACTGATACCCAGTAACACAGACACACACTTACACCAAGTAACACAGAGACACACTTACACCATGTAACAAAGACATACACTTACACCAAGTAACACAGACATACACTGAAACCAAGTAACAAAGACATACAATTACATCAAGTAACAAAGACACACACTTACACCAAGTAACACAGACATACACTGACACAAAGTTACAAAGACATACACTTACACCAAGTAACAAAGACAGACAATTACACCAAGTAACAAAGACATACACTTACACCAAGTATTTTGACATACACTGACACCAAGTAACGAAGACATACACTGATACCCAGTAACACAGACACACACTTACACCAAGTAACACAGACAAACACTGACACCAAGTAACAAAGGGAAACACTGATACCCAGTAACACAGACACAAACTTAAACCAAGTAACAAAGACATACACTGACACCAAGTCACAAAGACACACACTGACACCCAGTAACAAAGACATACACTGACACCAAGTCACAAAGACATACACTGATACCCAGTAACACAGACACACACTTACACCAAGTAACACAGACATACACTGACACCCAGTATCACAGACACACCCTTACACCAAGTTACAAAGACATACACTGACACCCAGTAACAAAGACATACACTGACACCCAGTAACACAGACACACACAGACACCAAGTAACAAAGACATACACTGATAGCCAGGAACACAGACACACACTTACACCAAGTAACACAGACACACACTTACAACAAGTAACAAAGACATACACTTACACCAAGTAACACAGACATACACTGACACCCAGTAACACAGACACACACTTACACCAAGTAACACAGACATACACTGACACCAAGTCAAAAATACACATACTTACACCATGTAACAAAGACATACACTTACACCAAGTAACACAGACATACACTGAAACCAAGTAACAAAGACATACAATTACACCAAGTAACAAACACACACACTTACACCAAGTAACAAAGACACACACTTACAACAAGTAACACAGACATACACTGACACCAAGTAACAAAGACATACACTGACACAAAGTTACAAAGACATACACTTACACCAAGTAACAAAGACAGACAATTACACCAAGTAACAAAGACATACACTTACACCAAGTATTTTGACATACACTGACACCAAGTAACGAAGACATGCACTGATACCCAGTAACACAGACACACACTTACACCAAGTAACACAGACAAACACTGACACCAAGTCACAAAGACATACACTGATACCCAGTAACACAGACACACACTTACACCAAGTAACACAGACATACACTGACACCCAGTATCACAGACACACACTTACACCAAGTAACAAAGACATACACTGACACCCAGTAACAAAGACATACACTGACACCCAGTAACACAGACACACACAGACACCAAGTAACAAAGACATGCACTGATACCCAGGAACACAGACACACACTAACACCAAGTAACACAGACACACACTTACAACAAGTAACAAAGACATACAATTACACCAAGTAACACAGACATACACTGACACCCAGTAACACAGACACACACTTACACCAAGTAACACAGACATACACTGACACCAAGTCAAAAAGACACACACTGACACCAAGTAACACAGACAGACACTGACACCAAGTAACAAAGACATACAATTACACCAAGTAACAAAGACACACACTTACACCATGTAACACAGATATACACTGACAGCAATTAACAAAGACATGCACTGACACCCAGTAACACATACACACACTTACACCAGGTATCACAGACATACACTAACACCAAGTAACAAAGACATACATTGATACCCAGGAACACAGACACACACTTACACCAAGTAACACAGACACACACTAACACCAAGTAACACAGACATACACTGGCACCAAGTAACAAAGACATACAATTACTCCAAGTAACAAAGACACACACATACACCAAGTAACAAAGACAGACACTGAAACCCAGTAACACAGACACACACTTACACCAAGTAACAAAGACATACACTGACACCAAGTAACACAAACAAACGCACACTGACACCCAGTAACACAGAGAAACACTAATAAACAGGAACAAATACATACACTGACACCAAGTAACACAGACACACACTGATACCCGGTCACAAAGACACACACTGACATCAAGTAACAAAACATACACTGACACCAAGTAACAAAGACATACACTTACAACAAGTAACAAAGACAGAAAATTACACCAAGTAACAAAGACATACACCTACACCAAGTATTTTGACATACACTGGCACCAAGTAACAAAGACATACACTGATACCCAGTAACGCAGACACACATTCACACCAAGTAGCAAAGACATACACTGACAACAAGTCACAAAGACACACACTGACACCCAGTAACAAAGACATAAACTGACACCAAGTAACACAGACATACACTGACACCAAGTAACAAAGACAGACAATTACACCAAGTAACAAAGACATACAATTACACCAAGTCACAAAGACATACATCTACACCAAGTATTCTGACATACACTGGCACCAAGTAACAAAGATATACACTGATACCCAGTAACACTGACACACACTTACACCAAGTAACAAAGACATACACTGACACAAAGTCACAAAGACATACATGGATGCCCAGTAACACAGACACACACTGACACCAAGTAACAAAGACATACATTGACACCAAGTAACAAAGACACACACTTACACCAAGTAACAAAGACACACACTTACACCAAGTAACACAGACATACACTGACACCAAGTAACAAAGACAGACAATTACACCAAGTAACAAAGACATACACTTACACCAAGTATTTTGGCATAAACTGACACCAAGTCACAAAGACACACACTGACACCCAGTAACAAAGACATACACTGACACCAAGTCACAAAGACATACACTGATACCCAGTAACACAGACACACACTTATACCATGTAACACAGACATAAACTGACACCAAGTAACAAAGACTTGCACTGATACCCAGAAACACAGACACACACTTACACCAAGTGACAAAGACAGACACTGATACCCAGTAACACAGACACACACTTACATCAAGTAACAAAGACATACACTGACACCCAGTAACAAAGAAATACACTGACACACAGTAACACAGACACACACGGACACCAAGTAACAAAGACGCACACTTACACCAAGTAACACAGACATACACTGACACCAAGTAACAAAGACATACACTGATATCCAGTAACACAGGCACACACTGGGGGCGGGGTGGGGGGGGGGGTGGGGGGGCTCATTGGCGCAGTGGTTAGCACCGCAGCCTCACAGCTCCAGGGAAACGGTTTCGATTCTGGGTACTGCCTGTGCGGAGTTTGCAAGTTCTCCCTGTGTCTGCGTGGGTTTCCTCCAGGTGCTCCGGTTTCCTCCCACATGCCAAAGACTTGCAGGTTGATAGGTTAATTGGCCATCATAAATTGCCCCTAGTATAGGTAGGTGGTAGGGAAATATATAGGGACTGGTGGGGATGTGATAGGAAAACGGGATTAGTGTCGGATTAGAAGAAAAGGGCAGTTGATGGTCGGCAGAGACTCGGTGGGCCGAAGGGCCTGTTAAAGTGCTGTCACTCTAAACTAAACTAAATACTGACACCTAGTGTCACAGATAAATACTAACACCCAGTGACACAAACAAACACACACTGACACGCAGTAACAGAGAGAAACACTAATAAACAGTAACAAAGACATACACTGATACCAAGTCACTAACACGTACACTGACATCCAGTAACAAAGACATACACTGACACCCAGTAACAAAGACACACACTTACACCAAGTAACAAAGACAGACAATGATACCCAGTAACAAAGACACACACGGACACCAAGTAACAAAGACAGACAATGATACCCAGTAACAAAGAAACACACGGACACCAAGTAACAAAGATACACACTTCCACCAAGTAACACATACACACACTGACACCCAGTAACACAGACACACAATTACACTAAGTAAAACAGATACACACTTACACCAAGTAACAAAGACAAACACTGACACCAAGTAACACAGACATACACTGACACCAAGTAACAAAGACATACAATTACATCAAGTAACAAAGACACACACTTACACCAAGTTACAAAGACAGACACTGATACCCAGCAACACAGACACTCACTTACACCAAGTAACAAAGACATACACTGACACCAAGTAACACAAACAAACACACACTGACACCCAGTTACACAGAGAAACACTAATAAACAGTAACAAAGACATACACTGACACCAAGTCACAAAGACATACACTGATACCAAGTCACAAAGACATACACTGATACCCAGTAACACAGACACACACTGACACCAAGTAACAAAGACATACACTGACACCAAGTAACAAATACATACACTTACACCAAGTAACAAAGACATACACCTACAACAAGTATTTTGACATACACTGACACCAAGTAACAAAGACATACACTGATACCCAGTAACACAGACACACACTTTCACCAAGTAACAAAGACATACACTGACAACAAGTCACATAGACACACACTGACACCCAGTAACAAAGACATAAACTGACACCAAGTAACAAAGACATACACTGATACCTTGTAACACAGACACACACTTACAACAAGTAACACAGACATACACTGACACCCAGTAGCACAGACACGCACTTACACCAAGTAACAAAGACATACACTGACACCAAGTCACAAAGACATACAGTGAGACCAAGTCACAAAGACATACACTGATGCCCATATACACAGACACACACTGACACCAAGTAACAAAGACATACACTTACACCAAGTAACAAAGACATACACTGACACCAAGTAAGAAAGACATGCCCTGATACCCAGTAACACAGACACACACGGACACAAAGTAACAAAGACACACACTTACACCAAGTAACACAGACAGACACTGACACCAAGTAACAAAGACACACACTGACACCCAGTAACAAAGACATAAACTGACACCAACTCACAAAGACATACACTGATACCCAGTAACACAGACACACACTTACCCCAAGAAACACAGACATACACTGACACCCAGTAACACAGACACACACTTACACCAAGTTAGAAAAACATACACTGACACCAAGTCACAAAGAAATACACTGATACCAAGTCACAAAGACATACACTGATGCCCAGTAAAACAGACACACACTGACACCAAGTAACAAAGACATACACTGACACCAAGTAACAAAGACATACACTTACACCAAGTAACATAGACAGACAATTACACAAAGTAACAAAGATATACACTTACACCAAGTATTTTGACATATACTGACACCAAGTCACAAAGACACACACTGACACCCAGTAACAAAGACATACACTGACACCAAGTCACAAAGACATACACTGATACCCAGTAACACAGACACACACATACACCAAGTAAAACAGACATACACTGACACCAAGTAACAAAGACATGCACTGATACCCAGTAACACAGACACACACTTACACCAAGTAACAAAGGCAGACACTGACACCAAGTCACACAGACACACACTGATAACAAGTCACAAAGACATACACTGACACCCAGTAACAAAGACACACACTGACACCAAGCAACAAAGACATGCACTGACACCAAGAAACAAAGACACACTCTTACACCAGGTAACACAGACATACACTGACACCAAGTAACAAAGACATACACTGATACCCAGTAACAAAGACATACACTTACACCAAGTAACAAAGACATACACTGACACCAAGTAACAAAGACATACACTTACACCAAGTAACATAGACAGACAATTACACAAAGTAACAAAGATATACACTTACACCAAGTATTTTGACATACACTGACACCAAGTCACAAAGACACACACTGACACCCAGTAACAAAGACATACACTGACACCAAGTCACAAAGACATACACTGATACCCAGTAACACAGACACACACATACACCATGTAACACAGACATACACTGACACCAAGTAACAAAGACATGCACTGATACCCAGTAACACAGACACAGACTTACACCAAGTAACAAAGGCATACACTGACACCAAGTCACACAGACACACACTGATAACAAGTCACAAAGACATACACTGACACCCAGTAACAAAGACACACACTGACACCAAAACAACAAAGACATACACTGACACCAAGAAACAAAGACACACTCTTACACCAGGTAACACAGACATACACTGACACCAAGTAACAAAGACATACACTGATACCCAGTAACAAAGACATACACTTACACCAAGTATTTTTAAATACACTGACACCAAATAACAAAGACATACACTGATACCCAGTAACACAGACACACACTTACACCAAGTAACAAAGACATACACTGACACCAAGTCACAAAGACACACACTGACACCCAGTAACAAAGACATACACTGACAACAAGTCACAAAGACATGCACTGATACCCAGTAACACAGACACACACTTGCACCAAGTAACACAGACATACACTGACACCAAGTAACAAAGACATGCACTGATACCCAGTAACACAGGCACACACTGGGGAGGGGGGGGGGGCACATTGGCGCAGTGGTTAGCACCGCAGCCTCACAGCTCCAGGGACCCGCGTTCGATTCTGGGTACTGCCTGTGCGGAGTTTGCAAGTTCTCCCTGTGTCTGCGTGGGTTTCCTCCGGGTGCTCCGGTTTCCTCCCACATGCCAAAGACTTGCAGGTTGATAGGTTAACTGGCCATCATAAATTGCCCCGAGTATAGGTAGGTGGCAGGGAAATATATAGGGACAGGTGGGGATGTGATAGGAATGCGGAATTAGTGTAGGATTAGTATAAATGGGTGGTTGATTGTCGGCACTGACTCGGTGGGCCGAAGGGCATGTTAAAGTGCTGTCTCTCTGAACTAAACTAAATACTGACACCTAGTGTCACAGACATACACTGACACCAAGTAACAAAGACAGACACTGACACCAAGGAACAAAGACAGACAATTACACCAAGTAACAAAGACATACACTTACACCAAGTATTTTGACATACTCTTGCACCAAGTAACAAAGACATACACTGACACCCGGTAACTAAGACATGCAATGACACCAAGTCACAAAGACATACACTGATACCCAGTAACAAAGACATACACTGATACCCAGTAACACAGACGCACACTTACACCAAGTAACAAAGACATACAATGACACCAAGTCACAAAGACATACACTGATACCCAGTAACAAAGACATACATTGATACCCGGTAACACAGAAACACACTGACACCCAGTTAGAAACTCACAATGACCCCCAGTAAACAGACACACACTGACCCCCAGTATCACAGACATACACTGACACCAAGTAACAAAGACATACACTGATACCCAGTAACAGAGACGCACACTTACACCAAGTAACAAAGACATACACTGACACCAAGTCACAAAGACATACACTGATACCCAGTAACAAAGACAGACACTGATACCCAGTAACACAGACGCACACTTACACCAAGTAACAAAGACATACACTTACACCAAGTAACAAAGACATACACTGACACCCAGTAACAAAGACATCCACTGACAACAAGTCACAAAGACACACACTGACACCAAGTAACAAAGACATACACTGATATCCAGTATCACAGACACACACTAACACCAAATAACAAAGAAATACACTGACACCAAGTCACAAAGACACACTCTGACACCCAGTAACAAATACATACACTGACACCAAGTCACAAAGACATACACTGATACCCAGGAACTCAGACACACACTGACACCAAGTAACAAAGACATACACTGACACCAAGTCACAAAGACAGACACTGACACCCAGTAACAAATACATACACTGACACAAAGTCACAAAGACATGCACTGACACCCAGTAACAAAGAAATACACTGATACCAAGTCAAAAAGACATACACTGATACCCAGTAACACAGACACACACTGACACCCAGTAACAAAGACATACAATGATACCAAGTCACAAAGACATACACTGATACCCAGTAACACAGACACACACATACACCAAGTAACAAAGACATACACTGACACCAAGTCACAATGACAGACACTGACACCCAGTAACAAATACATACACTGACACCAAGTCACAAAGACATACTCTGATACCCAGTAACAAAGACATACACTGATACCCAGTAACACAGACACACACTTACACCATGTAACAAAGACGCACACTGATAACCAGTAACACAGACACACACTTACACCAAGTAACAAAGACAAACACTGACACCCAGTAACAAAGACATGCACTGACACCCAGTAACACAGACACACACGGACACCCATTAACAAAGACACACACTTACACCAAGTAACACAGAAATACACTGATACCCAGTATTTTGACATACTCTTGCACCAAGTAACAAAGACCTACACTGACACCAAGTAACAAAGACATCCACTGACAACAAGACACAAAGACATAAACTGACAACAAGTAACAAAGACATACACTGATACCCAGTATGACAGACACACACTTACACCAAGTAACAAAGACACACACTGATCCCCAGTAACACAGACACACACTTACACCAAGTAACAAAGACATACACTGACACCCAGTAACAAAGACATGCACTGACACCCAGTAACACAGACACACACGGACACCAAGTAACAAAGACAGACATTTACACCAAGTAACACAGACAGACACTGACACCCGGTAAGACAAACAAACAAACTGACACCCAGTAACACAGACACACACGGACACCAAGTAACAAAGACACACACTTACACCAAGTAACACAGACACACACTGACACCCAGTATTTTGACATACTCTTGCACCAAGTAACAAAGACAAACACTGACACCCAGTAACAAAGACATACACTGACACCCAGTAACAAAGACATGCACTGACACCCAGTAACACAGACACACACGGACACCCATTAACAAAGACACACACTTACACCAAGTAACACAGAAATACACTGATACCCAGTATTTTGACATACTCTTGCACCAAGTAACAAAGACCTACACTGACACCAAGTAACAAAGACATCCACTGACAACAAGACACAAAGACATAAACTGACAACAAGTAACAAAGACATACACTGATACCCAGTATGACAGACACACACTTACACCAAGTAACAAAGACACACACTGATCCCCAGTAACACAGACACACACTTACACCAAGTAACAAAGACATACACTGACACCCAGTAACAAAGACATGCACTGACACCCAGTAACACAGACACACACGGACACCAAGTAACAAAGACAGACATTTACACCAAGTAACACAGACAGACACTGACACCCGGTAAGACAAACAAACAAACTGACACCCAGTAACACAGACACACACGGACACCAAGTAACAAAGACACACACTTACACCAAGTAACACAGACACACACTGACACCCAGTATTTTGACATACTCTTGCACCAAGTAACAAAGACAAACACTGACACCCAGTAACAAAGACATACACTGACACCCAGTAACAAAGACATGCACTGACACCCAGTAACACAGACACACACGGACACCCATTAACAAAGACACACACTTACACCAAGTAACACAGAAATACACTGATACCCAGTATTTTGACATACTCTTGCACCAAGTAACAAAGACCTACACTGACACCAAGTAACAAAGACATCCACTGACAACAAGACACAAAGACATAAACTGACAACAAGTAACAAAGACATACACTGATACCCAGTATGACAGACACACACTTACACCAAGTAACAAAGACACACACTGATCCCCAGTAACACAGACACACACTTACACCAAGTAACAAAGACATACACTGACACCCAGTAACAAAGACATGCACTGACACCCAGTAACACAGACACACACGGACACCAAGTAACAAAGACAGACATTTACACCAAGTAACACAGACAGACACTGACACCCGGTAAGACAAACAAACAAACTGACACCCAGTAACACAGACACACACGGACACCAAGTAACAAAGACACACACTTACACCAAGTAACACAGACACACACTGACACCCAGTATTTTGACATACTCTTGCACCAAGTAACAAAGACAAACACTGACACCCAGTAACAAAGACATACACTGACACCCAGTAACAAAGACATGCACTGACACCCAGTAACACAGACACACACGGACACCAAGTCACAAAGACACACACTGACAACAAGTCACAAAGACATAAACTGACACCAAGTAACAAAGAAATACACTGATACCCAGTAACACAGACACACTCTGACACCAAGTAACAAAGACATACACTGACACCAAGTCACAAAGACACACACTGACACCCAGTAAAAAAGACATACACTGATACCCAGTAACAAAGACATACAGTGATACCCAGTAACAAAGACATACACTTACTCCAAGTAACAAAGACACACACTGATACCCAGTAACACAGACATACACTTACACCAAGAAACAAAGACATACACTGACACCCAGTAACAAAGACATGCACTGACACCCAGTAACACAGACATACACTGACACCCAGTAACACAGACACACACTGACACCAAGTAACAAAGACATACACTGACACCAAGTCACAAAGACACACACTGACACCCAGTAACAAAGACATACACTGACACCAAGTCACAAAGACATACACTGATACCCAGGAACACAGACACACACTGACACCCAGTAACAAAGACATACACTGATACCAAGTCAAAAAGACATACACTTACACCAAGTAACAAAGACATACAATGACACCAAGTCACAAAGACATACACTGATACCCAGTAACAAAGACATACATTGATACCCGGTAACACAGACACACACTGACACCCAGTTAGAAACTCACAATGACCCCCAGTAAACAGACACACACTGACCCCCAGTAACACAGACGCACACTTACACCAAGTATTTTGACATACACTTACACCAAGTAACAAAGACATGCACTGACACCCAGTAACAAAGAAATCCACTGACACCAAGTAACAAAGACATACACTGATACACAGTAACACAGACATACACTTACACCAAGTAACAGAGACATACACTGACACCAAGTCACAAAGACACGCACTGACACCCAGTAACAAAGACATACACTGACACCAAGTAACAAAGACATGCACTGATACCCAGTAACACAGATACACTCTTACACCAAGTAACACAGACATACACTGACACCAAGTAACAAAGACAGACAATTACACCAATTAGCAAAGACATACACTTACACCAAGTACTTTGACATACACTGACACCAAGTAACAAAGATATACACTGATACCCAATAACACAGACACACACATACACCAAGTAACAAAGACGTACACTGGCACCAAGTCACAAAGACACACACTGACACCCAGTAACAAAGACATACACTGACACCAAGTAACAAAGACATACACTGATACCCAGTAACACAGACGCACACTTACACCAAGTAACAAAGACATACACTGACACCAAGTCACAAAGACATACACTGATACCCAGTAACAAAGACAGACACTGATACCCAGTAACACAGACGCACACTTACACCAAGTAACAAAGACATACACTTACACCAAGTAACAAAGACATACACTGACACCCAGTAACAAAGACATCCACTGACAACAAGTCACAAAGACATGAACTGACACCAAGTAACAAAGACATACACTGATACCCAGTATCACAGACACACACTAACACCAAATAACAAAGAAAAACACTGACACCAAGTCACAAAGACACACTCTGACACTCAGTAACAAAGACATACACTGACACCAAGTAACAAAGACATACACTGATACACAGTAACACAGACATACACTTACACCAAGTAACAGAGAAATACACTGACACCAAGTCACAAAGACACGCACTGACACCCAGTAACAAAGACATACACTGACACCAAGTAACAAAGACATGCACTGATCCCCAGTAACACAGATACACTCTTACACCAAGTAACACAGACATACACTGACACCAAGTAACAAAGACAGACAATTACACCAATTAGCAAAGACATACACTTACACCAAGTACTTTGACATACACTGACACCAAGTAACAAAGATATACACTGATACCCAATAACACAGACACACACATACACCAAGTAACAAAGACGTACACTGGCACCAAGTCACAAAGACACACACTGACACCCAGTAACAAAGACATACACTGACACCAAGTAACAAAGACATACACTGATACCCAGTAACACAGACGCACACTTACACCAAGTAACAAAGACATACACTTACACCAAGTAACAAAGACATACACTGACACCCAGTAACAAAGACATCCACTGACAACAAGTCACAAAGACATGAACTGACACCAAGTAACAAAGACATACACTGATACCCAGTATCACAGACACACACTAACACCAAATAACAAAGAAATACACTGACACCAAGTTACAAAGACACACTCTGACACCCAGTAACAAAGACATACACTGACACCAAGTCACAAAGACATACACTGATACCCAGGAACACAGACACACACTGACACCCAGCAACAAAGACATAAACTGATACCAAGTCAAAAAGACATACACTGATACCCAGTAACACAGACACACACTGACACCCAGTAACAAAGACATACAATGATACCAAGTCACAAAGACATACACTGATACCCAGTAACACAGACACACACTTACACCAAGTAACAAAGACATACACTGACACCAAGTCACAAAGACAGACACTGACACCCAGTAACAAATACATACACTGACACCAAGTCACAAAGACATACTCTGATACCCAGTAACAAAGACATACACTGATACCCAGTAACACAGACACACACTTACACCATGTAACAAAGACGCACACTGATAACCAGTAACACAGACACAGACTTACACCAAGTAACAATGACAAACACTGACACCCAGTAACACAGACACACACGGACATCAATTAACAAAGACACACACTTACACCAAGTAACACAGACACACACTGACACCCAGTATTTTGACATACTCTTGCACCAAGTAACAAAGACCTACACTGACACCCATTAACAAAGACATCCACTGACAACAAGTCACAAAGACATAAACTGACAACAAGTAACAAAGACATACACTGATACCCAGTATGACAGACACACACTTACACCAAGTAACAAAGACACACACTGATACCCAGTAACACAGACACACACTTAAACCAAGTAACAAAGACATACACTGACACCCAGTAACAAAGACATGCACTGACACCCAGTAACACAGACACACACGGACACCAAGTAACAAAGACAGACACTTACACCAAGTAACACAGACACACACTGACACCCGGTAAGACAAACAAACAAACTGACACCCAGTAACACAGAAACACACGGACACCAAGTAACAAAGACACACACTTACACCAAGTAACACAGACACACACTGACACCCAGTATTTTGACATACTCTTGCACCAAGTAACAAAGACAAACACTGACACCCAGTAACAAAGACATCCACTGACAACAAGTCACAAAGACACACACTTACACCAAGTAACTTAGACACACACTGGCACCCAGAATTTTGACATACTCTTGCACCAAGTAACAAAGACATACACTGACACTCAGTCACAAAGACATCCACTGACAACAAGTCACAAAGACATAAACTGACACCAAGTAACAAAGAAATACACTGATACCCAGTAACACAGACACACTCTGACACCAAGTAACAAAGACATACACTGACACAAAGTCACAAAGACACACACTGACACCCAGTAAAAAAGACATACACTGATACCCAGTAACAAAGACATACAGTGATACCCAGTAACACAGACATACACTTACTCCAAGTAACAAAGACACACACTGATACCCAGTAACACAAACATACACTTACACCAAGAAACAAAGACATACACTGACACCCAGTAACAAAGACATGCACTGACACCCAGTAACACAGACACACACGGACATCAAGTAACAAAGACAGACACTTACACCAAGTAACACAGACACACACTGACACCCAGTAAGACAAACAAACAAACTGACACCCAGTAACACAGACACACACTGACACCAAGTAACAAAGACATACACTGACACCAAGTCACAAAGACACACACTGACACCCAGTAACAAAGACATACACTGACACCAAGTCACAAAGACATACACTGATACCCAGGAACACAGACACACACTGACACCCAGTAACAAAGACATACACTGATACCAAGTCACAAAGACATACACTGATACCCAGTAACACAGACACACACTTACACCAAGTAACAAAGACATACACTGACACCAAGTGACAAAGACAGACACTGACACCCAGTAACAAATACATACACTGACACCAAGTCACAAAGACATACACTGATACCCATTAACAAAGACATACACTGATACCCAGTAACATAGACACACACTTACACCATGTAACAAAGACACACACTGATAACCAGTAACACAGACACACACTTACACCAAGTAACAAAGACAAACACTGACACCCAGTAACAAAGACATGCACTGACACCCAGTAACACAGACACACACGGACACCAATTAACAAAGACACACACTTACACCAAGTAACACAGACACACACTGACACCCAGTATTTTGACATACTCTTGCACCAAGTAACAAAGACCTACACTGACACCCAGTAACAAAGACATCCACTGACAACAAGTCACAAAGACGTAAACTGACATCAAGTAACAAAGACATACACTGATACCCAGTAACACAGACACACACTTACACCAAGTAACAAAGACACACACTGATACCCAGTAACACAGACACACACTTACACCAAGCAACAAAGACATACACTAACACCCAGTAACAAAGACATGCACTGACACCCAGTAACACAGACACACACGGACACCAAGTAACAAAGACAGACACTTGTACCAAGTAACACAGACACACAATGACACCCAGTAAGACAAACAAACAAACTAACACCCAGTAACACAGACACAAACGGACACCAAGTAACAAAGACACACACTTACACCAAGTAACACAGACACACACTGACACCCAGTATTTTGACATACTCTTGCACCAAGTAACAAAGACCTACACTGACACCCAGTAACAAAGACATCCACTGACAACAAGTCACAAAGACGTAAACTGACACCAAGTAACAAAGACATACACTGATACCCAGTAACACAGACACACACTTACACCAAGTAACAAAGACACACACTGATACCCAGTAACACAGACACACACTTACACCAAGTAACAAAGACATACACTAACACCCAGTAACAAAGACATGCACTGACACCCAGTAACACAGACACACACGGACACCAAGTAACAAAGACAGACACTTGTACCAAGTAACACAGACACACAATGACACCCAGTAAGACAAACAAACAAACTGACACCCAGTAACACAGACACAAACGGACACCAAGTAACAAAGACACACACTTACACCAAGTAACACAGACACACACTGACACCCAGTATTTTGACATACTCTTGCACGAAGTAACAAAGACAAACACTGACACACAGTAACAATGTCATCCACTGACAACAAGTCACAAAGACACACACTTACACCAAGTAACACAGCCACACACTGGCACCCAGAATTTTGACATACTCTTGCACCAAGTAACAAAGACATACACTGACACCCAGTAACAAAGACATCCACTGACAACAAGTCACAAAGCCATAAACTGACACCAAGTAACAAAGAAATACACTGATACCCAGTAACACAGACACACTCTGACACCAAGTAACAAAGACATACACTGACACCAAGTCACAAAGACACACACTGACACCCAGTAACAAAGACATACACTGACACCAAGTAACAAAGACATGCACTGATACCCAGTAACACAGACACACACTTACACCAAGTAACAAAGACATACACTGACACCAAGTCACAAAGACAGACACTGACACACAGTAACAAATACATACACTGACACCAAGTCACAAAGACATACTCTGATACCCAGTAACAAAGACATACACTGATACCCAGTAACACAGACACACACTTACACCATGTAACAAAGACGCACACTGATAACCAGTAACACAGACACAGACTTACACCAAGTAACAAAGACAAACACTGACACCCAGTAACAAAGACATGCACTGACACCCAGTAACACAGACACACACGGACATCAATTAACAAAGACACACACTTACACCAAGTAACACAGACACACACTGACACCCAGTATTTTGACATACTCTTGCACCAAGTAACAAAGACCTACACTGACACCCAGTAACAAAGACATCCACTGACAACAAGTCACAAAGACATAAACTGACAACAAGTAACAAAGACATACACTGATACCCAGTATGACAGACACACACTTACACCAAGTAACAAAGACACACACTGATCCCCAGTAACACAGACACACACTTACACCAAGTAACAAAGACATACACTAACACCCAGTAACAAAGACATGCACTGACACCCAGTAACACAGACACACACGGACACCAAGTAACAAAGACAGACACTTACACCAAGTAACACAGACACACACTGACACCCGGTAAGACAAACAAACAAACTGACACCCAGTAACACAGAAACACACGGACACCAAGTAACAAAGACACACACTTACACCAAGTAACAGAGACACACACTGACACCCAGTATTTTGACATACTCTTGCACCAAGTAACAAAGACAAACACTGACACCCAGTAACAAAGACATCCACTGACAACAAGTCACAAAGACACACACTTACACCAAGTAACTTAGACACACACTGGCACCCAGAATTTTGACATACTCTTGCACCAAGTAACAAAGACATACACTGACACTCAGTCACAAAGACATCCACTGACAACAAGTCACAAAGACATAAACTGACACCAAGTAACAAAGAAATACACTGATACCCAGTAACACAGACACACTCTGACACCAAGTAACAAAGACATACACTGACACAAAGTCACAAAGACACACACTGACACCCAGTAAAAAAGACATACACTGATACCCAGTAACAAAGACATACAGTGATACCCAGTAACACAGACATACACTTACTCCAAGTAACAAAGACACACACTGATACCCAGTAACACAGACATACACTTACACCAAGAAACAAAGACATACACTGACACCCAGTAACAAAGACATCCACTGACACCCAGTAACACAGACACACACGGACATCAAGTAACAAAGACAGACACTTACACCAAGTAACACAGACACACACTGACACCCAGTAAGACAAACAAACAAACTGACACCCAGTAACACAGACACACACTGACACCAAGTAACAAAGACATACACTGACACCAAGTCACAAAGACACACACTAACACCCAGTAACAAAGACATACACTGACACCAAGTCACAAAGACATACACTGATACCCAGGAACACAGACACACACTGACACCCAGTAACAAAGACATACACTGATACCAAGTCACAAAGACATACACTGATACCCAGTAACACAGACACACACTTACACCAAGTAACAAAGACATACACTGACACCAAGTGACAAAGACAGACACTGACACCCAGTAACAAATACATACACTGACACCAAGTCACAAAGACATACACTGATACCCAGTAACAAAGACATACACTGATACCCAGTAACATAGACACACACTTACACCATGTAACAAAGACACACACTGATAACCAGTAACACAGACACACACTTACACCAAGTAACAAAGACAAACACTGACACCCAGTAACAAAGACATGCACTGACACCCAGTAACACAGACACACACGGACACCAATTAACAAAGACACACACTTACACCAAGTAACACAGACACACACTGACACCCAGTATTTTGACATACTCTTGCACCAAGTAACAAAGACCTACACTGACACCCAGTAACAAAGACATCCACTGACAACAAGTCACAAAGACGTAAACTGACACCAAGTAACAAAGACATACACTGATACCCAGTAACACAGACACACACTTACACCAAGTAACAAAGACACACACTGATACCCAGTAACACAGACACACACTTACACCAAGCAACAAAGACATACACTAACACCCAGTAACAAAGACATGCACTGACACCCAGTAACACAGACACACACGGACACCAAGTAACAAAGACAGACACTTGTACCAAGTAACACAGACACACAATGACACCCAGTAAGACAAACAAACAAACTGACACCCAGTAACACAGACACAAACGGACACCAAGTAACAAAGACACACACTTACACCAAGTAACACAGACACACACTGACACCCAGTATTTTGACATACTCTTGCACCAAGTAACAAAGACCTACACTGACACCCAGTAACAAAGACATCCACTGACAACAAGTCACAAAGACGTAAACTGACACCAAGTAACAAAGACATACACTGATACCCAGTAACACAGACACACACTTACACCAAGTAACAAAGACACACACTGATACCCAGTAACACAGACACACACTTACACCAAGTAACAAAGACATACACTAACACCCAGTAACAAAGACATGCACTGACACCCAGTAACACAGACACACACGGACACCAAGTAACAAAGACAGACACTTGTACCAAGTAACACAGACACACAATGACACCCAGTAAGACAAACAAACAAACTGACACCCAGTAACACAGACACAAACGGACACCAAGTAACAAAGACACACACTGACACCCAGTATTTTGACATACTCTTGCACGAAGTAACAAAGACAAACACTGACACCCAGTAACAATGTCATCCACTGACAACAAGTCACAAAGAAACGCACTTACACCAAGTAACAAAGCCACACACTGGCACCCAGAATTTTGACATACTCTTGCACCAAGTAACAAAGACATACACTGACACCCAGTAACAAAGACATCCACTGACAACAAGTCACAAAGCCATAAACTGACACCAAGTAACAAAGAAATACACTGATACCCAGTAACACAGACACACTCTGACACCAAGTCACAAAGACACACACTGACACCCAGTAACAAAGACATACACTGATACCCAGTAACAAAGACATACACTGATACCCAGTAACACAGACATACACTTACTCCAAGTGACAAAGACACACACTGATACCCAGTAACACAGACACACACTTACACCAAGTAACAAAGACATACACTGACACCCAGTAACAAAGACATGCACTGACACCCAGTAACACAGACACACACGGACACCAAGTAACAAAGACAGACACTTACACCAAGTAACACAGACACACACTGACACCCAGTAAGACAAACAAACAAACTGACACCCAGTAACACAGACACACACTGACACCAAGTAACAAAGACATACACTTACACCAAGTATTTTGACATGCACGGACACCAAGTAACAAAGACATACACTGATACCCAGTAACACAGACACACACGGACACCCAGTAACAAAGACACAGACTTACACCAAGTAACACAGACACACACTGACACCCAGTAACACAGACACACTTACACCAAGTAACACAGACATACACTGACAACAAGTAACAAAGACATGCACTGATACCCAGTAACACAGGCACACACTGGGGGGGGGGGGGGGTTGGCACATTGGCGCAGTGTTTAGCACGGCAGCCTCACAGCTCCATTGACCCGGTTCGATTCTGGGTACTGCCTGTGCGGAGTTTGCAAGTTCTCCCTGTGTCTGCGTGGGTTTCCTCCGGGTGCTCCGGTTTCCTACCACATTCCAAAGACTTGCGGGTTGGTTGGTTAATTGGCCATTATAAATTGCCCCTAGTATAGGTAGGTGGTCGGGAAATATATAGGGATAGGTGGGGATGTTATAGGAATACGGGATGAGTGTAGGATTAGTATAAATGTGTTGTTGATGGTCGGCACAGACTCGGTGGGCCGAAGGGCCTGTTTCAGTGCTGCATCTCGAAACTAAACTAAATACTGACACCTAGTGTCACAGATACACACTGACACCCAGTAACACGCACTGATCCGCAGGAACACAGACATACACTGATACCCAGTAACACAGACACACACTGACACCAATTAACAAAGACATACACTGACACCAAGTAACAAAGACATACACTTACACCAAGTAACAAAGACAGACAATTACACCAAGTATCAAAGACATACACTTACACCAAGTATTTTGACATACTCTTGCACCAAGTAACAAAGACAAACACTGACACCCAGTAACTAAGACATACAATGACACCAAGTCACAAAGACATACACTGAAACCCAGTAACACAGACGCACACTTGCACCAAGTAACACAGACACACACTGACACCAACTAACACAGACATACAGTTACACCAAGTATTTTGACATACACTTAAAACAAGTAACAAAGACATACACTGACACCCAGTAACAAAGAAATCCACTGACACCAAGTAACAAAGACATACACTGATACACAGTAACACAGACATACACTTACACCAAGTAACAAAGACATACACTGACACAAAGTCACAAAGACACACACTGACACCCAGTAACAAAGACATACACTGACACCAAGTAACAAAGACATGCACTGATACCCAGTAACACAGACACACTCTTACAACAAGTAATAAAGACATACACTGACACCAATTCACAAAAACACACACTGGCACCCAGTAACACAGACGCACACTTACACCAAGTAACAAAGACATACACTTACACCAAGTATTTTGACATACACTGATACCCAGTAACACAGACACACACTTGCACCAAGTAACAAAGACATACACTGACACAAAGTCACAAAGACACACACTGACACCAAGTAACAAAGAAATACACTGACACCAAGTCACAAAGACATACACTGATACCCAGTAACACAGACACACAGTTACACCAAGTAACACAGACATACACTTACACCAAGTAACACAGACACACACTGACACCCAGTAACACAAATAAACACACTGACACCAAGTAACACAGACATACACTGACAACAAGTAACAAAGACATACACTGATACCCAGTAACACAGGCACACACTGGGGGGGGGGGGGTGGGGGGCGGGGGGACATTGGCGCAGTATTTAGCACCGCAGCCTCACAGCTCCAGGGACCCGTGTTCGATTCTGGGTACTGCCTGTGCGGAATTTGCAAGTTCTCCCTGTGTCTGCGTCAGTTTCCTCCGGGTGCTCCGGTTTCCGCCCACATGCCAAAGACTTGCAGGTTGATAGGTTAATTGGCCATCATAAATTGCCGCTTGTATAGGTTGGTGGTCGGGAAATATTTAGGGACAGGTGGGGATGTGATCGGAATACGGAATTAGTGCAGGATTACCATAATTGGGTGGTTAATGGTCGGCACAGACTCGGTGGGCCGAAGGGCCTGTTCAAGTGCTGTATCTCGAAACTAAACTATATACTGACACCTAGTGTCACAGATACACACTGACACACAGCAGCACAAACAAACACACACTGACACCCAGTAACACAGAGAAACACTGATAAACAGTAACAAAGACATACACTGACACCAAGTAACACAGACACACACTGACACCAAGTAACAAAGACATACACTGACACCAAGTCACAAAGACAGACACTGATACCAAGTAACAAAGACATACACTGATACCCAGTAACACAGACACACACTGACACCAAGTAACAAAGACATACACTGTAACCAAGGAACAAAGACATCCACTTCCACCAAGTAACAAAGACACACACTGACACCAAATAACACAGACATACACTGACACCAAGTAACAAAGAAATACACTTACCCCAAGTATTTTGACATGCACTGACACCTAGTAACAAAGACATACACTGATACCCAGTAACACAGACACACACTTGCACCAAGTAACAAAGACATACACTGACACCAATTCACAAAGACACACACTGAAACCCAGTAACAAAGACATCCACTTCCACCAAGTAACAAAGACACACACTTGCACCAAGTAACACAGACATACACTGACACCAAGTTACAAAGAAATACACTTACCCCAAGGATTTTGACATACACTGACACCAAGTCACAAAGTCATACACTGATACGCAGTGACACAGACACACACTTACACCAAGTAACAAAGACAGACACTGATACACAGTAACACATACACACACTTATACCAATTCCCCTGGCTCTTTAAATCAGTTCATTTTAGCCCTATCTAAAAGTTAACAGTTAGTTTAGTGTATGTTACCTGGGCCCACTGCCCTCCCCCAGCCACACCTGCTCTTTGTTTTCTCAATGAAATTGATCCGGATGAAACTGACGAGAACAGCTGCCGATACTTTAATCTCCGATCCTGCTGTCTTCACAGTCCAGAGTGTCTGCAGCCACGGCATGCGGTAAGTCCATTGAGGTGAAGAAGGAGCTGCGGGACCCTAGGGAAGTCTTGAGAAAAGGTGCCCCGATCACCCAAAAAATCCACGAACGGCCCCTCCGGCCGCAACTTCAAAGCGCCCGCGGGAGATGGCTCGGAGAGCATCTGCAAAGCACTGTCGGCAATGCTGCATGCCTTTATTTAAACCACTGCAAAAAAAAAAAAACCCATAGCGAATGTAATCACCTCGAAGTCTGCCAAAAGATGCTTCACCTCCCAAAGGACGTGGATGAGCTTTCCGGACGTCGATGGTGGGCACTGAGGAAATCGCTTATTACCTGCACCAGATTCCACCCCCCTCCCCCCCTTTACCCCCCTTCCACCCTCCCCCCACCCCCGTCCCCTTCCCTGCTCCACCCTCTCAGCTCACCCCCTCACAACCCCGTCCCAGCCCGCCCCCCCTCGCACCATCTTCACCCCGCACCCCCTTCCCCTGCTCCCCCCCCCCACCCCCTCCCTCTACCCCTCCCCCTTGCATCCCCTCCTCCCACCGGCACCATCCTACACCTGTGTAGGGGCCCCAACAACCCCACTGCCTTGTGGGCGTCTCGGGAGAGACCAAGGCTAAGGGAGTAAACCCTAACAGAAAATCCGGAGCGGAACCCCGTAGGCGGTCATGTGTCACCTTTGGCATGTTTCTGGCAGTTCCTGTAGCCATACTGGTGCCAAACGTCGTGTCCTGCACTCCTTTGGACCCCACCAGAAAGGCCGAGAGGGGGGTTTTGACGACTGGGCAACTCTCAACCTCCTTAAATTTGCCCAGGCATGCGCCATGGAGAGGTCACTCCATAGTTGCCTCACAGCGACTGAAACAACACGGAAGGCAGCAGTTACGGGTTATAAGTCCAGATAAATTGGCGTAGAAACTGGGCGCCACGGGTTGCCTTTGTCGGTGGGAGAGGTCATTGCACCTCACTGGACAGCTACCGCCCGCCTCAAACCGGGCAGCCCCCGGTCAATAAGGTTCTGTCCCGCCACAGTCTGCCTGCTTCAATGGGTGCTTGGAGCTCAGGGTCATTGCCCGAAAGGTGGACTGATGCACCGCACCAAACAACATGAAAAAAGGAAAGAAGGTACCAGCCCTTCGCTTTGCAAGCTGGAACGTCAGAACTATGTGTCCTGGCCTGTCGGAAGACCTTACACAAATCAACGATTCTCGGAAGACCGCCATCATTAACAACGAGCTCAGTAGACTCAATGTGGACATTGCAGCACTTCAGGAGACTCGCCTCCCCGCGAGTGGCTCTCTAGCAGAGCAAGACTACACCTTCTTCTGGCAGGGCAGGGATCCTGAAGAACCAAGACAGCATGGAGTGGGCTTTGCCATCAGAAACTCCTTGCTCAGCATGATAGAGCCTCCCTCAAATGGCTCGGAACGCATACTGTCCATCCGACTGCTCACCACCTCTGGTCCAGTACACCTACTCAGCATCTATGCTCCAACACTCTGTTCCGCACCTGAAGCTAAAGACCAGTTCTATGAACAACTCCATAACATCATTAGCAGCATCCCCAACACCGAACACCTATTCCTGCTGGGGGACTTTAATGCCAGGGTTGGGGCCGACCATGACTCATGGCCCTCCTGCCTTGGGCGCTATGGCGTTGGAAGGATGAATGAGAATGGGCAGAGACTGCTTGAGTTGTGTACCTATCATAACCTCTGCATCACCAACTCGTTCTTTCACACTAAACCCTGTCACCAGGTTTCATGGAGGCACCCAAGATCACGTCGTTGGCACCAGCTAGACCTCATTGTCACAAGGCGAGCCGCCTTAAACAGTGTTCAAATCACACGCAGCTTCCACAGTGCGGACTGCGACACCGACCACTCCCTGGTGTGCAGCAAGGTTAGACTCAGACCAAAGAAGTTGCATCATTCCAAGCAGAAGGGCCACCCGCGCATCAACACGAGCAGAATTTCTCACCCACAGCTGTTACAAAAATTTCTAAATTCACTTGTAACAGCCCTTCAAAACACTCCCACAGGGGATGCTGAGACCAAGTGGGCCCACATCAGAGACACCATCTATGAGTCAGCTTTGACCACCTACGGCAAAAGTGCGAAGAGAAATGCAGACTGGTTTCAATCTCATAATGAAGAGCTGGAACCTGTCATAGCCGCTAAGCGCATTGCACTTTTGAACTACAAGAAAGCCCCCAGCGATTTAACATCCGCAGCACTTAAAGCAGCCAGAAGTACTGCACAAAGAACAGCTAGGCGTTGCGCAAACGACTACTGGCAACACCTATGCAGTCATATTCAGCTGGCCTCAGACACCGGAAACATCAGAGGAATGTATGATGGCATGAAGAGAGCTCTTGGGCCAACCATCAAGAAGATCACCCCCCTCAAATCTAAATCGGGGGACATAATCACTGACCAACGCAAACAGATGGACCGCTGGGTTGAGCACTACCTAGAACTGTTCTCCAGGGAGAATGCTGTCACTGAGACTGCCCTCAATGCAGCCCAGCCTCTACCAGTCATGGATGAGCTGGACATACAGCCAACCAAATCGGAACTCAGTGATGCCATTGATTCCCTAGCCAGCGGTAAAGCCCCTGGGAAGGACAGCATTACCCCTGAAATAATCAAGAGTGCCAAGCCTGCTATACTCTCAGCACTACATGAACTGCTATGCCTGTGCTGGGACGAGGGAGCAGTACCCCAGGACATGCGCGATGCCAATATCATCACCCTCTATAAAAACAAAGGTGACCGCGGTGACTGCAACAACTACCGTGGAATCTCCCTGCTCAGCATAGTGGGGAAAGTCTTTGCTCGAGTCGCTCTGAACAGGCTCCAGAAGCTGGCCGAGCGCGTCTACCCTGAGGCACAGTGTGGCTTTCGTGCAGAGAGATCGACTATTGACATGCTGTTCTCCCTTCGTCAGATACAGGAGAAATGCCGTGAACAACAGATGCCCCTCTACATTGCTTTCATTGATCTCACCAAAGCCTTTGACCTCGTCAGCAGACGTGGTCTCTTCAGACTACTAGAAAAGATCGGATGTCCACCAAAGCTACTAAGTATCATCACCTCATTCCATGACAATATGAAAGGCACAATTCAACATGGTGGCTCCTCATCAGAGCCCTTTACTATCCTGAGTGGTGTGAAACAGGGCTGTGTTCTCGCACCCACACTTTTTGGGATTTTCTTCTCCCTGCTGCTTTCACATGCGTTCAAATCCTCTGAAGAAGGAATTTTCCTCCACACAAGATCAGGGGGCAGGTTGTTCAACCTTGCCCGTCTAAGAGCGAAGTCCAAAGTACGGAAAGTCCTCATCAGAGAACTCCTCTTTGCTGACGATGCTGCTTTAACATCTCACACTGAAGAATGCCTGCAGAGTCTCATCGACAGGTTTGCGTCTGCCTGCAATGAATTTGGCCTAACCATCAGCCTCAAGAAAACGAACATCATGGGGCAGGATGTCAGAGATGCTCCATCCATCAATATTGGCGACCACGCTCTGGAAGTGGTTCAAGAGTTCACCTACCTAGGCTCAACTATCACCAGTAACCTGTCTCTAGATGCAGAAATCAACAAGCGCATGGGTAAGGCTTCCACTGCTATGTCCAGACTGGCCAAGAGAGTGTGGGAAAATGGCGCACTGACACGGAACACAAAAGTCCGAGTGTATCAGGCCTGTGTCCTCAGTACCTTGCTCTACGGCAGCGAGGCCTGGACAACGTATGCCAGCCAAGAGCGACGTCTCAATTCATTCCATCTTCGCTGCCTTCGGAGAATACTTGGCATCAGGTGGCAGGACTATATCTCCAACACAGAAGTCCTTGAAGCGGCCAACACCCCCAGCTTATACACACTACTGAGTCAGCGGCGCTTGAGATGGCTTGGCCATGTGAGCCGCATGGAAGATGGCAGGATCCCCAAAGACACATTGTACAGCGAGCTCGCCACTGGTATCAGACCCACCGGCCGTCCATGTCTCCGTTATAAAGACGTCTGCAAACGCGACATGAAATCGTGTGACATTGATCACAAGTCGTGGGAGTCAGTTGCCAGCATTCGCCAGAGCTGGCGGGCAGCCATAAAGACAGGGCTAAATTGTGGCGAGTCGAAGAGACTTAGTAGTTGGCGGGAAAAAAGACAGAGGCGCAAGGGGAGAGCCAACTGTGCAACAGCCCCAACAAACAAATTTCTCTGCAGCACCTGTGGAAGAGCCTGTCACTCCAGAATTGGCCTTTATAGCCACTCCAGGCGCTGCTTCACAAACCACTGACCACCTCCAGGCGCGTATCCATTGTCTCTCGAGATAAGGAGGCCCAAAAGAAAAGAATACCAAGTAACAAAGACTTACACTGACACCCAGTAACAAAGACATACACTGATATCCAGTAACACAGACACACACGGACACCAAGTAACAAAGACACACACTTACACCAAGTAACACAGACACACACTGACACCCAGTTACACAGACACACACTTACACCAAGTCACACAGACATACACTGACACCAAGCAACAAAGACATACACTGACACCCAGTAACAAAGGCACACACTTACACCAAGTAACAGAGACATGCACTGACACCAAGTAACAAAGACATACATTGACACCAAGTAACAAAGACATACACTTACACTAAGTAACAAAGACACACACTTACACCAAGTAACACAGACATACACTTACACCAATTACTTTGGCATACACTGACACCAATTAACAAAGACATACACTGATACCCAGTAACACAGGCACACAGTTACACCAAGCAACACAGACATACACTGACACCAAGTAACAGAGACATACACTGATACCAAGTAACAAAGACATACACTTATACCAAGTAACAAAGACATAAACTTACACCAAGTAACACAGACATACACTGATACCAAGTTACAAAGACATACACTTACACCAAGTAACAAAGACACATACTGACACCCAGTAACAAAGACATACACTGACATCCAGTAACACAGACACACACTGACACCAAGTAACAAAGACATACACTTAACCCAAGTATTTTGACATACACTGACACCAAGTAACAAAGACATACACTGATAACCAGTAACACAGACACACATTTACACCAAGTAACAAAGACATACACTGACACCAAGTCACAAAGAGACACACTGACACCCTGTAACAAAGACA
The DNA here is from genome assembly GCF_036365525.1 of Heterodontus francisci. Taxonomy (NCBI): domain Eukaryota; kingdom Metazoa; phylum Chordata; class Chondrichthyes; order Heterodontiformes; family Heterodontidae; genus Heterodontus; species Heterodontus francisci. The sequence goes on along the minus strand of NW_027140986.1, from coordinate 510,269 downwards.
TACACTGACAGCAATTCACAAAGACATACACTGATACCCAGTGACACATACACACACTTATACCAAGTAGCAAAGACTTACACTGACACCCAGTAACAAAGACATACACTGATATCAAGTAACACAGACACACACGGACACCAAGTAACAAAGACACACACGGACACCAAGTAACAAAGACACACACTTACACCAAGTAACACAGACACACACTGACACCCAGTTACACAGACACACACTTACACCAAGTCACACAGACATACACTGACACCAAGCAACAAAGACATACACTGATACCCAGTAACAAAGGCACACACTTACACCAAGTAACACAGACATACACTGACACCAAGTAACAAAGACAGACAATTTCACCAAGTAACAAAGACATACACTTACACCAATTACTTTGACATACACTGACACCAAGTAACAAAGACATAAACTGATACCCAGTATCACAGGCACACACTTACACCAAGTAACGCAGACATACACTGACATCAAGTAACAAAGACATACACTGATACCCAGTAACAAAGACATACACTTACACCAAGTAACAAAGACACACACTTACACCAAGTAACACAGCCATACACTGATACCAAGTTACAAAGACATACACTTACACCCAGTAACAAAGACATACACTGACACCCAGTAACACAGACACACACTGACACCAAGTAACAAAGACATACACTTACCCCAAGTATTTTGACATACACTGACACCAAGTAACAAAGACATACAATGATAACCAGTAACACAGACACACACTTACACCAAGTAACAAAGACATACACTGACACCAAGTCACAAAGAGACACACTGACACCCTGTAGCAAAGACATACACTGACAGCAAGTCACAAAAACATACACTGATACCCAGTAACACAGACACACACTTACACCAAGTAACACAGACATACACTTACACCAAGTAACAAAGACAGACACTGATACCCAGTAACGCAGACACACACTGACACCAAGTAACAAAATCATACACTGACACCCAGTAACAAACACATGCACTGATATCCAGTAACACAGACACACACGGACACCAAGTAACAAAGACACACACGGACACCAAGTAACAGAGACACACACTGACACCCAGTAACACAGACACACACTTTCACCAAGTAACAAAGACATACACTGACACCAAGTAACAAAGACATCCACTTCCACCAAGTAACAAAGACACACACTTGCACCAAGTAACACAGTCATACACTGACACCAAGTAACAAAGACATACACTTACCCCAAGTATTTTGACATACACTGACACCAAGTAACAAAGACATACACTGATACCCAGTAACAAAGACATACACTGATACACAGTAACACAGACACACACTTACACCAGGTAACAAAGTCAGACACAGATACCCAGCAACACAGACACACACTTACACCAAGTAACAAAGACATACACAGACAACCAGTAACAAAGACATACACTGACATCCATTAACACAGACACACACGGACACAAAGTAACAAAGACACACGCGGACACCAAGTAACAAAGACACACACTTACACCAAGTAACACAGACACACACTGACACCCAGTAACACATACACACACTTACACCAAGTAACACAGACATACACTGACACCAAGTAACAAAGACACACACTGACACCAAGTAACAAAGACAGACAATTACACCAAGTAACAAAGACATACACTTCCACCAATTACTTTGACATACTCTGACACCAAGTAACAAAGACATACACTGACACCAACTCACAAAGACACACACTGTGGGGGCACATTGGCACAGTGGTTGGCACCGCAGCCCCACAGCTCCAGGGACCCGGGATCGATTCTGGGTACTACCTGTGCGCAGTTTGCAAGTTCTCACTGTGTCTGCGTGGGTTTCCTCCGGGTGCTCCGGTTTCCTCCCACATGCCAAAGACTTGCAGGTTGATAGGTTCATTGGCCATCATAAATTGCCCCTAGTATTGGTAGGTGGTAGGGAAATATATAGGGATAGGTGGGGATGTGTTAGGAATACGGGATTTTTGGAGGATTAGTATAAATGGGTGGTTGATGGTCGGCACAGACTCGGTGGGCCGAAGGGCCTGTTTAAGTACTGTATCTCTAAACTAAACTAAATACAGACACCTAGTGTCACAGACACCCAGTAACACAAACAAACACACACTGACATCCAGTCACACAGAGAAACACTGATACACTGACACCAAGTAACACAGACACACGCTGACACCCAGTGACAAAGACATACACTGATACCAAGTCACAAAGACATACACTGATACCCAGTAACACAAACAAACACACACTGACACCCAGTAACACAGAGAAACACTGATACACAGTAACAATGACATGCATGACACCAAGAAACACAGACACACACTGAAACCCAGTAAAAAAGAAATACACTGACAACAAGTCACAAGGACATAAACTGATACCAAGTCACAAAGACATACACTGATACCCAGTAACACAGACACACACTGACACCAAGTAACAAAGACATACACTGACACCAAGTAACAAAGACATACACTGACACCAAGTAACAAAGACAGACAATTACAACAAGTAACAAAGACATACATTTACACCAAGTATTTTGACATACACTGGCACCAAGTAACAAAGACATACACTGATACCTAGTAACACAGCCACACACTTACACCAAGTAACAAAGACATACACTGACACCAAGTCACAAAGACACACACTGACACCCAGTAACAAAGACTTACACTGACACCAAGTCACAATGACACACAATGATACCCAGTAACACAGACACACACTTACAACAAGTAACACAGACATACACTACACCCATTAACACAGACACACACTTACATCACGTAACAAAGACAGACACTGATACCCAGTAACACAGACACACACTTACACCAAGTAACACAGACATACACTGACACCAAGTAACAAAGACATACACTGACACCAATTAACAAAGACACACACTTACACCAAGTAACACAGACATACACTGACACCAAGTAACAAAGACATACACTTACACCAAGTAACAAAGACACACACTGACACCCAGTAACAAAGACATACACTGACACCCAGTAACACAGACACACACCGACACCAAGTAACAAAGACAAACACTTACCCCAAGTATTTTGACATACACTGACACCAAGTAACAAAGACATACACTGATACCCAGTAACACAGACGCACAGTTACACCTAGTAACACAGACATACACTTACACCAAGTAACAAAGACATACACTGACACCCAGTAACAAAGACATGCACTGATATCCAGTAACACAGACACACACGGACACCAAGTAACAAAGACAGACACGGACACGAAGTAACAGAGACACACACTTACACCAAGTAACAAAGACACACACGGGCACCAAGTAACAGAGACACACACTTACACCAAGTAACACAGAAACACACTGACACCCTGTAACAAAGACATACACTGACAGCAAGTCACAAAGACATACACTGATACCCAGTAACACAGACACACACTTACACCAAGTAACACAGACATACACTTACACCAAGTAACAAAGACATACACTGACACCCAGTAACAAAGACATGCACTGATATCCAGTAACACAGACACACACGGACACCAAGTAACACAGACATACACTTACACCAATTACTTTGGCATACACTGACACCAATTAACAAAGACATACACTGATACCCAGTAACACAGGCACACAGTTACACCAAGCAACACAGACATACACTTACACCAAGTAACAGAGACATACACTGATACCAAGTAACAAAGACATACACTTATACCAAGTAACAAAGACATACACTTACACCAAGTAACACAGACATACACTGATACCAAGTTACAAAGACATACACTTACACCAAGTAACAAATACACATACTGACACCCAGTAACAAAGACATACACTGACACCCAGTAACACAGACACACACTGACACCAAGTAACAAAGACATACACTTAACCCAAGTATTTTGACATACACTGACACCAAGTAACAAAGACATACACTGATAACCAGTAACACAGACACACATTTACACCAAGTAACAAAGACATACACTGACACCAAGTCACAAAGAGACACACTGACACCCTGTAACAAAGACATACACTGACAGCAATTCACAAAGACATACACTGATACCCAGTGACACATACACACACTTATACCAAGTAGCAAAGACTTACACTGACACCCAGTAACAAAGACATACACTGATATCAAGTAACACAGACACACACGGACACCAAGTAACAAAGACACACACGGACACCAAGTAACAAAGACACACACTTACACCAAGTAACACAGACACACACTGACACCCAGTTACACAGACACACACTTACACCAAGTCACACAGACATACACTGACACCAAGCAACAAAGACATACACTGATACCCAGTAACAAAGGCACACACTTACACCAAGTAACACCGACATACACTGACACCAAGTAACAAAGACAGACAATTTCACCAAGTAACAAAGACATACACTTACACCAATTACTTTGACATACACTGACACCAAGTAACAAAGACATAAACTGATACCCAGTATCACAGGCACACACTTACACCAAGTAACGCAGACATACACTGACATCAAGTAACAAAGACATACACTGATACCCAGTAACAAAGACATACACTTACACCAAGTAACAAAGACACACACTTACACCAAGTAACACAGCCATACACTGATACCAAGTTACAAAGACATACACTTACACCCAGTAACAAAGACATACACTGACACCCAGTAACACAGACACACACTGACACCAAGTAACAAAGACATACTCTTACCCCAAGTATTTTGACATACACTGACACCAAGTAACAAAGACATACAATGATAACCAGTAACACAGACACACACTTACACCAAGTAACAAAGACATACACTGACACCAAGTCACAAAGAGACACACTGACACCCTGTAGCAAAGACATACACTGACAGCAAGTCACAAAAACATACACTGATACCCAGTAACACAGACACACACTTACACCAAGTAACACAGACATACACTTACACCAAGTAACAAAGACAGACACTGATACCCAGTAACGCAGACACACACTGACACCAAGTAACAAAATCATACACTGACACCCAGTAACAAACACATGCACTGATATCCAGTAACACAGACACACACGGACACCAAGTAACAAAGACACACACGGACACCAAGTAACAGAGACACACACTGACACCCAGTAACACAGACACACACTTTCACCAAGTAACAAAGACATACACTGACACCAAGTAACAAAGACATCCACTTCCACCAAGTAACAAAGACACACACTTGCACCAAGTAACACAGACATACACTGACACCAAGTAACAAAGACATACACTTACCCCAAGTATTTTGACATACACTGACACCAAGTAACAAAGACATACACTGATACCCAGTAACAAAGACATACACTGATACACAGTAACACAGACACACACTTACACCAGGTAACAAAGTCAGACACAGATACCCAGCAACACAGACACACACTTACACCAAGTAACAAAGACATACACAGACAACCAGTAACAAAGACATACACTGACATCCATTAACACAGACACACACGGACACAAAGTAACAAAGACACACGCGGACACCAAGTAACAAAGACACACACTTACACCAAGTAACTCAGACACACACTGACACCCAGTAACACATACACACACTGACACCAAGTAACAAAGACATACAATGACACCAAGTAACAAAGACAGACAATTACACCAAGTAACAAAGACATACACTTCCACCAATTACTTTGTCATACTCTGACACCAAGTAACAAAGACATACACTGACACCAACTCACAAAGACACACACTGTGGGGGCACATTGGCACAGTGGTTGGCACCGCAGCCCCACAGCTCCAGGGACCCGGGATCGATTCTGGGTACTACCTGTGCGCAGTTTGCAAGTTCTCACTGTGTCTGCGTGGGTTTCCTCCGGGTGCTCCGGTTTCCTCCCACATGCCAAAGACTTGCAGGTTGATAGGTTCATTGGCCATCATAAATTGCCCCTAGTATTGGTAGGTGGTAGGGAAATATATAGGGATAGGTGGGGATGTGTTAGGAATACGGGATTTTTGGAGGATTAGTATAAATGGGTGGTTGATGGTCGGCACAGACTCGGTGGGCCGAAGGGCCTGTTTAAGTACTGTATCTCTAAACTAAACTAAATACAGACACCTAGTGTCACAGACACCCAGTAACACAAACAAACACACACTGACATCCAGTCACACAGAGAAACACTGATACACTGACACCAAGTAACACAGACACACGCTGACACCCAGTGACAAAGACATACACTGATACCAAGTCACAAAGACATACACTGATACCCAGTAACACAAACAAACACACACTGACACCCAGTAACACAGAGAAACACTGATACACAGTAACAATGACATGCATGACACCAAGAAACACAGACACACACTGAAACCCAGTAAAAAAGAAATACACTGACAACAAGTCACAAGGACATAAACTGATACCAAGTCACAAAGACATACACTGATACCCAGTAACACAGACACACACTGACACCAAGTAACAAAGACATACACTGACACCAAGTAACAAAGACATACACTGACACCAAGTAACAAAGACAGACAATTACAACAAGTAACAAAGACATACATTTACACCAAGTATTTTGACATACACTGGCACCAAGTCACAAAGACACACACTGACACCCAGTAACAAAGACGTACACTGACACCAAGTCACAATGACACACAATGATACCCAGTAACACAGACACACACTTACAACAAGTAACACAGACATACACTACACCCATTAACACAGACACACACTTACATCAAGTAACAAAGACAGACACTGATACCCAGTAACACAGACACACACTTACACCAAGTAACACAGACATACACTGACACCAAGTAACAAAGACATACACTGACACCAATTAACAAAGACACACACTTACACCAAGTAACACAGACATACACTGACACCAAGTAACAAAGACATACACTTACACCAAGTAACAAAGACACACACTGACACCCAGTAACAAAGACATACACTGACACCCAGTAACACAGACACACACCGACACCAAGTAACAAAGACATACACTTACCCCAAGTATTTTGACATACACTGACACCAAGTAACAAAGACATACACTGATACCCAGTAACACAGACGCACACTTACACCTAGTAACACAGACATACACTTACACCAAGTAACAAAGACATACACTGACACCCAGTAACAAAGACATGCACTGATATCCAGTAACACAGACACACACGGACACCAAGTAACAAAGACACACACGGACACGAAGTAACAGAGACACACACTTACACCAAGTAACAAAGACACACACGGGCACCAAGTAACAGAGACACACACTTACACCAAGTAACACAGAAACACACTGACACCCTGTAACAAAGACATACACTGACAGCAAGTCACAAAGACATACACTGATACCCAGTAACACAGACACACACTTACACCAAGTAACACAGACATACACTTACACCAAGTAACAAAGACATACACTGACACCCAGTAACAAAGACATGCACTGATATCCAGTAACACAGACACACACGGACACCAAGTAACACAGACATACACTTACACCAATTACTTTGGCATACACTGACACCAATTAACAAAGACATACACTGATACCCAGTAACACAGGCACACAGTTACACCAAGCAACACAGACATACACTTACACCAAGTAACAGAGACATACACTGATACCAAGTAACAAAGACATACACTTATACCAAGTAACAAAGACATACACTTACACCAAGTAACACAGACATACACTGATACCAAGTTACAAAGACATACACTTACACCAAGTAACAAATACACATACTGACACCCAGTAACAAAGACATACACTGACACCCAGTAACACAGACACACACTGACACCAAGTAACAAAGACATACACTTAACCCAAGTATTTTGACATACACTGACACCAAGTAACAAAGACATACACTGATAACCAGTAACACAGACACACATTTACACCAAGTAACAAAGACATACACTGACACCAAGTCACAAAGAGACACACTGACACCCTGTAACAAAGACATACACTGACAGCAATTCACAAAGACATACACTGATACCCAGTGACACATACACACACTTATACCAAGTAGCAAAGACTTACACTGACACCCAGTAACAAAGACATACACTGATATCAAGTAACACAGACACACACGGACACCAAGTAACAAAGACACACACGGACACCAAGTAACAAAGACACACACTTACACCAAGTAACACAGACACACACTGACACCCAGTTACACAGACACACACTTACACCAAGTCACACAGACATACACTGACACCAAGCAACAAAGACATACACTGATACCCAGTAACAAAGGCACACACTTACACCAAGTAACACAGACATACACTGACACCAAGTAACAAAGACAGACTATTTCACCAAGTAACAAAGACATACACTTACACCAATTACTTTGACATACACTGACACCAAGTAACAAAGACATAAACTGATACCCAGTATCACAGGCACACACTTACACCAAGTAACGCAGACATACACTGACATCAAGTAACAAAGACATACACTGATACCCAGTAACAAAGACATACACTTACACCAAGTAACAAAGACACACACTTACACCAAGTAACACAGCCATACACTGATACCAAGATACAAAGACATACACTTACACCCAGTAACAAAGACATACACTGACACCCAGTAACACAGACACACACTGACACCAAGTAACAAAGACATACACTTACCCCAAGTATTTTGACATACACTGACACCAAGTAACAAAGACATACAATGATAACCAGTAACACAGACACACACTTACACCAAGTAACAAAGACATACACTGACACCAAGTCACAAAGAGACACACTGACACCCTGTAGCAAAGACATACACTGACAGCAAGTCACAAAAACAAACACTGATACCCAGTAACACAGACACACACTTACACCAAGTAACACAGACATACACTTACACCAAGTAACAAAGACAGACACTGATACCCAGTAACGCAGACACACACTGACACCAAGTAACAAAATCATACACTGACACCCAGTAACAAACACATGCACTGATATCCAGTAACACAGACACACACGGACACCAAGTAACAAAGACACACACGGACACCAAGTAACAGAGACACACACTGACACCCAGTAACACAGACACACACTTTCACCAAGTAACAAAGACATACACTGACACCAAGTAACAAAGACATCCACTTCCACCAAGTAACAAAGACACACACTTGCACCAAGTAACACAGACATACACTGACACCAAGTAACAAAGACATACACTTACCCCAAGTATTTTGACATACACTGACACCAAGTAACAAAGACATACACTGATACCCAGTAACACAGACACACACTTACACCAAGTAACAAAGACATAGAATGACACCAAGTCACAAAGACATACACTGACACCCAGTAACAAAGACATACACTGATACACAGTAACACAGACACACACTTACACCAGGTAACAAAGTCAGACACAGATACCCAGCAACACAGACACACACTTACACCAAGTAACAAAGACATACACAGACAACCAGTAACAAAGACATACACTGACATCCAGTAACACAGACACACACGGACACAAAGTAACAAAGACACACGCGTACACCAAGTAACAAAGACACACACTTACACCAAGTAACACAGACACACACTGACACCCAGTAACACATACACACACTTACACCAAGTAACACAGACATACACTGACACCAAGTAACAAAGACACACACTGACACCAAGTAACAAAGACATACAATGACACCAAGTAACAAAGACAGACAATTACACCAAGTAACAAAGACATACACTTCCACCAATTACTTTGACATACTCTGACACCAAGTAACAAAGACATACACTGACACCAACTCACAAAGACACACACTGTGGGGGCACATTGGCACAGTGGTTGGCACCGCAGCCCCACAGCTCCAGGGACCCGGGATCGATTCTGGGTACTACCTGTGCGCAGTTTGCAAGTTCTCACTGTGTCTGCGTGGGTTTCCTCCGGGTGCTCCGGTTTCCTCCCACATGCCAAAGACTTGCAGGTTGATAGGTTCATTGGCCATCATAAATTGCCCCTAGTATTGGTAGGTGGTAGGGAAATATATAGGGATAGGTGGGGATGTGTTAGGAATACGGGATTTTTGGAGGATTAGTATAAATGGGTGGTTGATGGTCGGCACAGACTCGGTGGGCCGAAGGGCCTGTTTAAGTACTGTATCTCTAAACTAAACTAAATACAGACACCTAGTGTCACAGACACCCAGTAACACAAACAAACACACACTGACATCCAGTCACACAGAGAAACACTGATACACTGACACCAAGTAACACAGACACACGCTGACACCCAGTGACAAAGACATACACTGATACCAAGTCACAAAGACATACACTGATACCCAGTAACACTAACAAACACACACTGACACCCAGTAACACAGAGAAACACTGATACACAGTAACAATGACATGCATGACACCAAGAAACACAGACACACACTGAAACCCAGTAAAAAAGAAATACACTGACAACAAGTCACAAGGACATAAACTGATACCAAGTCACAAAGACATACACTGATACCCAGTAACACAGACACACACTGACACCAAGTAACAAAGACATACACTGACACCAAGTAACAAAGACATACACTGACACCAAGTAACAAAGACAGACAATTACAACAAGTAACAAAGACATACATTTACACCAAGTATTTTGACATACACTGGCACCAAGTAACAAAGACATACACTGATACCTAGTAACACAGACACACACTTACACCAAGTAACAAAGACATACACTGACACCAAGTCACAAAGACACACACTGACACCCAGTAACAAAGACTTACACTGACACCAAGTCACAATGACACACAATGATACCCAGTAACACAGACACACACTTACAACAAGTAACACAGACATACACTGACACCCATTAACACAGACACACACTTACATCAAGTAACAAAGACAGACACTGATACCCAGTAACACAGACACACACTTACACCAAGTAACACAGACATACACTGACACCAAGTAACAAAGACATACACTGACACCAAGTAACAAAGACACACACTTACACCAAGTAACACAGACATACACTGACACCAAGTAACAAAGACATACACTTACACCAAGTAACAAAGACAAACACTGACACCCAGTAACAAAGACATACACTGACACCCAGTAACACAGACACACACCGACACCAAGTAACAAAGACATACACTTACCCCAAGTATTTTGACATACACTGACACCAAGTAACAAAGACATACACTGATACCCAGTAACACAGACGCACACTTACACCTAGTAACACAGACATACACTTACACCAAGTAACAAAGACAGACACTGACACCCAGTAACAAAGACATGCACTGATATCCAGTAACACAGACACACACGGACACCAAGTAACAAAGACACACACGGACACGAAGTAACAGAGACACACACTTACACCAAGTAACAAAGACACACACGGGCACCAAGTAACAGAGACACACACTTACACCAAGTAACACAGAAACACACTGACACCCTGTAACAAAGACATACACTGAAAGCAAGTCACAAAGACATACACTGATACCCAGTAACACAGACACACACTTACACCAAGTAACACAGACATACACTTACACCAAGTAACAAAGACATACACTGACACCCAGTAACAAAGACATGCACTGATATCCAGTAACACAGACAGACACGGACACCAAGTAACAAAGACACACACGGACACCAAGTAACAGAGACACACACTTACACCAAGTAACACAGAAACACACTGACACCCAGTAACACAGACACACACTTACACCAAGTAACAAAGACAGACACTGACACCAAGTAACAAAGACATCCACTTCCACCAAGTAACAAAGACACACACTTGCACCAAGTAACACAGACATAAACTGACACCAAGTAACAAAGACATACACTTACCCCAAGTATTTTGACATACACTGACATCAAGTAACAAAGACATACACTGATACCCAGTAACACAGACACACACTTACACCAAGTAACAAAGACGTACACTGACACCAAGTCACAAAGACACACACTGACACCCAGTAACAGAGATATACACTGACACCAAGTAACAAAGACATACACTGATACCCAGTAACACAGACACACACTTACACCAGGTAACAAAGACAGACACAGATACCCAGCAACACAGACACACACTTACACCAAGTAACAAAGACATACACTGACAACCAGTAACAAAGTCATACACTGATATCCAGTAACACAGACACACACGGATACAAAGTAACAAAGACACACACGGACACCAAGTAACAAAGACACACACTTACACCAAGTAACACAGACACACACTGACACCCAGTAACACAGACACACACTTACACCAAGTGACACAGACATAAACTTACACAAAGTAACAAAGACACACACTGACACCAAGTAACAAAGACATACACTGACACCAAGTATCAAAGACAGACAATTACACCAAGGAACAAAGACATACACTTCCACCAATTACTTTGACATACACTGACACCAAGTAACAAAGACATACACTGATACCCAGGAACACAGACACACACTTACACCAAGTAACAAAGACATCCACTGACACCAAGTCACAAAGACACACACTGACACCCAGTAAAAAAGACATACACTGACACCAAGTCCCAAAGACATACTCTGATACCCAGTAACACAGACACACACTTACACCAAGTAACACAGATATACACTGACACCAAGTAACAAAGACATAGACTGATACCCAGTAACACAGACACACACTTACACCAAGTAACAAAGACATACACTGACACCAAGTCACAAAGACACACACTGGCACCCAGTAACAAAGAGATACACTGACACCAAGTCACAAAGACATACACAGATACCCAGTAACACAGACACACACTTACACCAAGTAACACAGATATACACTGACACCAAGTAACAAAGAAATACACTGATACTCAGGAACACAGACACACACTTAGACCAAGTAACAAAGACAGACACTGATACCCAGTAACACAGACACACACTTATACCAAGTAACAAAGACTTACACTGACACCCAGTAACAAAGACATACACTGAAACCCATTAACACAGACACACTCGGTCACCGAGTAACAAAGACACACACTTACACCAAGTAACACAGATACACACTGACACCCAGTAACACAAACAAACACACTGACACCAAGTAACACAGACATACACTGACACCAAGTAACAAAGACATACACTGATACCCAGTAACACAGGCACACACTGCCGGGGGTGGGCACATTGGCGCAGTGGTTCGCACCACAGCCTCACAGCTCCAGGGACCCGGGTTCTATTCTGGGTACTGCCTGTGCGGAGTTTGCAAGTTCTCCCTGTGTCTGCGTGGGTTTCCTCTGGGTGCTCCGGTTTCCTCCCACATGCCAAAGTCTTGCAGGTTGATAGGTTAATTGGCCATCATAAATTGCCCCTAGTATCGTTAGGTGGCAGGGAAATATATAGGGACATGTGGGGATGTGATAGGAATACAGGATTAGTGTAGGATTAGTATAAATGGGTGGTTGATGGTCGGCACAGACTCGGTGGGCCGAAGGGCCTGGTAAGGTGCTATATCTCGAAACTAAACTATATACTGACACCTAGTGTCACAGATTCACACTGACACCCAGTAACACAAACAATCACACACTGACACCCAGTAACACAGAGAAACACTGATAAACAGTAACAAAGACATACACTGACACCAAGTAACACTGACACACACTGACACCAAGTAACAAAGACATACACTGACACCAAGTAACAAAGACACACACTTACACCAAGTAACAAAGACAGACAATTACACCAAGTAACAAAGACATACACTGACACAAAGGCACAAAGACGTACACTGATACCAAGTCACAAAGACATACACTGATACCCAGTAACGCAGACACACACTTACACCAAGTAACAAAGACAGACAATTACACCAAGTAACAAAGACATATACTTACACCAAGTATTTTGACATACACTGACACCAAGTAACAAAGACATGCACTGATACCCAGTAACACAGACACACACTTACGCCAAGAAACAAAGACATACACTGACACCAAGTCACAAAGACACACACTGACACCCAGTAACAAAGACAGACACTGACATCAAGTCACAAAGACATACACTGATACCCAGTAACACAGACACACACTTACACCAAGTAACACAGACAGACACTGACACCCTGTAACACAGACACACACGGACACCAAGTAACAAAGACACACTCTTACACCAAGTAACAAAGACATACACTGACACCCAGTAACAAAGACATGCACTGATATCCAGTAACACAGACACACACGGACACCAAGTAACAAAGACACACACGGACACCAAGTAACAGAGACACACACTTACACCAAGTAACAAAGACACACACGGACACCAAGTCACAGAGACACACACTTACACCAGGTAACACAGAAACACACTGACACCCTGTAACAAAGACATACACTGACAGCAAGTCACAAAGACATACACTGATACCCAGTAACACAGACACACACTTACACCAAGTAACACAGACATACACTTACACCAAGTAACAAAGACATACACTGACACCCAGTAACAAAGACATGCACTGATATCCAGTAACACAGACACACACGGACACCAAGTAACAAAGACACACACGGACACCAAGTAACAGAGACACACACTTACACCAAGTAACACAGAAACACACTGACACCCAGTAACACAGACACACACTTACACCAAGTAACAAAGACAGACACTGACACCAAGTAACAAAGACATCCACTTCCACCAAGTAACAAAGACACACACTTGCACCAAGTAACACAGACATAAACTGACACCAAGTAACAAAGATATACACTTACCCCAAGTATTTTGACATACACTGACATCAAGTAACAAAGACATACACTGATACCCAGTAACACAGACACACACTTACACCAAGTAACAAAGACATACACTGACACCAAGTCACAAAGACACACGCTGACACCCAGTAACAGAGATATACACTGACACCAAGTAACAAAGACATACACTGACACCCAGTAACACAGACACACACTTACACCAGGTAACAAAGACAGACACAGATACCCAGCAACACAGACACACACTTACACCAAGTAACAAAGACATACACTGACAACCAGTAACAAAGTCACACACTGATATCCAGTAACACAGACACACACGGATACAAAGTAACAAAGACACACACGGACACCAAGTAACAAAGACACACACTTACACCAAGTAACACAGACACACACTGACACCCAGTAACACAGACACACACTTACACCAAGTGACACAGACATACACTTACACCAAGTAACAAAGACACACACTGACACCAAGTAACAAAGACATACACTGACACCAAGTATCAAAGACAGACAATTACACCAAGGAACAAAGACATACACTTCCACCAATTACTTTGACATACACTGACACCAAGTAACAAAGACATACACTGATACCCAGGAACACAGACACACACTTACACCAAGTAACAAAGACATCCACTGACACCAGGTCACAAAGACACACACTGACACCCAGTAAAAAAGACATACAATGACACCAAGTCCCAAAGACATACTCTGATACCCAGTAACACAGACACACACTTACAACAAGTAACACAGATATACACTGACACCAAGTAACAAAGACATAGACTGATACCCAGTAACACAGACACACACTTACACCAAGTAACAAAGACATACACTGACACCAAGTCACAAAGACACACACTGGCACCCAGTAACAAAGAGATACACTGACACCAAGTCACAAAGACATACACAGATACCCAGTAACACAGACACACACTTACACCAAGTAACACAGATATACACTGACACCAAGTAACAAAGAAATACACTGATACCCAGGAACACAGACACACACTTACACCAAGTAACAAAGACAGACACTGATACCCAGTAACACAGACACACACTTATACCAAGTAACAAAGACTTACACTGACACCCAGTAACAAAGGCATACACTGAAACCCATTAACAAAGACACACTCGGTCACCGAGTAACAAAGACACACACTTACACCAAGTAACACAGACACACACTGAAACCCAGTAACACAAACAAACACACTGACACCAAGTAACACAGACATACACTGACACCAAGTAACAAAGACATACACTGATACCCAGTAACACAGGCACACACTTACACCGAGTAACAAAGACAGACACTGATACCCAGTAACACAGACACACACTAACACCAAGTAACTCAGACACACACTTACACCAATTAACAAAGACATACACTGACACCCAGTAACAAAGACATACACTGACAACCAGTAACACAGAGACATACGGACACCAAGTAACAGACACGGACTTACACCAAGTAACACAGACACACACTGACACCCAGTAACACAGACACACAATTACACCCATTAACACAGACACACACGGACACCAAGTAACAAAGACACACACTTACACCAAGTAACACAGACACACACTGAAACCCAGTAACACAAACAAACACACTGACACCAATTAACACAGACATACACTGACACCAAGTAACAAAGACATACACTGATACCCAGTAACACAGACACACACTTGCACCAAGTAACAAAGACATACACTGACACAAAGTCACAAAGACACTCACTGACAACCAGTAACAATTACATGCACTGACACCAAATCACAAGGACATACACTGATACCCAGGAACACAGACACACACTGACACCCAGTAACAAAGATATACACTAATGCCAAGTCACAAGGACATACACTGATACCCAGTAACACAGACATATACTGATACCAAGTCACAAAGACATACACTGATACCCAGTAACACAGATACACACTCTGACACCCAGTAACAAAGACATACACTGATACCAAGTCACAAAGACATACACTGCTACCCAGTAACACAGACACACACTGACACCAAGTAACAAAGACATACACTGACACCAAGTAACAAAGTCATACACTGACACCAAGTAAAAAAGACATACACTTACACCAAGTAACAAAGACAGACAATTACACGAAGTAACAAAGACATACACTTACACCAAGTATTTTGACATACACAGACACCAGGTAACAAAGACATACACTGATACCCATTGACACAATCATACACTGATACCCAGTAACACAGACACACACTAACACCAAGTAACAAAGACATACACTGACACCAAGTCACAAAGACAGACACTGACACCCAGTAACAAAGACATACACTGACACCAAGTCACAAAGACATACACTGATACCCAGGAATACAGACACACACTGACACCCAGTAACAAAGATATACACTAATGCCAAGTCACAAAGACATACACTGATACCCAGTAACACAGATACACACTCTGACACCCAGTAACAAAGACATACACTGATACCAAGTCACAAAGACATACACTGCTACCCAGTTACAAAGACACACACTGACACCAAGTAACAAAGTCATACACTGACACCAAGTAACAAAGACATGCACTTACACCAAGTAACAAAGACAGACAATAACACGAAGTAACAAAGACATACACTTACACCAAATATTTTGACATGCACTGACACCAAGTAACAAAGACATACACTGATACCCAGTAACACAGATACACACTCTGACACCCAGTAACAAAGACATACACTGATACCAAGTCACAAAGACATACACTGATACCCAGTAACACAGACAAACAGTTACACCAAGTAACAAAGGCATACACTGACACCAAGTAGCAAAGACATACACTGTCACCAAGTCACAAAGACACACACTGACACCCAGTAACAAAGACATACACTGACACCAAGTCACAAAGACATACACTGATACCCAGGAACACAGACACACACTGACACCCAGTAACAAAGACATGCACTGATACCAAGTCACAAAGACATACACTGATACACTGTAACACAGACACACACTGACACCCAGTAACAAAGACATACACTGATACCAAGTCACAAAGACATACACTGATACCCAGTAACACAGACACTCACTGACACCCAGTAACAAAGACATACACTGATACCAAGTCACAAAGACATACACTGATACCCAGTAACACAGAGACACACGGACACCAAGTAACAAAGACATACACTGACACCAAGTAACAAAGGCTGACACTTACACCAAGTAACAAAGACACACACTTACGCCAAGTAACACAGACATACACTGTCACCAAGTAACAAAGACATACACTGACACCAAGTAACAAAGACATGCACTTACACCAAGTAACAAAGACATACACTGATACCCATTAACACAAAGATACACTGATTCAAAGTAACACAGACACACACTTTCACCAAGTAACAAAGACATACACTGACACCAAGTCACAAAGACACACACTGACACCAAGTAACAAAGACATACACTGACACCAAGTCACAAAGACATACACTGACACCCAGTAACAAAGACACACACTGACACCCAGTAACAAAGACATACAATGACAAACAGTAACACAGAGACACACGGACACCAAGTAACAAAGACACAGACTTACCCAAGTAAAACAGACACACACTGACACCCAGTAACACAGACACACAATTACACCCATTAACAAAGACACACACGGACACCAAGTAACAAAGACACACACTTACACCATTTAACACAGACACACACTGAAACCCAATAACACAAACAAACACAGTGACACCAATTAACACAGACATACACTGACACCAAGTAACAAAGACATACACTGATACCCAGTAACACAGATACACACTTACACCAAGTAACAAAGACATACACTGACACAAAGTCACAAAGACACTCACTGACAACCAGTAACAAATACATGCACTGACACCTAATCACAAAGACATACACTGATACCCAGGAACACAGACACACACTGACACCCAGCAACAAAGATATACACTAATGCCAAGTCACAAAGACATACACTGATACCCAGTAACACAGACACACACTGACACCCTGTAACAAAGACATATACTGATACCAAGTCACAAAGACATACAATGATACCCAGTAACACAGATACACACTCTGACACCCAGTAACAAAGACATACACTGATACCAAGTCACAAAGACATACACTGCTACCCAGTAACACAGACACACACTGACACCAAGTAACAAAGACATACACTGACACCAAGTAACAAAGTCATACACTGACACCAAGTGACAAAGACATACACTTACACCAAGTAACAAAGACAGACAATTACACGAAGTAACAAAGACATACACTTACACCAAGTATTTTGACATACACTGACACCAAGTCACAAAGACATACACTGATACCCAGGAACACAGACACACACTGACACCCAGTAACAAAGATATACACTAATGCCAAGTCACAAAGACATACACTGATACCCAGTAACGCAGACACACACTGACACCCAGTAACAAAGACATATACTGATACCAAGTCACAAAGACATACACTGATACCCAATAACACAGATACACACTCTGACACCCAGTAACAAAGACATACACTGATACCAAGTCACAAAGACATACACTGCTACCCAGTAGCACAGACACACACTGACACAAAGTAACAAAGACATACACTGACACCAAGTAACAAAGTCATACACTGACACCAAGTAACAAAGACATACACTTACACCAAGTAACAAAGACAGACAATTACACGAAGTAACAAAGACATACACTTACACCAAGTATTTTGACATACACTGACACCAAGTAACAAAGACATACACTGACACCCATTGACACAAACATACACTGATACCCAGTAACACAGACACACACTAACACCAAGTAACAAAGACATACACTGACACCAAGTAACAAAGTCATACACTGATACCCACTAACACAGATACACACTCTGACACCCAGTAACAAAGACATACACTAATACCAAGTCACAAAGACATACACTGCTACCCAGTAACACAGACACACACTGACACCAAGTAACAAAGACTTACACTGACACCAAGTAACAAAGTCATACACTGACACCAAGCAACAAAGACATGCACTTACACCAAGTAACAAAGACAGACAATAACACGAAGTAACAAAGACATACACTTACACCAAGTATTTTGACATACACTGACACCAAGTAACAAAGACATACACTGATACCCAGTAACACAGATACACACTCTGACACCCGGTAACAAAGACATACACTGACACCAAGTAACAAAGTCATACACTGACAACAAGCAACAAAGACATGCACTTACACCAAGTAACAAAGACAGACAATAACACGAAGTAACAAAGACATACACTTACACCAAGTATTTTGACATACACTGACACCAAGTCACAAAGACAAACACTGATACACAGTAACACAGACACACACTGACACCAAGTAACAAAGGCATACACTGACACCAAGTAGCAAAGACCTACACTGTCACCAAGTCACAAAGACATACACTGATACCCAGTAACACAGACACTCACTGACACCCAGTAACAAAGACATACACTGATACCAAGTCACAAAGACATACACTGATACCCAGTAACACAGAGACACACGGACACCAAGTAACAAAGACATACACTGACACCAAGTAACAAAGGCTGACACTTACACCAAGTAACAAAGACACACACTTACACCAAGTAACACAGACATACACTGTCACCAAGTAACAAAGACATACACTGACACCAAGTAACAAAGACATGAACTTACACCAAGTAACAAAGACATACACTGATACCCATTAACACAAAGATACACTGATTCAAAGTAACACAGACACACACTTACACCAAGTAACAAAGACATACACTGACACCAAGTCACAACGACACACACTGACACCAAGTAACAAAGAAATACACTGACACCAAGTCACAAAGACATACACTGATACACAGACACACACTTACACCAAGTACCACAGACATACACTGACACCAAGTAACAAAGACATACACTGATACCCAGTATCAGAGACACACACATGCACAAAGTAACAAAGACATGCACTGACACCAAGTCACAAAGACACACACTGACACCCAGTAACAAAGACATAAACTGACACAAAGTCACAAAGACATACACTGATACCCAGGAACACAGACACACACTGACAGCCAGGAACAAAGACATACAATGATACCAAGTCACAGAGACATACACTGATACCCAGTAACACAGACACACACTGACTCCCAGTAACAAAGACATACACTGATACCAAGTCACAAAGACATACACTGATACCCAGTAACACAGAGACACAATGACACTCAGTAACAAAGATATACACTGATACCAAGTCACAAAGACATACACTGATACCCAGTAACACAGACACACACTGACACCAAGTGACAAAGACATACACTGACACCAAGTAGCAAAGACATACACTGTCACCAAGTAACAATGACATACACTGACACCAAGTAACAAAGACATGCACTTACACCAAGTAACAAAGACAGACAATTACACCAAGTAACAAAAACATGCACTTACACCACGTATGTTGACATACACTGACACCAAGTAACAAAGACATACACTGATACCCATTAACACAAACATACACTGACACCCAGTAACACAGACACACACTTCCAAGAAGTAACAAAGACATACACTGACACTAAGTCACAAAGACACACACTGACACCCAGTAACAAAGACATACACTGACACCAAGTCACAAAGACATAAACTGCTACCTAGTAACACAGACACACACTAACACCAAGTAACTCAGACATACACTGACACCAAGTAACAAAGGCATACACTGATACCCAGTTACACAGACACACACTTACTCCGAGTAACAAAGACAGACACTGATACCCAGTAACACAGACACACACTAACACCAAGTAACTCAGACACCCACTTACACCAATTAACAAAGACATACACTGACACCCAGTAACAAAGACACACACTGACACCCAGTAACAAAGACATACATTGACAACCAGTAACACAGAGACACACGGACACCAAGTAACAAAGACACAGACTTACACCAAGTAACACAGACACACACTGACACCCAGTATCACAGACACACAATTACACCCATTAACACAGACACACACGGACACCAAGTAACAAAGACACACACTTACACCAAGTAACACAGACACACACTGAAACCCAGTAACACAAACAAACACACTGACACCAAGTAACAAAGACATACACTGATACCCAGTAACACAGACACACACTTGCACCAAGTAACAAAGACATACACTGACACCAAGTCACAAAGACAGACACTGACACACAGTAACAAAGACATACACTGACACCAAGTCACAAAGACATACACTGATACCCATTGACACAAACATGCACTGATACCCAGTAACACAGACACACACTAACACCAAGTAACAAAGACATACACTGACACCAAGTCACAAAGACAGACACTGACACACAGTAACAAAGACATACACTGACACCAAGTCACAAAGACATACACTGATACCCAGGAACACAGACACACACTGACACCCAGTAACAAAGATATACACTAATGCCAAGTCACAAAGACATACACTGATACCCAGTAACACAGACACACACTGACACCCAGTAACAAAGACATATACTGATACCAAGTCACAAAGACATACACTGATACCCAGTAACACAGATACACACTCTGACACATAGTAACAAAGACATACACTGATACCAAGTCACAAAGACATACACTGCTACCCAGTAACACAGACACGCACTGACACCAAGTAACAAAGACATACACTGACACCAAGTACCAAAGTCATACACTGACACCAAGTAACAAAGACATACACTTACACCAAGTAACAAAGACAGACAATTACACGAAGTAACAAAGACATACACTTACACCAAGTATTTTGACATACACTGACACCAAGTAACAAAGACATACACTGATACCCATTGACACAAACATACACTGATACCCAGTAACACAGACACACACTAACACCAAGTAACAAAGACATACACTGACACCAAGTCACAAAGACAGACACTGACACCCAGTAACAAAGACATACACTGACACCAAGTCACAAAGACATACACTGATACCCAGTAACACAGACATACACTTACACCAATTAACAAAGACAGACACTGATACCCAGTATCACAGACACACACTTGCACCAAGTAACAAAGACATACACTGACACCAAGTCACAAAGACACACACTGACACCCAGTAACAAAGACATATACTGACACAAAGTCACAAAGACATACACTGATACCCAGGAACACAGACACACACTGACACCCAGGAACAAAGACATACAATGATACCAAGCCACAAAGACATACACTGATACACAGTAACAATGACAGACACTGATATCAATTCACAAAGACATACACTGATACCCAGTAACACAGAGACACACTGACACCCAGTAACAAAGACATACACTGACACCAAGTCACAAAGACATACACTGATACCCAGTAACACAGACACACACTGACACCAAGTAACAAAGACATACACTGACACCAAGTAGCAAAGACATACACTGTCACCAAGTCAAAAAGACACACACTGACACCCAGTAACAAAGACATACACTGCCACCAAGTCACAAAGACATACACTGATACCCAGGAACACAGACACACACTGACACCTAGTAACAAAGACATGCACTGATTCCAAGTCACAAAGACATACACTGATACCCAGTAACACAGTCACACACTGACACCCAGTAACAAAGACATACACTGATACCCAGTAACACAGATACACACTCTGACACCCAGTAACAAAGACATACACTGATACCAAGTCACAAAGACATACACTGCTACCCAGTAACACAGACACACACTGACACCAAGTAACAAAGACATACACTGACACCAAGTAAAAAAGTCATACACTGACACCAAGTAACAAAGACATACACTTACACCAAGTAACAAAGACAGACAATTACACGAAGTAACAAAGACATACACTAACACCAAGTATTTTGACATACACTGACACCAAGTAACAAAGACATACACTGATACCCAGTAACACAGATACACACTCTGACACCCAGTAACAAAGACATACACTGATACTAAGTCACAAAGACATACACTGATACCCAGTAACACAGACACACACTGACACCAAGTAACAAAGACATACACTGACACCAAGTAGCAAAGACATACACTGTCACCAAGTCACAAAGACATACACTGACACCCAGTAACAAAGACATGCACTGATACCAAGTCACAAAGACATACACTGATACCCAGTAACACAGACACACACTGACACCAATAACAAAGACATATACTGATACCAAGTCACAAAGACATACACTGATACCCAGTAACACAGACACTCACTGACACCCAGTAACAAAGACATACACTGATACCAAGTCACAAAGACATACACTGATACCCAGTAACACAGAGACACACTTACACCAGGTAACACAGACATACACTGTCACCAAGTAACAAAGACATACACTGACACCAAGTAACAAAGACATACACTGATACCCAGTAACACAGAGACACACTTACACCAAGTAACACAGACATACACTGTCACCAAGTAACAAAGACATACACTGACACCAAGTCACAAAGACATACACTGATACACAGACACACACTTACACCAAGTACCACAGACGTACACTGAAACCAAGTAACAAAGACATACACTGATACCCAGTATCAGAGACACACACTTGCACCAAATAACAAAGACATGCACTGACAACAAGTCACAAAGACACACACTGACACCCAGTAACAAAGACATACACTGACACGAAGTCACAAAGACATAAACTGCTACCCAGTAACACAGACACACACGAACACCAAGTAACTCAGACATACACTGACACCAAGTAACAAAGACATACACTGATACCCAGTTACACAGACACACACTTACACCGAGTAAC
This sequence comes from Heterodontus francisci, assembly GCF_036365525.1. Taxonomy (NCBI): domain Eukaryota; kingdom Metazoa; phylum Chordata; class Chondrichthyes; order Heterodontiformes; family Heterodontidae; genus Heterodontus; species Heterodontus francisci. Next base: position 484,846 of record NW_027140986.1, on the reverse strand, counting down.
AAAGACAGACACTGATACCCAGTCACAAAGACATACACTGATACCCAGTAACACAGAGACACACTGACACCCAGTAACAAAGACATACACTGATACCAAGTCACAAAGACATACACTGATACCCAGTAACACAGACACACACTGACACCAAGTAACAAAGACATACACTGTCACCAAGTAACAATGACATACACTGACACCAAGTAACAAAGACATGCACTTACACCAAGTAACAAAGACAGACAATTACACCAAGTAACAAAGACATGCACTTACACCAAGTATTTTGACATACACTGACACCAAGTAACAAAGACATACACTGATACCCATTAACACAAACATACACTGATACCCAGTAACACAGACACACACTTACACCAAGTAACAAAGACATACACTGACACTAAGTCACAAAGACACACACTGACACCCAGTAACAAAGACATACACTGACACCAAGTCACACAGACATAAACTGATACCCAGTAACACAGACACACACTTACACCAAGGAACAAAGACATACACTGATACCAAGTCACAAAGACATACACTGATACCCAGTAACACAGAGACACACTTACACCAAGTAACACAGACATACACTGTCACCAAGTAACAAAGACATACACTGACACCAAGTAACAAAGACATGCACTTACACCAAGTCACAAAGACATACACTGATACCCATTAGCTCAAAGATACACTGATTCAAAGTAACACAGACACACACTTACACCAAGTAACAAAGACATACACTGACACCAAGTCAAAAAGACACACACTGACACCAAGTAACAAAGACATACACTGACACCAAGTCACAAAGACATACACTGATACACAGACACACACTTACACCAAGTACCACAGACGTACACTGTCACCAAGTAACAAAGACATACACTGACACCAAGTAACAAAGACATGCACTTACACCAAGTCACAAAGACATACACTGATACCCATTAGCTCAAAGATACACTGATTCAAAGTAACACAGACACACACTTACACCAAGTAACAAAGACATACACTGACACCAAGTCAAAAAGACACACACTGACACCAAGTAACAAAGACATACACTGACACCAAGTCACAAAGACATACACTGATACACAGACACACACTTACACCAAGTACCACAGACATGCACTGACACCAAGTCACAAAGACACACACTGACACCCAGTAACAAAGACATACACTGACACCAAGTCACAAAGACATAAACTGCTACCCAGTAACACAGACACACACGAACACCAAGTAACTCAGACACACACTGACACTAAGTAACAAAGAAATACACTGATACCCAGTTACACAGACACACACTTACACCGAGTAACAAAGACAGACACTGATACCCAGTCACAAAGACATACACTGATACCCAGTAACACAGAGACACACTGACACCCAGTAACAAAGACATACACTGATACCAAGACACAAAGACATACACTGATACCCAGTAACACAGACACTCACTGACACCAAGTAACAAAGACATACACTGTCACCAAGTAACAATGACATACACTGACACCAAGTAACAAAGACATGCACTTACACCAAGTAACAAAGACAGACAATTACACCAAGTAACAAAGACATGCACTTACTCCAAGTATTTTGACATACACTGACACCAAGTAACAAAGACATACACTGATACCCATTAACACAAACATACACTGATACCCAGTAACACAGACACACACTTACACCAAGTAACAAAGACATACACTGACACTAAGTCACAAAGACACACACTGACACCCAGTAACAAAGACATACACTGACACCAAGTCACAAAGACATAAACTGATACCCAGTAACACAGACACACACTTACACCAAGGAACAAAGACAGACACTGATACCCAGTAACAAAGACATACACTGATACCCAGTAACACAGACACACACTTACACCAAGTAACAAAGACAGACACTGATACCCAGTAACACAGACACAAACTTACACCAAGTAACAAAGACATGCACTGACACCCAGAAACAAAGACATACACTGACACCCAGTAACACAGACACACACGGACACCAAGTAACACAGACACACACTTACACCAAGTAACAAAGACATACACTTACACCAAGTAACACAGACAAACACTGACACCAAGTAACAAAGACATACAATTACACCAAGTAACAAAGACACACACTTAAACCAAGTAACACAGATATACACTGACACCAAGTAACAAAGACATGCACTGACACCCAGTAACACAGACACACACGGACACCAAGTAACACAGACACACACTTGCACCAAGTAACACAGACACACACCGATACCCAGTAACACAGACACACACTTGCATCAAGTAACAAAGACATACACTGACACCAAGTCACAATGACACACACTGACACCCAGTAACAAAGACATACACTGATACAAAGTCACAAAGACATACACTGATACCCAGTAACACAGACACACACTGACACCCAGTAACAAAGACACACAGAGACACCAAGTAACGAAGACATACACTGACACCAAGTAACAAAAACATACACTTTCACCAAGTATTTTGACATACACTGACACCAAGTAACAAAGACATACACTGATATCCAGTAACACAGACACACACTTACACCAAGTAACAAAGACATACGCTGACACCAAGTCACAAAGACACACACGGACACCCAGTATCAAAGACATAGACTGACACCAAGTAACAAAGACATGCACTTACACCAAGTAACAAAGACAGACAATTACACCAAGTAACAAAGACATGCACTTACTCCTAGTATTTTGACATACACTGACACCAAGTAACAAAGACATACACTGATACCCATTAACACAAACATACACTGATACCCAGTAACACAGACACACACTTACACCAAGTAACAAAGACATACACTGACACTAAGTCACAAAGACACACACTGACACCCAGTAACAAAGACATACACTGACACCAAGTCACAAAGACATAAACTGATACCCAGTAACACAGACACACACTTACACCAAGGAACAAAGACAGACACTGATACCCAGTAACAAAGACATACACTGATACCCAGTAACACAGACACACACTTACACCAAGTAACAAAGACAGACACTGATACCCAGTAACACAGACACAAACTTACACCAAGTAACAAAGACATGCACTGACACCCAGAAACAAAGACATACACTGACACCCAGTAACACAGACACACACGGACACCAAGTAACAAAGACACACACTTACACCAAGTATCACAGACGCACAATACAGCCAGTAACAAAGACACACTCTTAAACCAAGTAACACAGATATACACTGACACCAAGTAACAAAGACATGCACTGACACCCAGTAACACAGACACACACGGACACCAAGTAACACAGACACACACTTGCACCAAGTAACACAGACACACACTGATACCCAGTAACACAGACACACACTTGCACCAAGTAACAAAGACATACACTGACACCAAGTCACAATGACACACACTGACACCCAGTAAAAAAGACATACACTGATACAAAGTCACAAAGACATACACTGATACCCAGTAACACAGACACACACTGACACCCAGTAACAAAGACACACAGAGACACAAAGTAACAAAGACATACACTGACACCAAGTAACAAAAACATACACTTACACCAAGTATTTTGACATACACTGACACCAAGTAACAAAGACATACACTGATATCCAGTAACACAGACACACACTTACACCAAGTAACAAAGACATACGCTGACACCAAGTCACAAAGACACACACGGACACCCAGTATCAAAGACATAGACTGACACCAAGTCACAAAGACATACACTGATACCCAGTAACACAGACACACACTTACACCAAGTAACACAGACATACACTGACACCCAGTAACACAGACACACACGGACACCAAGTAACAAAGACACAGACATACACCAAGTAACACAGACACACACTGACCCCCAGTAACACAGACACACACTTACACCAAATAACACAGACATACACTGACACCAAATAACACAGACACAAACGGACACCCAGTAACACAGACACACACTTACACCAAGTAACACTGACATACACTGACACCAAGTAACACAGACACACACTGACACCCAGTAACAAAGACACACACTGACACCAAGTAACAAAGACATACACTGACACCAAGTAACAAAGGCATACACTTACACCAAGTAAAAAAGACATACACTTACACCAAGTATTTTGACATACACTGACACCAAGTAACAAAGACATACACTGATACCCAGTAACACAGACACACACTTACACCAAGTAACAAAGACATACACTGACACCAAGTCACAAAGACACACACGGACACCCAGTATCAAAGATATAGACTGACACCAAGTCACAAAGACATACACTGATACCCAGTAACACAGACACAGACTTACACCAAGTAACACAGACATACACTGACGCCCAGTAACACAGACACACACTTACACCAAGTAACAAAGACACACAATTACACCAAGTAACAAAGACATACACTGACACCGAGTAACACAGACACACACGGACACCAAGTAACAAAGACACAGACATACACCAAGTAACACAGACACACACTGACCCCCAGTAACACAGACACACACTTACACCAAGTAACACAGCCATACACTGACACCAAATAACACAGACACACAATTACACCAAGTAACACAGACATACACTGACACCGAGTAACACAGACACACACTGACACCCAGTAACACAGACACACACTTACACCAAGTAACACAGACAAACACTGACACCAAGTATCACAGACACACACTTACACCAAGTAACAAAGACATACAATTACACCAAGAAACAAAGACTCACTCTTACATCAAGTAACAAAGACATACACTGATACCCAGTAACACAGACACACACTTACACCAAGGAACACAGACATACACTGACTCCAAGTAACAAAGAAATACACTGATACCCAGTAACACAGACACACACTTACACCAAGTAACAAAGACAGACACTGATACCCAGTAACACAGACACAAACTTACACCAAGTAACAAAGACATACACTGACACCCAGAAACAAAGACATACACTGACACCCAGTAACACAGACACACACGGACACCAAGTAACAAAGACACACACTTACACCAAGTATCACAGACACACACTACAGCCAGTAACAAAGACACACACTTAAACCAAGTAACACAGATATACACTGACACCAAGTAACAAAGACATGCACTGACACCCAGTAACACAGACACACACGGACACCAAGTAACAAAGACACAGACTTACACCAAGTAACACAGACACACACTGACACCCAGTAACACAGACATACACTTACACCAAGTAACACAGACATACACTGACACCAAGTAACAAAGACATAAACTGATACCCAGTAACACAGACACACACTTACACCAAGTAACACAGACAGACACTGATACCCAGTAACACAGACACACACTTACACCAAGTAACAAAGAGAAACACTGACACCAAGTCACAAAGACACACACTGACACCCAGTAACAAAGACATACACTGATACCAAGTCACAAAGACATACACTGATACCCAGTAACACAGACACACATTGACACCCAGTAACAAAGACACACACTGACACCAAGTAACAAAGACAGACACTGACACCAAGTAACAAAGGCATACACTTACACCAAGTAACAAAGACAGAGACTTACACCAAGTAACAAAGATATACACTGACACCAAGTCACAAAGACACACAAGGACACCCAGTATCAAAGACATAGACTGACACCAAGTCACAAAGACATACACTGATACCCAGTAACACAGACACACACTTACACCAAGGAACACAGACATACACTGACTCCAAGTAACAAAGAAATACACTGATACCCAGTAACACAGACACACACTTACACCAAGTAACAAAGACAGACACTGATACCCAGTAACACAGACACAAACTTACACCAAGTAACAAAGACATACACTGACACCCAGAAACAAAGACATACACTGACACCCAGTAACACAGACACACACGGACACCAAGTAACAAAGACACACACTTACACCAAGTATCACAGACACACACTACAGCCAGTAACAAAGACACACACTTAAACCAAGTAACACAGATATACACTGACACCAAGTAACAAAGACATGCACTGACACCCAGTAACACAGACACACACGGACACCAAGTAACAAAGACACAGACTTACACCAAGTAACACAGACACACACTGACACCCAGTAACACAGACATACACTTACACCAAGTAACACAGACATACACTGACACCAAGTAACAAAGACATAAACTGATACCCAGTAACACAGACACACACTTACACCAAGTAACACAGACAGACACTGATACCCAGTAACACAGACACACACTTACACCAAGTAACAAAGAGAAACACTGACACCAAGTCACAAAGACACACACTGACACCCAGTAACAAAGACATACACTGATACCAAGTCACAAAGACATACACTGATACCCAGTAACACAGACACACATTGACACCCAGTAACAAAGACACACACTGACACCAAGTAACAAAGACAGACACTGACACCAAGTAACAAAGGCATACACTTACACCAAGTAACAAAGACAGAGACTTACACCAAGTAACAAAGATATACACTGACACCAAGTCACAAAGACACACAAGGACACCCAGTATCAAAGACATAGACTGACACCAAGTCACAAAGACATACACTGATACCCAGTAACACAGACACACACTTACACCAAGTAACACAGACATACACTGACGCCCAGTAACACAGACACACACTTACACCAACTAACAAAGACACACAATTACAGCAAGTAACAAAGACATACACTGACACCCAGTAACACAGACACACACGGACACCAAGTAACAAAGACGCAGACATACAGCAAGTAACACAGACACACACTGACCCCCAGTAACAAAGACACACACTTAGACCAAGTAACACAGACATACACTGACACCAAATAACACAGGCACACACTGACACCCAGTAACACAGACACACACATACACCAAGTAACACAGAAATACACTGACACCAAGTAACACAGACACACACTGACACCCAGTAACACAGACACACACTCACACCAAGTAACACAGACATACACTGACACCAAGTAACAAAGACATACACTGATACCCAGTAACACAGACACACACTTACACCAAGTAACAAAGACAGACACTGATACCCAGTAACACAGCCACACACTTACACCAAGTAACAAAGACATGCACTGACACCCAGTAACAAAGACATACACTGACACCAAGTCACAAAGACATACACTGATACCCAGTAAGACAGACACACACTTACACCAAGTAACACAGACATACACTGACGCCCAGTAACACAGACACACACTTACACCAAGTAACAAAGACACACTATTACACCAAGTAACAAAGACATACACTGACCACCCAGTAACACAGACACACACGGACACCAAGTAACAAAGACACAGACATACACCAAGTAACACAGACACACACTGACACCAAGTAACGCAGACACACACTTACACCAAGTAACACAGACATACACTGACACCAAATAACACAGACACACACTGACACCCAGTAACACAGACACACACTTACACCAAGTAACACAGACATACACTGACACCAAGTAACACAGACATTCACTGACACCCAGTAACACAGACACACACTTACACCAAGTAACACAGACAAACACTGACACCAAGTATCACAGACACACACTTACACCAAGTAACAAAGACATACAATTACACCAAGAAACAAAGACTCACAATTACATCAAGTAACAAAGACATACACTGATACCCAGTAACACAGACACACACTTACACCAAGGAACACAGACATACACTGACTCCAAGTAACAAAGACAGACACTGATACCCAGTAACACAGACACAAACTTACACCAAGTAACAAAGACATATACTGACACCCAGAAACAAAGACATACACTGACACCCAGTAACACAGACACACACGGACACCAAGTAACAAAGACACACACTTACACCAAGTATCACAGACACACACTACAGCCAGTAACAAAGACACACTCTTAAACCAAGTAACACAGATATACACTGACACCAAGTAACAAAGACATGCACTGACACCCAGTAACACAGACACACACGGACACCAAGTAACAAAGACACAGACTTACACCAAGTAACACAGACACACACTGACACCCAGTAACACAGACACACACTTACACCAAGTAACACAGACATACACTGACACCAAGTAACAAAGACATACACTGATACCCAGTAACACAGACACACACTTACACCAAGTAGCACAGACAGACACTGATACCCAGTAACACAGACACACACTTACACCAAGTAACAAAGACATACACTGACACCAAGTCACAAAGACACACACTGATCCCAGTAACAAAGACATACACTGATACCAAGTCACAAAGACATACACTGATATCCAGTAACACAGACACACACTGACACCCAGTAACAAAGACACACACTGACACCAAGTAACAAAGACATACACTGACACCAAGTAACAAAGACATACACTTACACCAAGTAACAAAGACAGACACTTACACCAAGTAACAAAGACATACACTTACACCAAGTATTTTGACATACACTGACACCAAGTAACAAAGACATACACTGATACCCAGTAACACAGACACACACTTACACCAAGTAACAAAGACATACACTGACACCAAGGCACAAAGACACACACGGACACCCAGTATCAAAGACATAGACTGACACCAAGTCACAAAGACATACACTGATACCCAGTAACACAGACACACACTAACACCAAGTAACACAGACATACACTGACGCCCAGTAACAGAGACACACACTTACACCAAGTAACAAAGACACAGAATTACACCAAGTAACAAAGACATACACTGACACCCAGTAACACAGACACACACGGACACCAAGTAACAAAGACACAGACATACACCAAGTAACACAGACACACACTGACCCCCAGTAACACAGACACACACTTAGACCAAGTAACACAGACATACACTGACACCAAATAACACAGACACACACTGACACCCAGTAACACAGACACACACTTACACCAAGTAACACAGACATACACTGACACCAAGTAACACAGACACACACTGACACCCAGTAACGCAGACACACTCTCACACTAAGTAACACAGACATACACTGACACCAAGTAACAAAGACATACACTGATACCCAGTAACACAGACACACAATTACACCAAGTAACAAAGACAGACACTGATACCCAGTAACACAGCCACACACTTACACCAAGTAACAAAGACATACACTGACACCCAGTAACAAAGACATACACTGACACCAAGTCACAAAGACATACACTGATTCCCAGTAACACAGACACACACTTACACCAAGTAACACAGACATACACTGACACCAAGTAACACAGACACACACTGACACCCAGTAACACAGACACACACTTACACCAAGTAACACAGACATGCACTGACACCAAGTAACAAAGACATACACTGATACCCAGTAACACAGCCACACACTTACACCAAGTAACAAAGACAAACACTGACACCCAGTAACAAATACATACACTGACACCCAGTAACACAGACACACACGGACACTAAGTAACAAAGACACACACTTTCTCCAAGTAACACAGACACACACTTACACCAAGTAACAAAGACATACACTTACACCAATTAACACAGACATACACTGACACCAAGTAACAAAGACATACAATTACACCAAGTAACAAAGACACACACTTACACCAAGTAACACAGACATACACTGACACCAAGTAACAAAGACATACACTGATACCCAGTAACAAAGACACACACTTACACCAAGGAACACAGACATACACTCACTCCAAGTAACAAAGACATACACTGATACCCAGTAACACAGACACACACGGACAACAAGTAACAAAGACACACACTTACACCAAGTATCACAGACACACACTACAGCCAGTAACAAAGACACACTCTTAAACCAAGTAACACAGATATACACTGACACCAAGTAACAAAGACATGCACTGACACCCAGTAACACAGACGCACACGAACACCAAATAACAAAGACACAGACTTACACCAAGTAACACAGACACACACTGACACCCAGTAACACAGACACACACTTACACCAAGTAACACAGACATACACTGACACCAAGTAACAAAGACATACACTGATACCCAGTAACACAGACACACACTAACACCAAGTAACACAGACAGACACTGATACCCAGTAACACAGACACACACTTACACCAAGTAACAAAGACATACACTGACACCAAGTCACAAAGACAGACAATTACACCAAGTAACAAAGACATACACTTACACCAAGTATTTTGACATACACTGACACCAAGTAACAAAGACATACACTGATACCCAGTAACACAGACACACACTTACACTAAGGAACAAAGACATACACTGACACCAAGTCACAAACACACACACTGACACCCAGTAACAAAGACATACACTGATACCAAGTCACAAAGACATACACTGATACCCAGTAACACAGACACACACTTACACCAAGTAACAAAGACATACACTGACACCCAGTAACAAAGACATACACTGACACCCAGTAACACAGACACACACGGACACCAAGTAACAAAGACACACACTGACACCAAGTAACACAGACACACACTGACACCCAGTAACACAGACACACACTTCCACCAAGCAACACAGACATGCACTGACACCAAGTAACAAAGACATACACTTACACCAAGTAACAAAGACAGACAAATGCACCAAGTAACAAAGACATACACTTACACCAAGTATTTTGACATACACTGACACCAAGTAACAAAGACATACACTGATACCCAGTAAAACAGACACACACTTACACCAAGTAACAAAGACATACACAGACACCAAGTCACAAAGACACACACTGACACCCAGTAACAAAGACATAGACTGACACCAAGTCACAAAGACGTACACTGATTCCCAGTAACACAGACACACACTTACACCAAGTAACACAGACATACACTGACACCAAGTAACACAGACACACACTGACACCCAGTAACACAGACACTCACTTACACCAAGTAACACAGACATACACTGACACCAAGTAACAAAGACATACAGTGATACCCAGTAACACAGACACACACTTACACCAGGTAACACAGACATACACTGACACCAAGTAACAAAGACATACATTGATACCCCGGAACACAGACACACACTTACACCAAGTAACACAGACACACACTTACACCAAGTCACAAAGGCATACACTTACACCAAGTATCACAGACACACACTTACACCAAGTAACAAAGACATACAATTACACCAAGAAACAAAGACTCACACTTACATCAACTAACAAAGACATACACTGATACCCAGTAACACAGACACACACTTACACCAAGGAACACAGACATACACTGACTCCAAGTAACAAAGACATACACTGATACCCAGTAACACAGACACAGACTTACAGCAAGTAACAAAGACAGACACTGATACCCAGTAGCACAGACACAAACTTACACCAAGTAACAAAGACACACACGGACACCAAGTAACAATGACACACACTTACACCAAGTATCACAGACACACACTGACAGCCAGTAACAAAGACACACACTTAAACCAAGTAACACAGATATACACTGACACCAAGTAACAAAGACATGCACTGACACCCAGTAACACAGACACACACGGACACCAAGTAACAAAGACACAGACTTACACCAAGTAACACAGACACACACTGACACCCAGTAACACAGACACACACTTACACCAAGTAACACAGACATACACTGACACCAAGTAACAAAGACATACACTGATACCCAGTAACGCAGACACACACTTACACCAAGAAACACAGACATACACTGACACCAAGTCACAAAGACACACACTGACACCCAGTAACAAAGACATACACTGACACCAAGTCGCAGAAAAAATACACTGATACCCAGGAACACAGACACACACTGACACCCAGTAACAGAGACATACACTGATACCAAGTCACAAAGACATACACTGATACCCAGTAACACAGACACACACTGCCACCAAGTAACAAAGGCATACACTAATACCAAGTCACAAAGACATGCACAGAGACACAGTAACACAGACACACGCTGACACCAAGTAACAAAGACATGCACTGACACCAAGTAACAAAGACATACACTTACACCAAGTAACAAAGACACACACTTACACCAAGTAACAAAGACATACACTGACACCAAGTAACAAAGACATACACTTACACCAAGGAACAAAGACAGACAATTACACCAAGTAACAAAGACATACACTTACACCAAGTATTTTGACATACACTTACACCAAGTAACAAAGACATACACTGTCACCAAGTCACAAAGACACACACTGACACCCAGTAACAAAGACATACACTGATACAAAGTCACAAAGACATACACAGATACCAATTAACACAGACACACACTGACACCCATTAACAAAGACATACACTGAAACCAAGTCACAAAGACATACACTGATACCCAGTAACAAAGACACACACTGACATCAAGTAACAAAGGCATACACAGACACCAAGTAACAAAGACATACACTTACACCAAGTAACAAAGACACACACTTACACCAAGTAACACAGTCATACACTGACACCAAGTAACAAAGACATACACTAATACCCAGTAACACAGGCACACACTTACACTAAGTAACAAAGTCATACACTGACACCAAGTCACAAACACACACACTGACACCCAGTAACAAAGACATACACTGATAACAAGTCACAAAGACATGCACTGATACCCAGTAACACAGACACACACTTACACCAAGTAACAAAGACACACACTGACACCAAGTAACACAGTCACACACTGACACCCAGTAACACAGACACACACTTCCACCAAGCAACACAGACAAGCACTGACACCAAGGAACAAAGACATACACTTACACCAAGTAACAAAGACACACACTTACACCAAGTAACCAAGACATACACTGACACCAAGTAACAAAGACATACACTTACACAAAGTAACAAAGACAGACAATTGCACCAAGTAACAAAGACATACACTTACACCAAGTATTTTGACATACACTGACACCAAGTAACAAAGTCAAACCCTGATACCCAGTAACACAGACACACACTTACACCAAGTAACAAAGACATACACTGACACCAAGTCACAAAGACACACACTGACACCCAGTAACAAAGACATACACTGACACCAAGTCACAAAGACATACACTGACACCCAGTAACACAGACACACACTTACACCAAGTAACGCAGACATACACTGACACTAAGTAACAAAGACATACACTGATACCCAGTAACATAGACACACACTTACACCAAGTAACAAAGACAGACACTGATACCCAGTAACACAGTCACACACTTACACCAAGTAACAAAGACACACACTGACACCCAGGAACAAATACGTACACTGACACCCAGTAACACAGACACACACGGACACAAAGTAACAAAGACACACACTTACTCCAAGTAACACAGACACGCACTGACTTCCAGTAACACAGACACACACTTACACAAAGTAACACAGACATACACTGACACCAAGTAACAAAGACAAACACTTACACCAAGTAACACAGACATACACTGACACCAAGTAACAAAGACATACAATTACACCAAGTAACAAAGATACACACTTACACCAAGTAACACAGATATACACTGACACCAAGTAACAAAGACATGCACTTACACCAAGTAAAACATACATACACTGACACCAAGTAACAAAGACATACACTGATACCCAGTAACACAGACACACACTTACACTAAGTAACACAGACATACACTGACACCAAGTACCAAAGACATACAATGATACCCAGGAACACAGACGCACATTTACACCAAGTCACACAGACACACACTTACACCAAGTAACAAAGACACGCACTTACACCAAGTAAAAAAGACAGACACTGATACCAAGTAACAAAGACATACACTGACACCAAGTCACAAAGACACACACTGACACCCAGCAATAAAGACATACACTGACACCAAGTAACAAAGACATACACTGATACCCAGTAACACAGACACACACTGACATCAATTAACAAAGGCATACACAGACACCAAGTAACAAAGACATGCACTTACACCAAGTAACAAAGACACACACTTACACCAAGTAACACAGACATACACTGACACCAAGTAACAAAGACATGCACTTACACCAAGTAACACAGACATACACTGATACCAAGTCACAAAGACATACACTAATACCAAGTCACAAAGACACACACTGACACCCAGCAATAAAGACATACACTGATACCAAGTCACAAAGACATACACTGATACCCAGTAACACAGACACACACTGACACCAAGTAACAAAGACATACACTAATACCAAGTCACAAAGACATGCACAGAGACCCAGTAACACACACACACTCTGACACCAAGTAACAAAGACATGCACAGACACCAAGTAACAAAGACATACACTAATACCAAGTAACAAAGACACACACTTACACCAAGTAACAAAGACATACACTGACACCAAGTAACAAAGACATACACTTACACCAAGAAACAAAGACAGACAATTACACAAAGTAACAAAGACATAACCTTACACCAAGTATTTAGACATACACTGACACCAAGTCACAAAGACACACACTGACACCCAGTAACAAAGACACACACTGATACCAAGTCACAAAGACATACACAGATACCCAGTAACACAGACACACACTGACACCCAGTAACAATAACATACACTGATACCAAGACACAAAGACATACACTGATACCCAGTAACACAGACACACACTGACACCCAGTAACAAAAACATACACTGATACCCAGTAACAAATACACACACTGACATCAAGTAACAAAGGCATACACAGACACCAAGTAACAAAGACATACACTTACACCAAGTAACAAAGACACACACTTACACCAAGTAACACAGACATACACTGACACCAAGTAACAAAGACATACACTGACACCAATTTACAAAGACATACACTTACACCAAGTAACAAAGACAGACAATTACACCCAGTAACACAGACACACACTTACAATAAGTAACAAAGACATACACTGACACCAAGTCACAAACACACACACTGACACCCAGTAACAAAGACATACACTGATAACAAGTCACAAAGACATACACTGATACCCAGTAACACAGACACACACTTACACCAAGTAACAAAGACATACACTGACACCCAGTAACAAAGACATACACTGACACCAAGCAACACAGACATGCACTGACACCAAGAAACAAAGACATACACTGACACCAAGTAACAAAGACATACACTTACACCAAGTAACACAGACAGACAATTGCACCAAGTAACAAAGACATAAACTTACACCAAGTATTTTGACATACACTGACACCAAGTAACAAAGACATACACTGATACCCAGTAACACAGACACACACTTGCACCAAGTAACAAAGACATACACTGACACCAAGTCACAAAGACACACACTGACACCCAGTAACAAAGACATACACTGACACCAAGTCACAAAGACATACACTGATACCCAGTAACACAGACACACATATACACCAAGTAACACACACATACACTGACACCAAGTAACACAGACACACACTGACACCCAGTAACACAGACACACACTTAGACCAAGTAACACAGACATACACTGACACCCAGTAACACAGGCACACATTTACACCAAGTAACACAGACACACACTTACACCAAATAACAAAGACATACACTGACACCCAGAAACAAAGAAATACACTGACAACCAGTAACACAGACACACACGGACACAAAGTAACAAAGACACACAATTACTCCAAGTAACACAGACAGACACTGACACCCAGTACCAAAGACATACAATGATACCCAGGAACACAGACACACATTTACACCAAGTAACACAGACACACACTTCCACCAAGAATCAAAGACACACACTTACTCCAAGTAACACAGACACACACTGACACCCAGTAACACAGACACACACTTACACCAAGTAACACAGACATACACTGACACCAAGTAACAAAGACATACACTGATACCCAGTAACACAGACACACACTTACACCAAGTAACACAGACATACACTGACACCAAGTAACAAAGACATGCACTTACACCAAGTAACACAGACATACACTGATACCAAGTCACAAAGACATACACTAATACCAAGTCACAAAGACACACACTGACACCCAGCAATAAAGACATACACTGATACCAAGTCACAAAGACATACACTGATACCCAGTAACACAGACACACACTGACACCAAGTAACAAAGACATACACTAATACCAAGTCACAAAGACATGCACAGAGACCCAGTAACACAGACACACACTGACACCAAGTAACAAAGACATGCACAGACACCAAGTAACAAAGACATACACTAATACCAAGTAAGAAAGACACACACTTACACCAAGTAACAAAGACATACACTGACACCAAGTAACAAAGACATACACTTACACCAAGAAACAAAGACAGACAATTACACCAAGTAACAAAGACATAACCTTACACCAAGTATTTAGACATACACTGACACCAAGTAACAAAGACAGACACTGATACCCAGTAACACAGACACACACTTACACCAAGTAACAAAGACATACACTGACACCAAGTCACAATGACACACACTGACACCCAGTAACAAAGACATACACTGATACCAAGTCACAAAGACATACACAGATACCCAGTAACACAGACACACACTGACACCCAGTAACAATAACATACACTGAAACCAAGTCACAAAGACATACACTGATACCCAGTAACAAAGACACACACTGAAATCAAGTAACAAAGGCATACACAGACACCCAGTAACACAGACATACACTTACACCAAGTAACTAAGACACACACTTACACCAAGTAACACAGACATGCACTGACATCAAGTAACAAAGACATACACTGACACCAAGTTACAAAGACATACACTTACACCAAGTAACAAAGACAGACAATTACACCAAGTGACAAAGACATACACTTACACCAAGTATTTTGACATACACTGACACCAAGTAACAAAGACATACATTGATACCGAGTAACACAGACACACACTTACACCAAGTAACAAAGTCATACACTGACACCAAGTCACAAACACACACACTGACACCCAGTAACAAAGACATACACTGATAACAAGTCACAAAGACATGCACTGATACCCAGTAACACAGACACACACTTATACCAAGTAACAAAGACACACACTGACACCAAGTAACACAGACACACTCTGACACCCAGGAACACATACACACACTTCCACCAAGCAACACAGACATGCACTGACACCAATTAACAAAGACATACACTTACACCAAGTAACAAAGATACACACTTACACCAAGTAACCAAGACATACACTGACACCAAGTAACAAAGACATACACTTACACCAAGTAACAAAGACAGACAATTGCACCAGGTCACAAAGACATACACTTACACCAAGTATTTTGACATACACTGACACCAAGTAACAAAGACATACACTGATACCCAGGAACACAGACACACACTTACACCAAGTAACAAAGACATACACTGACACCAAGTCACACAGACACACACTGACACCCAGTAACAAAGACATACAATGACACCAAGTCACAAAGACATACACTGACACCCAGTAACACAGACACACACTTACACCAAGTAACGCAGACATACACTGACACTAAGTAACAAAGACATACACTGATACCCAGTAACACAGACACACACTTACACCAAGTAACAAAGACAGACACTGATACCCAGTAACACAGACACACACTTACACCAAGTAACAAAGACATACACTGACACCCAGGAACAAAGACATAAACTGCCACCCAGTAACACAGACACACACGGACACAAAGTAACAAAGACACAAACTTACTCCAAGTAACACAGACAAACACTGACACCCAGTAACACAGACACACAATTACACAAAGTAACTCAGACATACACTGACACCAAGTAACAAAGACATACACTGATACCCAGTAACACAGACACACACTTACACCAAGTAACACAGACATACACTGACACCAAGCAACAAAGACAAACACTTACACCAAGTAACACAGACATACACTGATACCAAGTAACAAAGACATGCACTGACACCCAGTAACACAGACACACACGGACACCAAGTAACAAAGACACACACTTGCACCAAGTAACACAGACACACACTGACACCAAGTAACACAGACACACACTTACACCAAGTAAAACATACATACACTGACACCAAGTAACAAAGACATACACTGATACCCAGTAACACAGACACACACTTACACCAAGTAACACAGACATACACTGACACCAAGTACCAAAGACATACAATGATACCCAGGAACACAGACGCACATTTACACCAAGTAACACAGACACACACTTACACCAAGTAACAAAGACATGCACTTACACCAAGTAACAAAGACATACACTGACACCAAGTCACAAAGACACACACTGACAACCAGTAACAAAGACATACACTGATACCAAGTCACAAAGACATACACTGATACCCAGTAACACAGACACACACTGACACCCAGTAACAAAGACATACACTGATACCAAGTCACAAAGACATACACTGATACCCAGTAACAAATACACACACTGACATCAAGTAACAAAGGCATACACAGACACCATGTAACAAAGACATACACTTACACCAAGTAACAAAGACACACACTTACACCAAGTAACACAGACATACACTGACACCAAGTAACAAATACATACACTGACACCAAGTTACGTAGACATAAACTTACACCAAGTAACAAAGACAGACAATTACACCAAGTAACAAAGACATACACTTACACCAAGTATTTTGACATACACTGACACCAAGTAACAAAGACATACACTGATACCCAGTAACACAGACACACACTTACATTAAGTAACAAAGACATACACTGACACCAAGTCACAAACACACACACTGACACCCAGTAACAAAGACATACACTGATAACAAGTCACAAAGACATACACTGATACCCAGTAACACAGACACACACTTACACCAAGTAACAAAGACATACACTGACACCCAGTAACAAAGACATACACTGACACCCAGTAACACAGACACACACGGACACCAAGAAACAAAGACACACACTGACACCAAGTAACACAGACACACACTGACAGCCAGTAACACAGACACACACTTCCACCAAGCAACACAGACATGCACTGACACCAAGTAACAAAGACATACTCTGACACCAAGTAACAAAGACATACACTTACACCAAGTAACACAGACAGACAATTGCACCAAGTAACAAAGACATACACTTACACCAAGTATTTTGACATACACTGACACCAAGTAACAAAGACATACACTGATTCCCAGTAACACAGACTCACACTTGCACCAAGTCACAAAGACATACACTGACTTCAAGTAACAAAGACATACACTGACACCAAGTCACAAAGACATACACTGATACCCAGTAACACCGACACACATATACACCAAGGAACACAGACATACACTGACACCAAGTAACACAGACACACACTGACACCCAGTAACACAGACACACACTTACACCAAGTAACACAGACATACACTGACACCAAGTAACAAAGTCATACACGGATACCCAGTAACACAGACACACACTTACACCAAGTAACAAAGACAGACACTGATACCCAGTAACACAGACACACACTTACACCAAGTAACAAAGACATACACTGACACCCAGTAACAAAGAAATACACTGACACCCAGTAACACAGACACACAAGGACACAAAGTAACAAAGACACACACTTAATCCAAGTAACACAGACACACACTGACACCCAGTAACACAGAGACACACTTACACCAAGTAACACAGACATACACTGACACCAAGTAACAAAGACAAACACTTACACCAAGTAACACAGACATACACTGACACCAAGTAACAAAGACATACAATTACACCAAGTAACAAAGATACACACTTACACCAAGTAACACAGATATACACTGACACCAAGTAACAAAGACATGCACTGACACCCAGTAACACAGACACACACGGACACCAAGTAACAAAGACACACACTTACACCAAGTAACACAGACACACACTGACACCCAGTAACATAGACACACACTTACACCAAGTAACACAGACATACACTGAAACCAAGTAACAAAGACATACACTGATACCCAGTAACACAGACACACACTTACACCAAGTAACACAGACATACACTGACACCAAGTACCAAAGACATACAATGATACCCAGGAACACAGACACACATTTACACCAAGCAACACAGAGATACACTGACACCAAGTAACAAAGACATACACTGATACCCAGTAACACAGACACACACTTACACCAAGTAACACAGACATACACTGACACCAAGTAACAAAGACATGCACCTACACCAAGTAACACAGACATACACTGACACCCAGTAACAAAGACTTACACTGACACCAAGTCCCAAAGACATACACTGATACCCAGTAACACAGACACACACTTACACCAAGTAACAAAGACAAACACTGACACCAAGTAACAAAGACAGCCACTGACACCAAGAAACAAAGACATACACTTACACCAAATAACACAGACACACACTGACACCCAGTAACAGAAACAAACACACACTGACAAACAGTAACATAGAGAAACACTGACACACAGTAACAAAGACATACACAGACAGACACTGACACCAAGTACCAAAGACTAACAGAGACACACAATGACACCAAGTCACAAAGACAAACACTGACAACCAGTAACAAAGACATACACTGACACCAAGTCACAAAGACATACACTGATACCCAGTAACACAGACACACACTTACACCAAGTAACAAAGACACACACTTACACCAAGTAACACAGACACACACTGACACCCAGTAACACAGACACACACTTACAACAAGTAAAACAGACATACACTGACACCAAGTAACAAAGACATACACTGATACCCAGTAACACAGACACACACTTACACCAAGTAACACAGACATACACTGACACCAAGTACCAAAGACATACAATGATACCCAGGAACACAGACGCACATTTACACCAAGTAACACAGACACACACTTACACCAAGTAACAAAGACATGCACTTACACCAAGTAACAGACATACACTGACACCAAGTAACAAAGACATACACTGACACCAAGTCACAAAGACACACACTGACACCAAGTAACAAAGACATACACTGACACCAAGTCACAAAGACATACACTGATACCCAGTAACATAGACACACACTGACACCCAGTAACAAAGACATACACTGATACCCAGTAACAAATACACACACTGACATCAAGTAACAAAGGCATACACAAACACCAAGTAACAAAGACATACACTTACACCAAGTAACAAAGACAGACACTTACACCAAGTAACACAGACATACACTGACACCAAGTAACAAAGACATACATTGACACCAAGTTACAAAGACATACACTTACACCAAGTAACAAAGACAGACCATTACACCAAGTAACAAAGACATACACCTACACCAAGTATTTTGACATACACTGACACCAAGTAACAAAGACATACACTGATACCCAGTAACACAGACACACACTTACACTAAGTAACAAAGACATACACTGACACCAAGTCACAAACACACACACTGACACCCAGGAACAAAGACATAAACTGATAACAAGTCACAAAGACATACACTGATACCCAGTAACGCAGACACACACTTACACCAATTAACAAAGACATACACTGACACCCAGTAACAAAGACATACACTGACACCCAGTAACACAGACACACACAGACACCAAATAACAAAGACACACACTGACACCAAGTAACACAGACACACACTGACAGCCAGTAACACAGACACACACTTCCACCAAGCAACACAGACATGCACTGACACCAAGTAACAAAGACATACACTGACACCAAGTAACAAAGACATACACTTACACCAAGTAACACAGACAGACAATTGCACCAAGTAACAAAGACATACACTTACACCAAGTATTTTGACATACACTGACACCAAGTAACAAAGACATACACTGATTCCCAGTAACACAGACACACACTTGCACCAAGTCACAAAGACATACACTGACACCAAGTAACACAGACATACACTGACACCAAGTAACACAGACACACACTGACACCCAGTAACACAGACACACACTTACACCAAGTAACACAGACATACACTGACACCAAGTAACAAAGACATACACGGATACCCAGTAACACAGACACACACTTACACCAAGTAACAAAGACAGACACTGATACCCAGTAACACAGACACACACTTACACCAAGTAACACAGACACACACTGACACCCAGTAACATAGACACACACTTACACCAAGTAACACAGACATACACTGAAACCAAGTAACAAAGACATACACTGATACCCAGTAACACAGACACACACTTACACCAAGTAACACAGACATACACTGACACCAAGTACCAAAGACATACAATGATACCCAGGAACACAGACACACATTTACACCAAGCAACACAGAGATACACTGACACCAAGTAACAAAGACATACACTGATACCCAGTAACACAGACACACACTTACACCAAGTAACACAGACATACACTGACACCAAGTAACAAAGACATGCACCTACACCAAGTAACACAGACATACACTGACACCCAGTAACAAAGACTTACACTGACACCAAGTCCCAAAGACATACACTGATACCCAGTAACACAGACACACACTTACACCAAGTAACAAAGACAAACACTGACACCAAGTAACAAAGACAGCCACTGACACCAAGAAACAAAGACATACACTTACACCAAATAACACAGACACACACTGACACCCAGTAACAGAAACAAACACACACTGACAAACAGTAACATAGAGAAACACTGACACACAGTAACAAAGACATACACAGACAGACACTGACACCAAGTACCAAAGACTAACAGAGACACACACTGACACCAAGTCACAAAGACAAACACTGACAACCAGTAACAAAGACATACACTGACACCAAGTCACAAAGACATACACTGATACCCAGTAACACAGACACACACTTACACCAAGTAACAAAGACACACACTTACACCAAGTAACACAGACACACACTGACACCCAGTAACACAGACACACACTTACAACAAGTAAAACAGACATACACTGACACCAAGTAACAAAGACATACACTGATACCCAGTAACACAGACACACACTTACACCAAGTAACACAGACATACACTGACACCAAGTACCAAAGACATACAATGATACCCAGGAACACAGACGCACATTTACACCAAGTAACACAGACACACACTTACACCAAGTAACAAAGACATGCACTTACACCAAGTAACAGACATACACTGACACCAAGTAACAAAGACATACACTGACACCAAGTCACAAAGACACACACTGACACCAAGTAACAAAGACATACACTGACACCAAGTCACAAAGACATACACTGATACCCAGTAACATAGACACACACTGACACCCAGTAACAAAGACATACACTGATACCCAGTAACAAATACACACACTGACATCAAGTAACAAAGGCATACACAAACACCAAGTAACAAAGACATACACTTACACCAAGTAACAAAGACAGACACTTACACCAAGTAACACAGACATACACTGACACCAAGTAACAAAGACATACATTGACACCAAGTTACAAAGACATACACTTACACCAAGTAACAAAGACAGACCATTACACCAAGTAACAAAGACATACACCTACACCAAGTATTTTGACATACACTGACACCAAGTAACAAAGACATACACTGATACCCAGTAACACAGACACACACTTACACTAAGTAACAAAGACATACACTGACACCAAGTCACAAACACACACACTGACACCCAGGAACAAAGACATAAACTGATAACAAGTCACAAAGACATACACTGATACCCAGTAACGCAGACACACACTTACACCAATTAACAAAGACATACACTGACACCCAGTAACAAAGACATACACTGACACCCAGTAACACAGACACACACAGACACCAAATAACAAAGACACACACTGACACCAAGTAACACAGACACACACTGACAGCCAGTAACACAGACACACACTTCCACCAAGCAACACAGACATGCACTGACACCAAGTAACAAAGACATACACTGACACCAAGTAACAAAGACATACACTTACACCAAGTAACACAGACAGACAATTGCACCAAGTAACAAAGACATACACTTACACCAAGTATTTTGACATACACTGACACCAAGTAACAAAGACATACACTGATTCCCAGTAACACAGACACACACTTGCACCAAGTCACAAAGACATACACTGACACCAAGTAACACAGACATACACTGACACCAAGTAACACAGACACACACTGACACCCAGTAACACAGACACACACTTACACCAAGTAACACAGACATACACTGACACCAAGTAACAAAGACATACACGGATACCCAGTAACACAGACACACACTTACACCAAGTAACAAAGACAGACACTGATACCCAGTAACACAGACACACACTTACACCAAGTAACAAAGACATACACTGACACCCAGTAACAAAGAAATACACTGACACCCAGAAACACAGACACACAAGGACACAAAGTAACAAAGACACACACTTAATCCAAGTAACACAGACACACACTGACACCCAGTAACACAGAGACACACTTACACCAAGTAACACAGACATACACTGACACCAAGTAACAAAGACATACAATTACACCAAGTAACAAAGATACACACTTACACCAAGTAACACAGATATACACTGACACCAAGTAACAAAGACATGCACTGACACCCAGTAACACAGACACAACGGACACCAAGTAACAAAGACACACACTTACACCAAGTAACACAGACACACACTGACACCCAGTAACATAGACACACACTTACACCAAGTAACACAGACATACACTGACACCAAGTAACAAAGACATACACTGATACCCAGTAACACAGACACACACTTACACCAAGTAACACAGACATACACTGACACCAAGTACCAAAGACATACAATGATACCCAGGAACACAGACACACATTTACACACAAGCAACACAGACACACACTTCCACCAAGTAACAAAGACACACACTTACTCCAAGTAACACAGACACACACTGACACCCAGTAACACAGACACACACTTACACCAAGTAACACAGAGATACACTGACACCAAGTAACAAAGACATACACTGATACCCAGTAACACCGACACACACTTACACCAAGTAACACAGACATACACTGACACCAAGTAACAAAGACATGCACTTACACCAAGTAACACAGACATACACTGACACCCAGTAACAAAGACTGACACTGACACCAAGTCACAAAGACATACACTGATACCCAGTAACACAGACACACACTTACACCAAGTAACAAAGACAAACACTGACACCAAGTAACAAAGACATCCACTGACACCAAGAAACAAAGACATACACTTACACCAAATAACACAGACACACACTGACACCCAGTAACAGAAACAAACACACACTGACACACAGTAACATAGAGAAACACTGACACACAGTAACAAAGACATACACAGACAGACACTGACACCAAGTACCAAAGACTAACAGAGACACACACTGACACCAAGTCACAAAGACATACACTGATACCCATTAACACCGACACACATATACACCAAGTAACACAGACAGACACTGACACCAAGTAACACAGACACACACTGACACCCAGTAACACAGACACACACTTACACCAAGTAACACAGACATACACTGACACCAAGTAACAAGGACATACACTGATACCCAGTAACAGAGACACACACTTACACCAAGTAACAAAGACAGACACTGATACCCAGTAACACAGACACACACTTACACCAAGTAACAAAGACATACACTGACACCCAGTAACACAGACACACACGGACACAAAGTAACAAAGACACACACTTAATCCAAGTAACACAGACACACACTGACACCCAGTAACACAGACACACACTTACACCAAGTAACACTGACATACACTGACACCAAGTAACAAAGACAAACACTTACACCAAGTAACACAGACATACACTGACACCAAGTAACAAAGACAGACACTGATACCCAGTAACACAGACACACACTTGCACCAAGTCACAAAGACATACACTGACACCAAGTAACACAGACATACACTGACACCAAGTAACACAGACACACACTGACACCCAGTAACACAGACACACACTTACACCAAGTAACACAGACATACACTGACACCAAGTAACAAAGACATACACGGATACCCAGTAACACAGACACACACTTACACCAAGTAACAAAGACAGACACTGATACCCAGTAACACAGACACACACTTACACCAAGTAACAAAGACATACACTGACACCCAGTAACAAAGAAATACACTGACACCCAGAAACACAGACACACAAGGACACAAAGTAACAAAGACACACACTTAATCCAAGTAACACAGACACACACTGACACCCAGTAACACAGAGACACACTTACACCAAGTAACACAGACATACACTGACACCAAGTAACAAAGACATACAATTACACCAAGTAACAAAGATACACACTTACACCAAGTAACACAGATATACACTGACACCAAGTAACAAAGACATGCACTGACACCCAGTAACACAGACACAACGGACACCAAGTAACAAAGACACACACTTACACCAAGTAACACAGACACACACTGACACCCAGTAACATAGACACACACTTACACCAAGTAACACAGACATACACTGACACCAAGTAACAAAGACATACACTGATACCCAGTAACACAGACACACACTTACACCAAGTAACACAGACATACACTGACACCAAGTACCAAAGACATACAATGATACCCAGGAACACAGACACACATTTACACACAAGCAACACAGACACACACTTCCACCAAGTAACAAAGACACACACTTACTCCAAGTAACACAGACACACACTGACACCCAGTAACACAGACACACACTTACACCAAGTAACACAGAGATACACTGACACCAAGTAACAAAGACATACACTGATACCCAGTAACACCGACACACACTTACACCAAGTAACACAGACATACACTGACACCAAGTAACAAAGACATGCACTTACACCAAGTAACACAGACATACACTGACACCCAGTAACAAAGACTGACACTGACACCAAGTCACAAAGACATACACTGATACCCAGTAACACAGACACACACTTACACCAAGTAACAAAGACAAACACTGACACCAAGTAACAAAGACATCCACTGACACCAAGAAACAAAGACATACACTTACACCAAATAACACAGACACACACTGACACCCAGTAACAGAAACAAACACACACTGACACACAGTAACATAGAGAAACACTGACACACAGTAACAAAGACATACACAGACAGACACTGACACCAAGTACCAAAGACTAACAGAGACACACACTGACACCAAGTCACAAAGACATACACTGATACCCATTAACACCGACACACATATACACCAAGTAACACAGACAGACACTGACACCAAGTAACACAGACACACACTGACACCCAGTAACACAGACACACACTTACACCAAGTAACACAGACATACACTGACACCAAGTAACAAGGACATACACTGATACCCAGTAACAGAGACACACACTTACACCAAGTAACAAAGACAGACACTGATACCCAGTAACACAGACACACACTTACACCAAGTAACAAAGACATACACTGACACCCAGTAACACAGACACACACGGACACAAAGTAACAAAGACACACACTTAATCCAAGTAACACAGACACACACTGACACCCAGTAACACAGACACACACTTACACCAAGTAACACTGACATACACTGACACCAAGTAACAAAGACAAACACTTACACCAAGTAACACAGACATACACTGACACCAAGTAACAAAGACAGACACTGATACCCAGTAACACAGACATACACTTACACCAAGTAACAAAGACATACACTGACACCCAGTAACAAAGACATACACTGACTCCCAGTAACACAGACACACACGGTCACCAAGTTACAAAGACACACACTTACACCAAGTAACACAGACATACATGAAACCAAGTAACAAAGACATACACTGATGCCCAGTAACACAGACACACACTTACACCAAGTAACAAAGACATACACTGATACCCAGTAACACAGACAGACACTTACACCAAGTAACAAAGACATACACTTACACCAAGTAACACAGACATACACTGACACCAAGTAACAAAGACATACACTGATACCTTGTAACACAGACACAGACTTACACCGGGTAACACAGACATACACTGACACCAAGTAACAAAGACATACACTGATACCCAGGAAAACAGACACACACTTACACCAAGTAACACAGACATACTCTAACACCAAGTAACACAGACATACACTGACACCAAGTAACAAAGACATACAATTACACCAAGGAACAAAGACACACACTTACACCAAGTAACAAAGACAGACACTGATACCCAGTAACACAGACACATACTTACACCAAGTAACAAAGACATACACTGACACCAAGTAACAAAGACATACAATTACACCAAGTAACAAAGACACACACTTACACCAAGTAACACAGATATACACTGACACCAAGTAACAAAGACATGCACTGACACCCAGTAACACAGACACACACGGACACCAAGTAACAAAGACACACACTTACACCAAGTAACACATACACACACTGACACCCAGTAACACAGACACCCACTTACACCAAGTAACACCGACATACACTGACACCAAGTAACAAAGACATACACTGATACCCAGGAACACAGACACACACTTACACCAAGAAACACAGACACACACTAACACCAAGTAACACAGACATACACTGACACCAAGTAATAAAGACATACAATTACACCAAGTAACAAAGACACACACTTACACCAAGTAACAAAGACAGACACTGATAACCAGTAACACAGACACACACTTACACCAAGTAACAAAGACATACACTGACACCAAGTAACAGAAACAAACGCACACTGACACCCAGTAACACAGAGAAACACTAATAAACAGTAACAAAGACATACACTGACACCAAGTCACAAAGACATACACTGATACCAAGTCACAAAGACATACACTGACACCAAGTAACAAAGACATACACTGACACCAAGTAACAAAGACAGGCAATTACACCAAGTAACAAAGACATACACCTACACCAAGTATTTTGACATACACTGACACCAAGTGACAAAGACATACACTGATACCCAGTAACACAGACACACACTTACACCAAGTAACAAAGACATAGACTGGCAACAAGTCACAAAGACACACACTGACACCCAGTAACAAAGACATACACTGATACAGAGTCACAAAGACATACACTGATGCCCAGTAACACAGACACACACTGACACCAAGTAACAAAGACATACACTGACACCAAGTAACAAAGACATACACTTACACCAAGTAACAAAGTCATACACTTACACAAAGTAACACAGACACACACTGACACCAAGTAACAAAGACATACACTGACACCTAGTAACAAAGACATACACTTACACCAAGTAACAAAGACACACACATACACCAAGTATTTTGGCATACTCTGACACCAAGTCACAAAGACACACACTGACACCCAGTAACAAAGACATACACTGAAACCAATTCTCAAATACATACACTGATACCCAGTAACACAGACACACACTTACACCAAGTAACACAGACATACTCTGACACCAAGTAACAAAGACATGCACTGACACACAGTAACACAGACACACACTTACACCAAGTAACAAAGACAGACACTGATACCCAGTAACACAGACATACACTTACACCAAGTAACAAAGACATACACTGACACCCAGTAACACAGACACACACGGACACCAATGAACAAAGACACACACTTACACCAAGTAACACAGACACACACTGACACCCAGTATTTTGACATACTCTTGCACCAAGTAACAAAGACCTACACTGACACCCAGTAACAAAGACATCCACTGACAACAAGTCACAAAGACATAAACTGACACCAAGTAAGACAGACACACACTTACATCAAGTACCACATACACACACTGACACCCAGTAACACAGACACACACTTACACCAAGTAACACAGACATACACTGACACGAAGTAACAAAGACATACACTGATACCTTGTAACACAGACACAGACTTACACCGGGTAACACAGACATACACTGACACCAAGTAACAAAGACATACACTGATACCCAGGAAAACAGACACACACTTACACCAAGTAACACAGACATACTCTAACACCAAGTAACACAGACATACACTGACACGAAGTAACAAAGACATACACTGATACCTTGTAACACAGACACAGACTTACACCGGGTAACACAGACATACACTGACACCAAGTAACAAAGACATACACTGATACCCAGGAAAACAGACACACACTTACACCAAGTAACACAGACATACTCTAACACCAAGTAACACAGACATACACTGACACCAAGTAACAAAGACATACAATTACACCAAGGAACAAAGACACACACTTACACCAAGTAACAAAGACAGACACTGATACCCAGTAACACAGACACATACTAACACCAAGTAACAAAGACATACACTGACACCAAGTAACAAAGACATACAATTACACCAAGTAACAAAGACACACACTTACACCAAGTAACACAGATATACACTGACACCAAGTAACAAAGACATGCACTGACACCCAGTAACACAGACACACACGGACACCAGGTAACAAAGACACACACTTACACCAAGTAACACATACACACACTGACACCCAGTAACACAGACACACACTTACACCAAGTAACACCGACATACACTGACACCAAGTAACAAAGACATACACTGATACCCAGGAACACAGACACACACTTACACCAAGTAACACAGACACACACTAACACCAAGCAACACAGACATACACTGACACCAAGTAATAAAGTCATACAATTACACCAAGTAACAAAGACACACACTTACACCAAGTAACAAAGACAGACACTGATAACCAGTAACACAGACACACACTTACACCAAGTAACAAAGACATACACTGACACCAAGTAACAGAAACAAACGCACACTGACACCCAGTAACACAGAGAAACACTAATAAACAGTAACAAAGACATACACTGACACCAAGTCACAAAGACATACACTGATACCAAGTCACAAAGACATACACTGACACCAAGTAACAAAGACATACACTGACACCAAGTAACAAAGACAGGCAATTATACCAAGTAACAAAGACATACACCTACACCAAGTATTTTGACATACACTGACACCAAGTGACAAAGACATACACTGATACCCAGTAACACAGACACACACTTACACCAAGTAACAAAGACATAGACTGGCAACACGTCACAAAGACACACACTGACACCCAGTAACAAAGACATACACTGATACAGAGTCACAAAGACATACACTGATGCCCAGTAACACAGACACACACTGACACCAAGTAACAAAGACATACACTTACACCAAGTAACAAAGACACACACTGACACCCAGTAACAAAGACATACAATGAACCCAATTCTCAAAGACATACACTTATACCCAGTAACACAGACACACACTTACACCAAGTAACACAGACATACTCTGACACCAAGTAACAAAGACATGCACTGACACACAGTAACACAGACACACACTTACACCAAGTAACAAAGACAGACACTGATACCCAGCAACACAGACATACACTTACACCAAGTAACAAAGACATACACTGACACCCAGTAACACAGACACACACGGACACCAATGAACAAAGACACACACTTACACCAAGTAACACAGACACACACTGACACCCTGTATTTTGACATACTCTTGCACCAAGTAACAAAGACCTACACTGACACCCAGTAACAAAGACATCCACTGACAACAAGTCACAAAGACATAAACTGACACCAAGTAACAAAGACATACACTGACCCCAAGTCACAAAGACACACACTGACACCCAGTAACAAAGACATACACTGACACCAAGTAACAAAGACATACACTGACACCTAGTAACAAAGACATACACTTACACCATGTAACAAAGACAGACACATACACCAAGTAAGACAGACATACACTGACACGAAGTAACAAAGACAGACAATTACACCAAGTAACAAAGACTTTCACTTACACCAAGTATTTTGGCGTACACTGACACCAAGTCACAAAGACACACACTGACACCCAGTAACAAAGACATACACTGAAACCAATTCTCAAAGACATACACTGATACCCAGTAACACAGACACACACTTACACCAAGTAACAAAGACAGACACTGATACCCAGTAACACAGACATACACTTACACCAAGTAACAAAGACATACACTGACACCCAGTAACACAGACAAACACGGACAACAATGAACAAAGACACACACTTCCACCAAGTAACACAGACACACACTGACACCCAGTATTTTGACATACTCTTGCACCAAGTAACAAAGACCTACACTGACACCCAGTAACAAAGACATCCACTGACAACAAGTCACAAAGACATAAACTGACACCAAGTAACAAAGACATACACTGATACCCAGTATGACAGACACACACTTACACCAAGTAACAAAGACACACACTGATACCCAGTAACACAGACACACACTTACACCAAGTAACAAAGACATCCACTGACAACAAGTCACAAAGACACACACTTACACCAAGTAACTTAGACACACACTGGCACCCAGAATTTTGACAAGCTCTTGCACCAAGTAACAAAGACACACACTGACACCCAGTAACAAAGACATACACTGATACCAAGTCAAAAAGACATACACTGATACCCAGTAACACAGACACACACTGACACCCAGTAACAAAGACATACAATGATACCCAGTAACAAAGACATACACTGATACCCAGTAACACAGACACACACTTACACCATGTAACAAAGACACACACTGATAACCAGTAACAAAGACATGCACTGACAGCCAGTAACACAGACACACACGGACACCAATTAACAAAGACACACACTTACACCAAGTAACACAGACACACACTGACACCCAGTATTTTGACATACTCTTGCACCAAGTAACAAAGACCTACACTGACACCCAGGAACAAAGACATCCACTGACAACAAGTCACAAAGACAGACACTGACACCCACTAACAAATACATACACTGACACCAAGTCACAAAGACATACACTGATACCCAGTAACAAAGACATACACTGATACCCAGTAACACAGACACACACTTACACCATGTAACAAAGACACACACTGATAACCAGTAACACAGACACACACTTACACCAAGTAACAAAGACAAACACTGACACCCAGTAACAAAGACATGCACTGACACCCAGTAACACAGACACACACTGACACCCAGAATTCTGACATACTCTTGCACCAAGTAACAAAGACCTACACTGACACCCAGTAACAAAGACATCCACTGACAACAAGTCACAAAGACATAAACTGACACCAAGTAACAAAGACATACACTGACACCTAGTAACAAAGACATACACTTACACCATGTAACAAAGACAGACACATACACCAAGTAAGACAGACATACACTGACACGAAGTAACAAAGACAGACAATTACACCAAGTAACAAAGACTTTCACTTACACCAAGTATTTTGGCGTACACTGACACCAAGTCACAAAGACACACACTGACACCCAGTAACAAAGACATACACTGAAACCAATTCTCAAAGACATACACTGATACCCAGTAACACAGACACACACTTACACCAAGTAACAAAGACAGACACTGATACCCAGTAACACAGACATACACTTACACCAAGTAACAAAGACATACACTGACACCCAGTAACACAGACAAACACGGACAACAATGAACAAAGACACACACTTCCACCAAGTAACACAGACACACACTGACACCCAGTATTTTGACATACTCTTGCACCAAGTAACAAAGACCTACACTGACACCCAGTAACAAAGACATCCACTGACAACAAGTCACAAAGACATAAACTGACACCAAGTAACAAAGACATACACTGATACCCAGTATGACAGACACACACTTACACCAAGTAACAAAGACACACACTGATACCCAGTAACACAGACACACACTTACACCAAGTAACAAAGACATCCACTGACAACAAGTCACAAAGACACACACTTACACCAAGTAACTTAGACACACACTGGCACCCAGAATTTTGACAAGCTCTTGCACCAAGTAACAAAGACACACACTGACACCCAGTAACAAAGACATACACTGATACCAAGTCAAAAAGACATACACTGATACCCAGTAACACAGACACACACTGACACCCAGTAACAAAGACATACAATGATACCCAGTAACAAAGACAT
Organism: Heterodontus francisci; assembly: GCF_036365525.1. Classification (NCBI taxonomy): domain Eukaryota; kingdom Metazoa; phylum Chordata; class Chondrichthyes; order Heterodontiformes; family Heterodontidae; genus Heterodontus; species Heterodontus francisci. Next base: position 449,694 of record NW_027140986.1, on the reverse strand, counting down.
ACACTGATACCCAGTAACACAGACACACACTTACACCATGTAACAAAGACACACACTGATAACCAGTAACAAAGACATGCACTGACAGCCAGTAACACAGACACACACGGACACCAATTAACAAAGACACACACTTACACCAAGTAACACAGACACACACTGACACCCAGTATTTTGACATACTCTTGCACCAAGTAACAAAGACCTACACTGACACCCAGGAACAAAGACATCCACTGACAACAAGTCACAAAGACAGACACTGACACCCAGTAACAAATACATACACTGACACCAAGTCACAAAGACATACACTGATACCCAGTAACAAAGACATACACTGATACCCAGTAACACAGACACACACTTACACCATGTAACAAAGACACACACTGATAACCAGTAACACAGACACACACTTACACCAAGTAACAAAGACAAACACTGACACCCAGTAACAAAGACATGCACTGACACCCAGTAACACAGACACACACGGACACCAATTAACAAAGACACACACTTACACCAAGTAACACAGACACACACTGACACCCAGTATTCTGACATACTCTTGCACCAAGTAACAAAGACCTACACTGACACCCAGTAACAAAGACATCCACTGACAACAAGTCACAAAGACATAAACTGACACCAAGTAACAAAGACATACACTGATACCCAGTATGACAGACACACACTTACACCAAGTAACAAAGACACACACTGATACCCAGTAACACAGACACACAATTACACCAAGTAACAAAGACATACACTGACACCCAGTAACAAAGACAGGCACTGACACCCTGTAACATAGACACACACGGACACCAAGTAACAAAGACAGACACTTACACCAAGTAACACAGACACACACTGACACCCGGTAAGACAAACAAACAAACTGACACCCAGTAACACAGACACACACGGACACCAAGTAACAAAGACACACACTTACACCAAGTAACACAGACACACACTCACACCCAGTATTTTGACATACTCTTGCACCAAGTAACAAAGACAAACACTGACATCCAGTAACAAAGACATTCACTGACAACAAGTCACAAAGACACACACTTACACCAACTAACTTAGACACACACTGGCACCCAGAATTTTGACATACTCTTGCACCAAGTAACAAAGACATACACTGACACCCAGTAACAAAGACATCCACTGATAACAAGTCACAAAGACATACACTGACACCAAGTAACAAAGAAATACACTGATACCCAGTAACACAGACACACTCTGACACCAAGTAACAAAGACATACACTGACACCAAGTCACAAAGACACAAACTGACACCCAGTAACAAAGACATACACTGATACCCAGTAACACAGACATACACTTACTCCAAGTAACAAAGACACAGACTGACACCCAGTAACGAAGACATGCAGTGACACCCAGTAACACAGACATACACTGACACCAAGTCACAAAGACATACACTGATACCCAGGAACACAGACACACACTGACACCCAGTAACAAAGACATACACTGATACCAAGTCAAAAAGACATACACTGATACCCAGTAACACAGACACACACTGACACCCAGTAACAAAGACATACACTGATACCAAGTCACAAAGACATACACTGATACCCAGTAACACAGACACACACTTACACCAAGTAACAAAGACATACACTGACACCAAGTCACAAAGACAGACACTGACACCCAGCAACAAATACATACACTGACACCAAGTCAAAAAGACATACACTGATACCCAGTAACAAAGACATACACTGATACCCAGTAACATAGACACACACTTACACCATGTAACAAAGACACACACTGATAACCAGTAACACAGACACACACTTACACCAAGTAACAAAGACAAACATGACACCCAGTAACAAAGACATGCACTGACACCCAGTAACACAGACACACACGGACACCAATTAACAAAGACACACATTTACACCAAGTAACACAGACACACACTGACACCCAGTATTTTGACATACTCTTGCACCAAGTAACAAAGACCTACACTGACACCCAGTAACAAAGACATCCACTGACAACAAGTCACAAAGACGTAAACTGACACCAAGTAACAAAGACATACACTGATACCCAGTAACACAGACACACACTTACACCAAGTAACAAAGACACACACTGATACCCAGTAACACAGACACACACTTACACCAAGTAACAAAGACATACACTGACACCCAGTAACAAAGACATGCACTGTCACCCAGTAACACAGACACACACGGACACCAAGTAACAAAGACAGACACTTGCACCAAGTAACACAGACACACACTGACACCCAGTATTTTGACATACTCTTGCACCAAGTAACAAAGACAAACACTGACACCCAGTAACAATGACATCCACTGACAACAAGTCACAAAGACACAAACTTACACCAAGTAACACAGCCACACACTGGCACCCAGAATTTTGACATACTCTTGCACCAAGTAACAAAGAGATACACTGACACCCAGTAACAAAGACATCCAGTGACAACAAGTCACAAAGACATAACCTGACACCAAGTAACAAAGAAATACACTGATACCCAGTAACACAGACACACTCTGACACCAAGTAACAAAGACATACACTGACACCAAGTCACAAAGACACACACTGACACCCAGTAACAAAGACATCCACTGACACCCAGTAACAAAGACATACACTGATACGCAGTAACACAGACATACACTTGCGGGTTGGTAGGTTAATTGGCCATTATAAATTGCCCCTAGTATAGGTATGTGGTCGGGAAATATATAGGGACCGGTGGGGATGTTATTGGAATATGGGATTCGTGTAGGATTAGTATAAATTGTTGTTTGATGGTCGGCACAGTCTCGGTGGGCCGAAGGGCCTGTTTCAGTGCTGCATCTCGAAACTAATCTAAATACTGACACCTAGTGTCACAGATACACACTGACACCCAGTAACACGCACTGATACGCAGGAACACAGACACACACTGACACCAAGTAACAAAGACATACACTTACAACAAGTAACAAAGACACATACTTACACCAAGTAACAAAGACATACACTGACACCAAGTAACAAAGACATACACTTACACCAAGTAACAAAGACAGACAATTACACCAAGTAACAAAGACATACACTTACACAAAGTATTTGGACATACTCTTGCACCAAGTAACAAAGACAAACAATGACACCCAGTAACTTAGACATACAATGACACCAAGTCACAAAGACATACACTGAAACCCAGTAACACAGACGCACACTTGCACCAAGTAACACAGACACACACTGACAAAAAGTAACACAGACATACAGTTACACCAATTATTTTGACATACACTTGCACCAAGTAACAAAGACATACACTGACACCCAGTAACAAAGAAATCCACTGACACCAAGTAACAAAGACATACACTGATACACAGTAACAAAGACATACACTGACACAAAGTCACAAAGACACACACTGACACCCAGTAACAAATCATACACTGACACCAAGTAACAAAGACATGGACTGATACCCAGTAACACAGACACACACTGGCACCCAGTATCAAAGACATACACTGACACCAAGTCACAAAGACATACACTGATTCCCAGTAACAAAGACATACACTGATACCCAGTAACACAGACGCACACTTACACCAAGTAACAAAGACATACACTTACACCAAGTATTTTGACATACACTGACACCAAGTATCAAAGACATACACTGATACCCAGTAACACAGACACACACTTGCACCAAGTAACAAATACATACACTGACACAAAGTCACAAAGACACACACTGACACAAAGTAACAAAGAATACACTGACACCAAGTCACAAAGACATACACTGATACCCAGTAACACAGACTCACACTTACACCAAGTCACACAGACATACACTTACACCAAGTAACACAGACACACACTGACACCCAGTAACACAAATAAACACACTGACACCAAGTAACACAGACACACAGTGACACCAAGTAACAAAGACATACACTTACCCCAAGTATTTTGACATACACTGACACCAAGTAACAAAGACATACACTGATAACCAGTAACACAGACATACACTTACACCAATTAACAAAGACATACACTGACACCAAGTCACAAAGAGACACACTGACACCCTGTAACAAAGACATACACTGACAGCAAGTCACAAAAACATACACTGATACCCAGTAACACAGACACACAATTACACCAAGTAACAAAGACAGACAATGATACCCAGTAACACATACACACACTTATACCAAGTAACAAAGACTTACACTGACACCCAGTAACAAAGACATACACTGATATCCAGTAACACAGACACACACGGACACCAAGTAACAAAGACATACACTTACACCAAGTAACACAGACACACACTGACACCCAGTTACACAGACACACACTTACACCAAGTCACACAGACATACACTGACACCAAGCAACAAAGACATACACTGATACCCAGTAACAAAGGCACACACTAACACCAAGTAACACAGACATACACTGACACCAAGTAACAAAGACATACACTGATACCAAGTAACAAAGACGTACACTTACACCAAGTAACAAAGACACACACTTACACCAAGTCACACAGACATACACTGACACCAAGTAACAAAGACAGACAATTTCACCAAGTAACAAAGACATACACTTACACCAATTACTTTGACATACACTGACACCAAGTAACAAAGACATACAATGATACCCAGTAACACAGGCACACACTTACACCAAGTAACATAGACATACACTGACACCAAGTAACAAAGACATACACTGACACCAAGTAACAAAGACATACACTTACACCAAGTAACAAAGACACACACTTACACCAAGTAACACAGACATACACTGATACCAAGTTACAAAGACATACACTTACACCAAGTAACAAAGACACACACTGACACCCAGTAACAAGGACATACACTGACACCCAGTAACACAGACACACACTGACACCAAGTAACAAAGACATACACTTACCCCAAGTATTTTGACATACACTGACACCAAGTAACAAAGACATACACTGATAACCAGTAACACAGACACACACTTACACCAAGTAACAAAGACATACACTGACACCAAGTCACAAAGAGACACACTGACACCCTGTAACAAAGACATACACTGACAGCAAGTCACAAAAACATACACTGATACCCAGTAACACATCCACACACTTACACCAAGTAACACAGACATACACTTACACCAAGTAACAAAGACAGACACTGATACCCAGTAACGCAGACACACACTGACACCAAGTAACAAAATCATACACTGACACCCAGTAACAAACACATGCACTGATATCCAGTAACACAGACACACACGGACACCAAGTAACAAAGACACACACGGACACCAAGTAACAGAGACACACACTGACACCCAGTAACACAGACACACACTTACACCAAGTAACAAAGACATACACTGACACCAAGTAACAAAGACATCCACTTCCACCAAGTAACAAAGACACACACTTGCACCAAGTAACACAGACATACACTGACACCAAGTAACAAAGACATACACTTACCCCAAGTATTTTGACATACACTGACACCAAGTAACAAAGACATACACTGATACCAAGTAACACAGACACACACTTACTCCAAGTAACAAAGACATACACTGACACCAAGTCACAAAGACATACACTGACACCCAGTAACAAAGACATACACTGACACCAAGAAACAAAGACAGACACTGATAACCAGTACCAAAGACATACACTGATATCCAGTAACACAGACACACACGGACACAAAGTAACAAAGACACACACGGACACCAAGTAACAAAGACACACACTTACACCAAGTAACACAGACACACACTGACACCCAGTAACACATACACACACTTACACCAAGTAACACAGACATACACTGACACCAAGTAACAAAGACACACACTGACACCAAGTAACAAAGACATACAATGACACCAAGTAACAAAGACAGACAATTACACCAAGTAACACAGACATACACTTCCACCAAGTAACAAAGACATACACTGATACCCAGGAACACAGACACACACTTACACCAAGTAACAAAGACATACACTGACAACAACTCACAAAGACACACACTGTGGGGGCACATTGGCACAGTGGTTGGCACCGCAGCCCCACAGCTCCAGGGACCCGGGATCGATTCTGGGGACTGCCTGTGCGGAGTTTGCAAGTTCTCCCTGTGTCTGCGTGGGTTTCCTCCGGGTGCTCCGGTTTCCTCCCACATGCCAAAGACTTGCAGGTTGATAGGTTCATTGGCCATCATAAACTGCCCCTAGTATAGGTAGGTGGTAGGGAAATATATAGGGATAGGTGGGGATGTGTTAGGAATACGGGATTAGTTTAGGATTAGTATAAATGGGTGGTTGATGGTCGGCACAGACTCGGTGGGCCGAAGGGCCTGTTTAAGTACTGTATCTCTAAACTAAACTAAATACAGACACCTAGTGTCACTGACACCCAGTAACACAAACAAACACACACTGACACCCAGTCACACAAAGAAACACTGATACACTGACACCAAGTAACAGAGACACACGCTGACACCCCGTGACAAAGACATACACTGATACCAAGTCACAAAGACATACACTGATACCCAGTAACACAAACAAACACACACTGACACCCAGTAACACAGAGAAACACTGATACACAGTAACAATGACATGCACTGACACCAAGTAACACAGAGACACACTGACACCCAGTAAAAAAGACATACACTGACACCAAGTCACAAGGACATAAACTGATGCCAAGTCACAAAGACATACACTGATACCCATTAACATAGACACACACTGACACCAAGTAACAAAGACATACACTGACACCAAGTAACAAAGACATACACTGACACCAAGTAACAAAGACAGACAATTACACCAAGTAACAAAGACATACATTTACACCAAGTATTTTGACATATACTGGCACCAAGTAACAAAGACATACACTGATACCCAGTAACACAGACACACACTTACACCAAGTAACAAAGACATACACTGACACCAAGTCACAAAGACACACACTGACACCCAGTAACAAAGACTTACACTGACACCAAGTCACAATGACATGCAATGATACCCAGTAACACAGACACACACTTACAACAAGTAACACAGACATACACTGACACCAAGTAACAAAGACATACACTGACACCAAGTAACAAAGGCACACACTTACACCAAGTAACACAGACATCCACTGACACCAAGTAACAAAGACATACACTTACACCAAGTAACAAAGACACACACTGACACCCAGTAACAAAGACATACACTGACACCCAGTAACACAGACACACACCGACACCAAGTAACAAAGACATACACTTACCCCAAGTATTTTGACATACACTGACACCAAGTAACAAAGACATACACTGAAAAGCCAGTAACACAGACACACACTTACACCAAGTAACAAAGACATACACTGACACCAAGTCACAAAGACACACACTGACACCCTGTAACAAAGACATACACTGACAGCAAGTCAGAAAGACATACACTGATACCCAGTAACACAGACACACACTTACACCAAGTAACACAGACATACACTTCCACCAAGTAACAAAGACATACACTGACACCCAGTAACAAAGACATGCACTGATATCCAGTAACACAGACACACACGGACACCAAGTAACAAAGACACACACGGACACCAAGTAATAGAGACACACACTTACACCAAGTAACACAGAAACACACTGACACCCAGTAACACAGACACACACTTACACCAAGTAACAAAGACATACACTGACACCAAGTAACAAAGACATACACTGATACCCAGTAACACAGACACACACTGACACCCTGTAACAAAGACATACACTGACAGCAAGTCACAAAGACATACACTGATACCCAGTAACACAGACACACACTTACACCAAGTAACACAGACATACACTTCCACCAAGTAACAAAGACATACACTGACAACCAGTAACAAAGTCATACACTGATATCCAGTAACACAGCCACACACGGATACAAAGTAACAAAGACACACACGGACACCAAGTAACAAAGACACACACTTACACCAAGTAACACAGACACACACTGACACTAGGTAACACAGACACACTTACACCAAGTGACACAGACATACACTTACACCAAGTAACAAAGACACACACTGACACCAAGTAACAAAGACATACACTGACATCAAGTATCAAAGACAGACAATTACACCAAGCAACAAAGACATACACTTCCACCAATTACTTTGACATACACTGACACCAAGTAACAAAGACATACACTGATACCCAGGAACACAGACACACACTTACACCAAGTAACAAAGACATACACTGACCCCAAGTCACAAAGACACACACTGACACCCAGTAAAAAAGACATACACTGACACCAAGTCGCAAAGACATACTCTGATACCCAGTAACACAGACACAAACTTACACCAAGTAACACAGATATACACTGACACCAAGTAACAAAGACATAGACTGATACCCAGTAACACAGACACACACTTACACCAAGTAACAAAGACATACACTGACACCAAGTCACAAAGACACACACTGGCACCCAGTAACAAAGACATACACTGACAACAAGTCACAAAGACATACACAGATACCCAGTAACACAGACACACACTTACACCAAGTAACACAGATATACACTGACACCAAGTAACAAAGACATACACTGATAACCAGTAACACAGACACACACTTACACCAAGTAACAAAGACATACACTGACACCAAGTCACAAAGAGACACACTAACACCCTGTAACAAAGACATACACTGACAGCAAGTCACAAAAACATACACTGATACCCAGTAACACTGACACACACTTACACCAAGTAACACAGACTTACACTTACACCAAGTAACAAAGACAGACACTGACACCCAGTAACAATGACATACACTGATACCCAGTAACACAGAGACGCACTGACACCCAGTAACAAAGACATACACTGATACCAAGTCACAAAGACATACACTGATACCCAGTAACACAAACAAACACACACTGACACCCAGTAACACAGAGAAACACTGATACACAGTAACAATGACATGCACTGACACCAAGTAACACAGAGACACACTGACACCCAGTAAAAAAGACATACACTGACACCAAGTCACAAGGACATAAACTGATGCCAAGTCACAAAGACATACACTGATACCCATTAACATAGACACACACTGACACCAAGTAACAAAGACATACACTGACACCAAGTAACAAAGACAGACAATTACACCAAGTAACAAAGACATACATTTACACCAAGTATTTTGACATATACTGGCACCAAGTAACAAAGACATACACTGATACCCAGTAACACAGACACACACTTACACCAAGTAACAAAGACATACACTGACACCAAGTCACAAAGACACACACTGACACCCAGTAACAAAGACTTACACTGACACCAAGTCACAATGACATGCAATGATACCCAGTAACACAGACACACACTTACAACAAGTAACACAGACATACACTGACACCAAGTAACAAAGACATACACTGACACCAAGTAACAAAGGCACACACTTACACCAAGTAAAACAGACATCCTCTGACACCAAGTAACAAAGACATACACTTACACCAAGTAACAAAGACACACACTGACACCCAGTAACAAAGACATACACTGACACCCAGTAACACAGACACACACCGACACCAAGTAACAAAGACATACACTTACCCCAAGTATTTTGACATACACTGACACCAAGTAACAAAGACATACACTGAAAAGCCAGTAACACAGACACACACTTACACCAAGTAACAAAGACATACACTGACACCAAGTCACAAAGACACACACTGACACCCTGTAACAAAGACATACACTGACAGCAAGTCACAAAGACATACACTGATACCCAGTAACACAGACACACACTTACACCAAGTAACACAGACATACACTTCCACCAAGTAACAAAGACATACACTGACACCCAGTAACAAAGACATGCACTGATATCCAGTAACACAGACACACACGGACACCAAGTAACAAAGACACACACGGACACCAAGTAATAGAGACACACACTTACACCAAGTAACACAGAAACACACTGACACCCAGTAACACAGACACACACTTACACCAAGTAACAAAGACATACACTGACACCAAGTAACAAAGACATACACTGATACCCAGTAACACAGACACACACTTACACCAGGTAACAAAGACAGACACAGATACCCAACAACACCACCACAAACTGACAAAAAGTAACAAAGACATACACTGACAACCAGTAACAAAGTCATACACTGATATCCAGTAACACAGACACACACGGATACAAAGTAACAAAGACACACACGGACACCAAGTAACAAAGACACACACTTACACCAAGTAACACAGACACACACTGACACTAGGTAACACAGACACACTTACACCAAGTGACACAGACATACACTTACACCAAGTAACAAAGACACACACTGACACCAAGTAACAAAGACATACACTGACATCAAGTATCAAAGACAGACAATTACACCAAGGAACAAAGACATACACTTCCACCAATTACTTTGACATACACTGACACCAAGTAACAAAGACATACACTGATACCCAGGAACACAGACACACACTTACACCAAGTAACAAAGACATACACTGACCCCAAGTCACAAAGACACACACTGACACCCAGTAAAAAAGACATACACTGACACCAAGTCGCAAAGACATACTCTGATACCCAGTAACACAGACACACACTTACACCAAGTAACACAGATATACACTGACACCAAGTAACAAAGACATACACTGATAACCAGTAACACAGACACACACTTACACCAAGTAACAAAGGCATACACTGACACCAAGTCACAAAGAGACACACTAACACCCTGTAACAAAGACATACACTGACAGCAAGTCACAAAAACATACACTGATACCCAGTAACACAGACACACACTTACACCAAGTAACACAGACTTACACTTACACCAAGTAACAAAGACAGACACTGACACCCAGTAACAATGACATACACTGATACCCAGTAACACAGAGACGCACTGACACCCAGTAACAAAGACATACACTGACACCAAATCACAAAGACATACACTGACACCAAGTAACAAAGACATTCACTGATACCCAGTAACGCAGACACACTCTTGCACCAAGTAACAAAGACATACACTGATACCCAGTAACACAGACACACACTTGCACTAAGTAATAAAGACATACACTGACATAAAGTAACAAAGACATACACTTACACCATGTAACAAAGACATACACTGACACCAAGTAACAGAGACATTCACTGATACCCAGTAACACAGACACACACTTACACCAAGTAACAAGGACAGACACTGATACCCAGTAACACATACACGCACTGACACCCAGCAACAAAGACATACACTGACACCAAGTCACAAAAACATACACTGACACCAAGTAACAAAGACATACACTTACACCAAGTAACAAAGACATACACTGATACCCAGTAACAGAGACAGACACTTACACCAAGTAACAAAGACTTACACTGATACCCAGTAACACAGACACACACTTACAACAAGTAACAAAGACATACACAAACACTAAGTAACAAAGACATACACTGATAGCCAGTAACACAGGCACACACTTACACCAAGTAACAAAGACATACACTGACACAATGTAACAAAGACATACACTTACACCAAGTAACAAAGACATACACTGATACCCAGCAACACAGACACACACTTACACCAAGTAACAAAGACATACACTGATACCCAGTAACACAGACACACACACACAACAAGTAACAAAGACATACACTGACACCAAGTCACAAAGACATACACTGACACCAAGTAACACAGACATACACTGACACTAAGTAACAAAGAAATCCACTTACACCAAGTAACAAAGACATGCACTGATACCCAGTAACAAAGACATACATTGATACCCAGTAACACAGACACGCACTGACACCCAGTTACAAAGACATACACTGATACCCAGTAACACAGACACGCACTGACACCCAGTAACAAAGACATACACTAACACCAAGTAACAAAGACATACACTGACACCCAGTAACACAGACACACAGTTACACCAAGTAACAAAGACATACACTGCTACCCAGTAACACAGACATACACTGACACCAAGTAACAAAGACATACACTTACACCAAGTAACAAAGACATACACTGCTACCCAGTAACACAGACATACACTGACACCAAGTAACAAAGACATACACTTACACCCAGTAACAATGACATACACTGATACCCAGTAACACAGAGACGCACTGACACACAGTAACAAAGACATACACAGACACCAAGTCACAAAGACATACACTGACACCAAGTAACAAAGACATACACTGATACCCAGTAACGCAGACACACTCTTGCACCAAGTAACAAAGACATACACTGATACCCAGTAACACAGACACACACTAGCACTAAGTAATAAAGACATACACTGACATAAAGTAACAAAGACATACAATTACACCATGTAACAAAGACATACACTGACACCAAGTAACAAAGACATTCACTGATACCCAGTAACACAGACACACACTTACACCAAGTAACAAGGACAGACAATGATACCCAGTAACACATACACGCACTGACACACAGCAACAAAGACATACACTGACACCAAGTCACAAAGACATACACTGACACCAAGTAACAAAGACATACACTTACACCAAGTAACAAAGACATACACTGATACCCAGTAACACAGACACACATTTCCACCAAGTAACAAAGACTTACACTGATACCCAGTAACACAGACACACACTTACACCAAGTAACAAAGACATACTCTGATACCCAGGAACACAGACACACACTTACACCAAGTAACAAAGACAGATACTGATACCCAGTAACACAGACACACACTTACTCCAAGTCACAAAGACATATACTGACACCCAGTAACAAAGTCATACACTGACACCCAGTAACAAAGACACAGACTGACACCAAGTAACAAAGACATACACTGATACCCAGTAACGCAGACACACACTTACAGCAAGTGACAAAGACATACACTGATACCCAGTAACACAGACATACACTGACACCAAGTCACAAAGACATACACTGACACCAAGTAACACAGACATACACTGACACCAAGTAACAAAGACATCCACTTACACCAAGTAACAAAGACATACACTGATACCCAGTAACAAATACATACATTGATACCCAGTAACAAAGACACGCACTGACACCCAGTAACAAAGACTTACACAGATACCCAGTAACACGGACATGCACTGACACCCAGTAACAAAGACATGCACAAACACTAAGTAACAAAGACATACACTGACACCCAGTAACAAAGACACAGACTGACACCAAGTAACAAAGAGATACACTGACACCAAGTAACTAAGACATACACTGATACCCAGTAACACAGACACACACTTACACCAAGTGACAAAGACATACACTGATACCCAGTAACGCAGACACACACTGACACCCAGTAACAAAGACACACACTGACACCTAGTCACAAAGACATACACTGACACCAAGGAACACAGACATACAGTGACACTAAGTAACAAAGACATCCACTTACACCAAGTAACAAAGACATGCACTGATACCCAGTAACAAAGACATACATTGATACCCAGTAACATAGACACGCACTGACACCCAGTAACAAAGACATACACTGATAGCCAGTAACACAGACACGCACTGACACCCAGTAACAAAGACATCCACTAACACCAAGTAACAAAGACATACACTGACACCCATTAACACAGACACACAGTTACACCAAGTAACAAAGACATACACTGCTACCCAGTAACACAGACATACACTGACACCAAGTAACAAGGACATACACTTACACCAAGTAACAAAGACATACACTGATACCCTGGAACACAGACACACACTTACACCAAGTAACAAAGACATACACTGATACACAGGAACACAGACACACACTTACACCAAGTAACAAAGACAGATACTGATACGCAGTAACACAGACACACACTTACACCAAGTCACAAAGACATATACTGACACCCAGTAACAAAGACATACACTGTCACCCAGTAACAAAGACACACACTGACACCAAGTAACAAAGACATACACTGACACCAAGTAACTAAGACATACACTGATACCCAGTAACACAGACACACACTTACACCAAGTAACAAAGACATACACTGATACCCAGTAACACAGACACACACTTACAACAAGTAACAAAGACATACACTGATACCCATGAACACAGACGCACACTTACACCAAGTAACAATGACAGATACTGATACCCAGTAACGCAGACACACACTTACTCCAAGTCACAAAGACTTATACTGACACCCAGTAACAAAGACATACACTGACACCCAGTTACAAAGACACACACTGACACCAAGTTACAAAGACATACACTGACAACCAAGTAACTAAGACATACACTGATACCCAGTAACACAGACACACACTTACACCAAGTAACAAAGACATACACTGATACCCAGTAACACAGACACACACTGACACCAAGTCACAAAGACATACACTGACACCAGGTAACACAGACATACACTGACACCAAGTAACAAAGACATCCACTTACACCAAGTAACAAAGACAGACAATGATACCCAGTAACAAAGACACGCACTGAAACCCAGTAACAAAGACCTACACTGATACCCAGTAACACGGACATGCACTGACACCCAGTAACAAAGACATGCACTGATAGCCAGTAACACAGACACACACTTACACCAAGTAACAAAGACATACACTGACACAATGTAACAAAGACATACACTTACACCAAGTAACAAAGACATACACTGACACCCAGTAACACAGACACACACTTACACCAAGTAACAAAGACATACACTGATACCCAGTAACACAGACACACACTTACAACAAGTAACAAAGACATGCACTGATACCCATGAACACAGACGCACGCTTACACCAAGTAACAATGACAGATACTGATACCCAGTAACACAGACACACACTTACTCCAAGTCACAAAGTCTTATACTGACACCCAGTAACAAAGACATACACTGACACCCAGTAACAAAGACACACACTGACACCAAGTAACACAGACATACACTGACACTAAGTAACAAAGACATCCACTTACACCAAGTAACAAAGACATGCACTGATACCCAGTAACAAAGACATACATTGATACCCAGTAACATAGACACGCACTGACACCCAGTAACAAAGACATACACTGATAGCCAGTAACACAGACACGCACTGACACCCAGTAAGAAAGACATACACTAACACCAAGTAACAAAGACATACACTGACACCCATTAACACAGACACACAGTTACACCAAGTAACAAAGACATACACTGCTACCCAGTAACACAGACATACACTGACACCAAGTAACAAGGACATACACTTACACCAAGTAACAAAGACATACACTGATACCCTGGAACACAGACACACACTTACACCAAGTAACAAACACATACACTGATACACAGGAACACAGACACACACTTACACCAAGTAACAAAGACAGATACTGATACGCAGTAACACAGACACACACTTACACCAAGTCACTAAGACATATACTGACACCCAGTAACAAAGACATACACTGTCACCCAGTAACAAAGACACACACTGACACCAAGTAACAAAGACATACACTGACACCAAGTAACTAAGACATGCACTGATACCCAGTAACACAGACACACACTTACACCAAGTCACAAAGACATACACTGATACCCAGGAACACAGACACACACTGACACCCAGCAACAAAGACATACACTTACACCAAGTAACAAAGACATACACTGATACCCAGTAGCACAGACACACACTTACACCAAGTAACAAAGACATACACTGATACCCAGTAACACAGACACACACTTACAACAAGTAACAAAGACATACACTGATACCCATGAACACAGACGCACACTTACACCAAGTAACAATGACAGATACTGATACCCAGTAACACAGACACACACTTACTCCAAGTCACAAAGACTTATACTGACACCCAGTAACAAAGACATACACTGACACCCAGTAACAAAGACACACACTGACACCAAGTAACAAAGACATACACTGACAACCAAGTAACTAAGACATACACTGATACCCAGTAACACAGACACACACTTACACCAAGTGACAAAGACATACACTGATACCCAGTAACACAGACACACACTGACACCAAGTCACAAAGACATACACTGACACCAGGTAACACAGACATACACTGACGCCAAGTAACAAAGACATCCACTTACACCAAGTAAAAAAGACATACACTGATACCCAGTAACAAAGACAGACAATGATACCCAGTAACAAAGACACGCACTGACACCCAGTAACAAAGACATACAATGATACCCAGTAACACGGACATGCACTGACACCCAGTAACAAAGACATGCACTGATAGCCAGTAACACAGACACACACTTACACCAAGTAACAAAGACATACACTGACACAATGTAACAAAGACATACACTTACACCAAGTAACAAAGACATACACTGATACCCAGTAACACAGACACACACTTACACCAAGTAACAAAGACATACACTGATACCCAGTAACACAGACACACACTTACAACAAGTAACAAAGACATGCACTGATACCCATGAACACAGACGCATACTTACACCAAGCAACAATGACAGATACTGATACCCAGTAACACAGACACACACTTACTCCAAGTCACAAAGTCTTATACTGACACCCAGTAACAAAGACATACACTGACACCCAGTAACAAAGACACACACTGACACCAAGTAACAAAGACATACACTGACACCAAGTAACTAAGACACACACTTACACCAAGTGACAAAGACATACACTGATACTCAGTTACGCAGACACACACTGACACCCAGTAACAAAGACATACACTGACACCAAGTCACAAAGACATACACTGACACCAAGTAACACAGACATACACTGACACTAAGTAACAAAGACATCCACTTACAGCAAGTACAAAGACATGCACTGATACCCAGTAACAAAGACATACATTGATACCCAGTAACACAGACACGCACTGACACCCAGTCACAAAGACATACACTGATACCCAGTAACACAGACACGCACTGACACCCAGTAACAAAGACATACACTAACACCAAGTAACAAAGACATACACTGATACCCAGTAACACAGACACACACTGACACCAAGTCACAAAGACATACACTGACACCAGGTAACACAGACATACACTGACACCAAGTAACAAAGACATCCACTTACACCAAGTAACAAAGACATACACTGATACCCAGTAACAAAGACAGACAATGATACCCAGTAACAAAGACACGCACTGACACCCAGTAACAAAGACCTACACTGATACCCAGTAACACGGACATGCACTGACACCCAGTAACAAAGACATGCACTGATAGCCAGTAACACAGACACACACTTACACCAAGTAACAAAGACATACACTGACACAATGTAACAAAGACATACACTTACACCAAGTAACAAAGACATACACTGACACCCAGTAACACAGACACACACTTACACCAAGTAACAAAGACATACACTGATACCCAGTAACACAGACACACACTTACAACAAGTAACAAAGACATGCACTGATACCCATGAACACAGACGCACACTTACACCAAGTAACAATGACAGATACTGATACCCAGTAACACAGACACACACTTACTCCAAGTCACAAAGTCTTATACTGACACCCAGTAACAAAGACATACACTGACACCCAGTAACAAAGACACACACTGACACCAAGTAACACAGACATACACTGACACTAAGTAACAAAGACATCCACTTACACCAAGTAACACAGACATACACTGACACCAAGTAACAAGGACATACACTTACACCAAGTAACAAAGACATACACTGATACCCTGGAACACAGACACACACTTACACCAAGTAACAAACACATACACTGATACACAGGAACACAGACACACACTTACACCAAGTAACAAAGACAGATACTGATACGCAGTAACACAGACACACACTTACACCAAGTCACTAAGACATATACTGACACCCAGTAACAAAGACATACACTGTCACCCAGTAACAAAGACACACACTGACACCAAGTAACAAAGACATACACTGACAACAAGTAACTAAGACATGCACTGATACCCAGTAACACAGACACACACTTACACCAAGTCACAAAGACATACACTGATACCCAGGAACACAGACACACACTGACACCCAGCAACAAAGACATACACTTACACCAAGTACCAAAGACATACACTGATACCCAGTAGCACAGACACACACTTACACCAAGTAACAAAGACATACACTGATACCCAGTAACACAGACACACACTTACAACAAGTAACAAAGACATACACTGATACCCATGAACACAGACGCACACTTACACCAAGTAACAATGACAGATACTGATACCCAGTAACACAGACACACACTTACTCCAAGTCACAAAGACTTATACTGACACCCAGTAACAAAGACACACACTGACACCAAGTAACAAAGACATACACTGACAACCAAGTAACTAAGACATACACTGATACCCAGTAACACAGACACACACTTACACCAAGTGACAAAGACATACACTGATACCCAGTAACACAGACACACACTGACACCAAGTCACAAAGACATACACTGACACCAGGTAACACAGACATACACTGACGCCAAGTAACAAAGACATCCACTTACACCAAGTAAAAAAGACATACACTGATACCCAGTAACAAAGACAGACAATGATACCCAGTAACAAAGACACGCACTGACACCCAGTAACAAAGACATACAATGATACCCAGTAACACGGACATGCACTGACACCCAGTAACAAAGACATGCACTGATAGCCAGTAACACAGACACACACTTACACCAAGTAACAAAGACATACACTGACACAATGTAACAAAGACATACACTTACACCAAGTAACAAAGACATACACTGATACCCAGTAACACAGACACACACTTACACCAAGTAACAAAGACATACACTGATACCCAGTAACACAGACACACACTTACAACAAGTAACAAAGACATGCACTGATACCCATGAACACAGACGCACACTTACACCAAGTAACAATGACAGATACTGATACCCAGTAACACAGACACACACTTACTCCAAGTCACAAAGTCTTATACTGACACCCAGTAACAAAGACATACACTGACACCCAGTAACAAAGACACACACTGACACCAAGTAACAAAGACATACACTGACACCAAGTAACTAAGACACACACTTACACCAAGTGACAAAGACATACACTGATACTCAGTTACGCAGACACACACTGACACCCAGTAACAAAGACATACACTGACACCAAGTCACAAAGACATACACTGACACCAAGTAACACAGACATACACTGACACTAAGTAACAAAGACATCCACTTACAGCAAGTACAAAGACATGCACTGATACCCAGTAACAAAGACATACATTGATACCCAGTAACACAGACACGCACTGACACCCAGTCACAAAGACATACATTGATACCCAGTAACACAGACACGCACTGACACCCAGTAACAAAGACATACACTAACACCAAGTAACAATGACATACCCTGACACCCAGTAACACAGACACACAGTTACACCAAGTAACAAAGACATACACTGCTACCCAGTAACACAGACATACACTTACACCAAGTCACAAAGACATCCACTTACACCAAGTAACAAAGACATGCACTGATACCCAGTAACAAAGACATACATTGATACTCAGTAACACAGACACGCACTGACACCCAGTAACAAAGACATACACTGATACCCAGTAACACAGACACGCACTGACACCCAGTCACAAAGACATACACTAACACCAAGTAACCAAGACATACACTGACACCCAGTAACACAGACACACAGTTACACCAAATAACATAGACATACACTGCTACCCAGTAACACAGACACACACTTACACCAAGTAACAAAGACAGATACTGATACCCAGTAACAGCGACACACACTTACACCAAGTCACAAAGACATATACTGACAGTAATTAACAAATACATACACTGATACCCAGGAACACAGACACACTTACACCAACTCACACAGACATACACTGACACCCAGTAACAAAGACATACCTTGATACCCAGTAACACAGACACGCACTGACACCCAGTAACAATGACATACACTGATACCCAGTAACACAGAGACGCACTGACACCCAGTAACAAAGACATACACTGACACCAAGTCACAAAGACATACACTGACACCAAGTAACAAAGACATACACTGATACCCAGTAACGCAGACACACTCTTGCACCAAGTAACAAAGACATACACTGATACCCAGTAACACAGACACACACTTGCACTAAGTAATAAAGACATACACTGACATAAAGTAACAAAGACATACACTTACACCATGTAACAAAGAAATACACTGACACCAAGTAACAAAGACATACACTTACACCAAGTAACAAAGACAGACACTGATACCCAGTAACACATACACGCACTGACACCCAGCAACAAAGACATACACTGACACCAAGTCACAAAGACATACACTGACACCAAGTAACAAAGACATACACTTACACCAAGTAACAAAGACATACACTGATACCCAGTAACACAGACACACACTTACACCAAGTAACAAAGACTTACACTGATACCCAGTAACACAGACACACACTTACACCAAGTAACAGAGACATACACTGATACCCAGGAACACAGACACACACTTACACCAAGTAACAAAGACAGATACTGATACTCAGTAACACAGACACACACTTACTCCAAGTCACAAAGACATATACTGACACCCAGTAACAAAGTCATACACTGACACCCAGTAACAAAGACACAGACTGACACCAAGTAACAAAGACATACACTGACACCAAGTAACTAAGACATACACTGATACCCAGTAACACAGACACACACTTACACCAAGTGACAAAGACATACACTGATACCCAGTAACACAGACACACACTGACACCCAGTAACAAAGACACACACTGACACCAAGTAACACAGACATACACTGACAAAAAGTAACAAAGACATCCACTTACACCAAATAATAAAGACATACACTGATACCCAGTAACAAAGACATACATTGATACCCAGTAACAAAGACACGCACTGACACCCACTAACAAAGACATACACTGATACCCAGTAACACGGACATGCACTGACACCCAGTAACAAAAACATGCACAAACACCAAGTAACAAAGACATACACTGATACCCAGTAACAAAGACACACACTTACACCAAGTAACAAAGACATACACTGATACCCAGTAACACAGACACACACTTACAACAAGTAACAAAGACAGACACTGATACCCATGAACACAGACGCACACTTACTCCAAGTCACAAAGACTTATACTGACACCCAGTAACAAAGACATACACTGACACCCAGTAACAAAGACACACACTGACACCAAGTAACAAAGACATACACTGACACCAAGTTACCAAGACCTACACTGATACCCAGTAACACGGACATGCACTGACACCCAGTAACAAAGACATGCACTGATAGCCAGTAACACAGACACACACTTACACCAAGTAACAAAGACATACACTGACACAATGTAACAAAGACATACACTTACACCAAGTAACAAAGACATACACTGACACCCAGTAACACAGACACACACTTACACCAAGTAACAAAGACATACACTGATACCCAGTAACACAGACACACACTTACAACAAGTAACAAAGACATGCACTGATACCCATGAACACAGACGCACACTTACACCAAGTAACAATGACAGATACTGATACCCAGTAACACAGACACACACTTACTCCAAGTCACAAAGTCTTATACTGACACCCAGTAACAAAGACATACACTGACACCCAGTAACAAAGACACACACTGACACCAAGTAACACAGACATACACTGACACTAAGTAACAAAGACATCCACTTACACCAAGTAACAAAGACATGCACTGATACCCAGTAACAAAGACATACATTGATACCAAGTAACATAGACACGCACTGACACCCAGTAACAAAGACATACACTGATAGCCAGTAACACAGACACGCACTGACACCCAGTAACAAAGACATACACTAACACCAAGTAACAAAGACATACACTGACACCCATTAACACAGACACACAGTTACACCAAGTATCAAAGACATACACTGCTACCCAGTAACACAGACATACACTGACACCAAGTAACAAGGACATACACTTACACCAAGTAACAAAGACATACACTGATACCCTGGAACACAGACACACACTTACACCAAGTAACAAACACATACACTGATACACAGGAACACAGACACACACTTACACCAAGTAACAAAGACAGATACTGATACGCAGTAACACAGACACATACTTACACCAAGTCACTAAGACATATACTGACACCCAGTAACAAAGACACACACTGACACCAAGTAACAAAGACATACACTGACACCAAGTAACTAAGACATCCACTGATACCCAGGAACACAGACACACACTGAAACCCAGCAACAAAGACATACACTGACACCAAGTAACAAAGACACACACTTACACCAAGTCACAAAGACATACACTGATACCCAGGAACACAGACACACACTGAAACCCAGCAACAAAGACATACACTTACACCAAGTAACAAAGACATACACTGATACCCAGTAGCACAGACACACACTTACACCAAGTAACAAAGACATACCCTGATACCCAGTAACACAGACACACACTTACAACAAGTAACAAAGACATACACTGATACCCATGAACACAGACGCACACTTACACCAAGTAACAATGACAGATACTGATACCCAGTAACACAGACACACACTTACTCCAAGTCACAAAGACTTATACTGACACCCAGTAACAAAGACATACACTGACACCCAGTAACAAAGACACACACTGACACCAAGTAACAAAGACATACACTGACAACCAAGTAACTAAGACATACACTGATACCCAGTAACACAGACACACACTTACACCAAGTGACAAAGACATACACTGATACCCAGTAACACAGACACACACTGACACCAAGTCACAAAGACATACACTGACACCAGGTAACACAGACATACACTGACGCCAAGTAACAAAGACATCCACTTACACCAAGTAAAAAAGACATACACTGATACCCAGTAACAAAGACAGACAATGATACCCAGTAACAAAGACACGCACTGACACCCAGTAACAAAGACATACACTGATACCCAGTAACACGGACATGCACTGACACCCAGTAACAAAGACATGCACTGATAGCCAGTAACACAGACACACACTTACACCAAGTAACAAAGACATACACTGACACAATGTAACAAAGACATACACTTACACCAAGTAACAAAGACATACACTGATACCCAGTAACACAGACACACACTTACACCAAGTAACAAAGACATACACTGATACCCAGTAACACAGACACACACTTACAACAAGTAACAAAGACATGCACTGATACCCATGAACACAGACGCACACTTACACCAAGTAACAATGACAGATACTGATACCCAGTAACACAGACACACACTTACTCCAAGTCACAAAGTCTTATACTGACACCCAGTAACAAAGACATACACTGACACCCAGTAACAAAGACACACACTGACACCAAGTAACAAAGACATACACTGACACCAAGTAACTAAGACACACACTTACACCAAGTGACAAAGACATACACTGATACTCAGTTACGCAGACACACACTGACACCCAGTAACAAAGACATACACTGATACCAAGTCACAAAGACATACACTGACACCAAGTAACACAGACATACACTGACACTAAGTAACAAAGACATCCACTTACACCAAGTACAAAGACATGCACTGATACCCAGTAACAAAGACATACATTGATACCCAGTAACACAGACACGCACTGACACCCAGTCACAAAGACATACACTGATACCCAGTAACACAGACACGCACTGACACCCAGTAACAAAGACATACACTAACACCAAGTAACAATGACATACCCTGACACCCAGTAACACAGACACACAGTTACACCAAGTAACAAAGACATACACTGCTACCCAGTAACACAGACATACACTTACACCAAGTCAGAAAGACATCCACTTACACCAAGTAACAAAGACATGCACTGATACCCAGTAACAAAGTCATACATTGATACTCAGTAACACAGACACGCACTGACACCCAGTAACAAAGACATACACTGATACCCAGTAACACAGACACGCACTGACACCCAGTCACAAAGACATACACTAACACCAAGTAACCAAGACATACACTGACACCCAGTAACACAGACACACAGTTACACCAAATAACATAGACATACACTGCTACCCAGTAACACAGACATACACTGACACCAAGTAACAAAGACATACACTTACACCAAGTAACAAAGACATACACTGATACCCAGGAACACACACACACACTTACACCAAGTAACAAAGACATACACTGATACCCAGGAACACAGACACACACTTACACCAAGTAACAAAGACAGATACTGATACCCAGTAACAGCGACACACACTTACACCAAGTCACAAAGACATATACTGACACCCAGTAACAAAGACATACACTGTCACCCAGTAACAAAGACACACACTGACACCAAGTAACAAAGACATACACTGACACCAAGTAACTAAGACATGCACTGAACCCAGTAACACAGACACACACTTACAGCAAGTCACAAAGACATACACTGATACCCAGGAACACAGACGCACACTTACACCAAGTAACAATGACAGATACTGATACCCAGTAACACAGACACACACTTACTCCAAGTCACAAAGACTTATACTGACACCCAGTAACAAAGACATACACTGACACCCAGTAACAAATACACACACTGACACCAAGTAACAAAGACATACACTGACACCAAGTAACTAAGACATACACTGATACCCAGTAACACAGACACACACTTACACCAAGTCACAAAGACATACACTGACACCCAGTAACACAGACATACACTGACAATAAGTAACAAAGACATCCACTTACACCAAGTAACAAAGACATGCACTGATACCCAGTAACAAAGACATACATTGATACCCAGTAACACAGACACGCACTGACACCCAGTAACAAAGACATACACTGATACCCAGTAACACAGACACGCACTGACACCCAGTCACAGAGACATACACTAACACCAAGTAACCAAGACATACACTGACACCCAGTAACACAGACACACACTTACAGCAAGTCACAAAGACATACACTGATACCCAGGAACACAGACGCACACTTACACCAAGTAACAATGACAGATACTGATACCCAGTAACACAGACACACACTTACTCCAAGTCACAAAGACTTATACTGACACCCAGTAACAAAGACATACACTGACACCCAGTAACAAATACACACACTGACACCAAGTAACAAAGACATACACTGACACCAAGTAACTAAGACATACACTGATACCCAGTAACACAGACACACACTTACACCAAGTCACAAAGACATACACTGACACCCAGTAACACAGACATACACTGACAATAAGTAACAAAGACATCCACTTACACCAAGTAACAAAGACATGCACTGATACCCAGTAACAAAGACATACATTGATACCCAGTAACACAGACACGCACTGACACCCAGTAACAAAGACATACACTGATACCCAGTAACACAGACACGCACTGACACCCAGTCACAGAGACATACACTAACACCAAGTAACCAAGACATACACTGACACCCAGTAACACAGACACACAGTTACACCAAGTAACAAAAGACATACACTGCTACCCAGTAACATAGACATACACTGACACCAAGTAACAAAGACATACACTGATACCCAGGAACACAGACACACACTTACACCAAGTAACAAAGACATACACTGATACACAGGAACACAGACACACACTTACACCAAGTAACAAAGACAGATACTGATACCCAGTAACAGAGACACACACTTACACCAAGTCACAAAGACATATACTGACACCCAGTAACAAAGACATACACTGTCACCCAGTAACAAAGACACACACTGACACCAAGTAACAAAGACATACACTGACACCAAGTAACTAAGACATGCACTGACCCAGTAACACAGACACACACTTACACCAAGTCACAAAGACATACACTGATACCCAGGAACACAGACGCACACTTACACCAAGTAACAATGACAGATACTGATACCCAGTAACACAGACACACACTTACACCAAGTCACAAAGACTTATACTGACACCCAGTAACAAAGACTTACACTGACACCCAGTAACAAAGACACACACTGACACCAAGTAACAAAGACATACACTGACACCAAGTAACTAAGACATACACTGATACCCAGTAACACAGACACACACTTACACCCAGTAACAAAGACATACACAGACACCAAGTCAAAAAGACATACACTGACACCAAGTAACACAGACATACACTGACAATAAGTAACAAAGACATCCTTTTACACCAAGTAACAAAGACATACACTAACACCAAGTAACAAAGACATACACTGACACCAAGTAACTAAGACATACACTGCTACCCAGTAACACAGACATACACTGACACCAAGTAACAAAGACATCCTCTTACACCAAGTAACAAAGACATACACTAACACCAAGTTACCAAGACCTACACTGATACCCAGTAACACAGACACACAGTTACACCAAGTAACAAAGACATACACTGCTACCCAGTAACACAGACATACACTGACACCAAGTAACAAAGACATACTCTTACACCAAGTAACAAAGACACTCACTTACACGAAGTAACACAGACACACACTGACACCAAGTAACAAAGACATACACTGATACCCAGCGACAGAGACACACACATACACCAAGTAACAAAGACAGACACTGATACCCAGTAACACAGACACACACTTGCACCAAGTAACAAGGACATACACTGATACCCAGTAACAAAGACAAACACTTACACCAATTAACAAAGACACACTCTTACACCAAGTAACAAAGACATACACTGACACCAAGTAACAAAGACATGCACTTACACCAAGTCACAAAGACATAAACTGACACCAAGTAGCAAAGACATCCACTGATTCCCATTAACACAGACACACACGTACACCAAGTAACAAAGACAGATACTGATACCAACTAACAAAGACATACAGTGACACCAAGTAACAAAGACATACACGTACTCCAAGTAACAAAGACATACACTGACACCTAGTAACAAAGACATACCCTGATATCCAGTGACACAGACACACACTTAAAACAAGTAACAAAGACATGCAGTGATACCCAAGAACACAGACACACACTTACACCAAGTAACAAAGACATACACTGACACCAAGTCACAAAGACATACACTGACACCAAGTAACAAAGACATACACTTGCACCAAGTAACACAGACATACAATGATACCCAGTAACAAAGACATACACTTACACCAAGTAACACAGACATACACTGACACAAAGTAACAAAGACATCCAATTACACCATGTTCAAAGACATACACTGATACCCAGTAACACAGACATGCACTGACATCCAGGAACAAAGTCATACACTGATACCCAGTAACACATACACACACTGGCACCCAGTAACACAAACAAACACACACTGACACCCAGTAACACAGACACACAGTTACACCAAGTAACAAAGACATACACTGCTACCCAGTAACACAGACATACACTGACACCAAGTAACAAAGACATACACTTACACCAAGTAACAAAGACATACACTGATACCCAGGAACACAGACACACTTACACCAACTCACACAGACATACACTGACACCCAGTAACAAAGACATACCTTGATACCCAGTAACACAGACACGCACTGACACCCAGTAACAATGACATACACTGATACCCAGTAACACAGAGACGCACTGACACCCAGTAACAAAGACATACACTGACACCAAGTCACAAAGACATACGCTGACACCAAGTAACAAAGACATACACTGATACCCAGTAACGCAGACACACTCTTGCACCAAGTAACAAAGACATACACTGATACCCAGTAACACAGACACACACTTGCAAAAAGTAATAAAGACATACACTGACATAAAGTAACAAAGACATACACTTACACCATGTAACAAAGAAATACACTGACACCAAGTAACAAAGACATACACTTACACCAAGTAACAAAGACAGACACTGATACCCAGTAACACATACACGCACTGACACCCAGCAACAAAGACATACACTGACACCAAGTCACAAAGACATACACTGACACCAAGTAACAAAGACATACACTTACACCAAGTAACAAAGACATACACTGATACCCAGTAACACAGACACACACTTACACCAAGTAACAAAGACTTACACTGATACCCAGTAACACAGACACACACTTACACCAAGTAACAGAGACATACACTGATACCCAGGAACACAGACACACACTTACACCAAGTAACAAAGACAGATACTGATACCCAGGAACACAGACACACACTGACACACAGCAACAAAGACATACACTGAAACCAAGTCACAAAGACATCCTCTAACACCAAGTAACAAAGACATACACTGCTACCCAGTAACACAGACATACACTGACACCAAGTAACAAAGACAGACACTGATACCCAGTAACACAGACACACACTTGCACCAAGTAACAAGGACATACACTTACACCAAGTAACAAAGACATACACTGACACCAAGTAACAAAGAAATGCACTTACACCAAGTCACAAAGACATACACTGACACCAAGTAGCAAAGACATACACTGACACCAAGTAACAAAGACATGCACTTACACCAAGTAACAAAGACAGACACTGATACCCAGTAACACAGAAACGCACTGACACCCAGTAACAAAGACATACTCTTACACCAAGTAACAAAGACACACACTTACACGATGTAACACAGACACACACATACACCAAGTCACAAAGACACACAATGACACCCAGTAACAAAGTCATACACTGACACCATGTCACAAACACAAACACTGATACCAAGTAACACAGACATACACTGACACAAAGTAACAAAGACATCCACTTACACCAAGTACAAAGACATACACTGACACCAAAGAACAAATAAATACACTTACACCAAGTAACAAAGACATACACTGATACCCAGTAACACAGACACGCACTGACACCCAGCAACAAAGTCATACACTGATACCCAGTAACACAGACACACATTGACACCCAGTAACAAAGACATACACTGACAACATGTCACAAACACAAACACTGATACCAAGTAACACAGACATACACTGACACAAAGTAACAAAGACATCCACTTACACCAAGTACAAAGACATACACTGACACCAAGGAACAAAGGCATACGCTTACACCAAGTAACAAAGACAGACACTTGCACCAAGTAACACAGACATACACTGACACCAAGTAACAAATACATGCACTTTCACCAAGTATTTTGACATACACTGACACCAAGTAACAAAGACATACACTGATACCCAGTAACACAGACACACACTCACACCAAGTAACAAAGACATACACTGATACCCAGTAACACAGACACACACTTACACCAAGTAACACAGACATACACTGACACCAAGTAACAAAGACATACACTGATACCCAGTAACACAGGCACACACTGACACCAAGTAACAAAGTCATACGCTGACAAAAAGTAACAAAGACATACACTTACACCAAGTAACAAAGACACACACATACACCAAGTGACACAGACATACACTGACACCAAGTAACAAACACAGACAATAACACCAAGTAACAAAGACATACACTTACAACAAGTATTTTGGCATACACTTACACCAAGTAACACAGACAAACACTGACACCAAGTAACAAAGACATAAAATTACACCAAGCAACAAAGACACACACTTACACCAAATAACACAGCCATACACTGACACCAAGTAACAAAGACATACACTGTTACCCAGTAACACAGACACACTCTTACACCAAGTAACAAAGACATACACTGATACCAAGTAACACAGACACACACTGACACACAGTAATAAAGACATACACTGACACCAAGTCACAAAGACATACACTGATACCAAGTCGCAAAGACATACACTGATCCCCAGTAACACAGACACACACTCACACCAAGTAACAAAGACATACACTGACACCAAGTAACAAAGGCAGACGCTTACACCAAGTAACAAAGACAGACACTTACACCAAGTAACACAAACACACACTGAAACCCAGTAACACAGACACACACTTACACCTAGCAACACAGACATACACTGACACCAAGTAACAAAGACATACACTGATACCCAGTAACACAGACACACACTTACACCAAGTAACAAAGACAGATACTGATACCCAGTAACACAGACACACACTTACTCCAAGTCACAAAGACATATACTGACACCCAGTAACAAAGTCATACACTGACCCCCAGTAACAAAGACACAGACTGACACCAAGTAACAAAGACATACACTGACACCAAGTAACTAAGACATACACTGATACCCAGTAACACAGACACACACTTACACCAAGTGACAAAGACATACACTGATACCCAGTAACACAGACACACACTGACAACCAGTAACAAAGACACACACTGACACCAAGTCACAAAGACATACACTGACACCAAGTAACACAGACATACACTGACAAAAAGTAACAAAGACATCCACTTACACCAAATAATAAAGACATACACTGATACCCAGTAACAAAGACATACATTGATACCCAGTAACAAAGACACGCACTGACACCCACTAACAAAGACATACACTGATACCCAGTAACACGGACATGCACTGACACCCAGTAACAAAAACATGCACAAACACCAAGTAACAAAGACATACACTGATACCCAGTAACACAGACACACACTTACACCAAGTAACAAAGACATACACTGATACCCAGTAACACAGACACACACTTACAACAAGTAACAAAGACAGACACTGATACCCATGAACACAGACGCACACTTACACCAAGTAACAATGACTGATACTGATACCCAGTAACACAGACACACACTTACTCCAAGTCACAAAGACTTATACTGACACCCAGTAACAAAGACATACACTGACACCCAGTAACAAAGACACACACTGACACCAAGTAACAAAGACATACACTGACACCAAGTAACTAAGACATACACTGATACCCAGTAACACAGACACACACTTACACCAAGTGACAAAGACATACACTGATACCCAGTAACGCAGACACACACTGACACCCAGTAACAAAGACAGACACTGACACCAAGTCACAAAGACATACACTGACACCAAGTAACACAGACATACACTGACACTAAGTAACAAAGACATCCACTTACACCAAGTAACAAAGACATGCACTGATACCCAGTAACAAAGACATACATTGATACCCAGTAACACAGACACGCACTGACACCCAGTAACAAAGACATACACTAACACCAAGTAACAAAGACATACACTGACACCCAGTAACACAGACACACAGTTACACCAAGTAACAAAGACATACACTGCCACCCAGTAACACAGACATACACTGACACCAAGTAACAAAGACATACACTTACACCAAGTAACAAAGACATACACTGATACCCAGGAACACAGACACACACTTACACCAAGTAACAAAGACATACACTGATACACAGGAACACAGACACACACTTACACCAAGTAACAAAGACAGATACTGATACCCAGTAACACAGACACACACTTACACCAAGTCACAAAGACATATACTGACACCCAGTAACAAAGACATACACTGTCACCCAGTAACAAAGACACACACTGACACCAAGTAACAAAGACATACACTGACACCAAGTAACTAAGACATGCACTGATACCCAGTAACACAGAAACACACTTACACCAAGACACAAAGACATACACTGATACCCAGGAACACAGACACACACTGACACACAGCAACAAAGACATACACTGAAACCGAGTCACAAAGACATACACTGACACCAAGTAACAAAGACATCCTCTAACACCAAGTAACAAAGACATACACTGCTACCCAGTAACACAGACATACACTGACACCAAGTAACAAAGACAGACACTGATACCCAGTAACACAGACACACACTTGCACCAAGTAACAAGGACATACACTTACACCAAGTAACAAAGACATACACTGACACCAAGTAACAAAGACATGCACTTACACCAAGTCACAAATACATACACTGACACCAAGTAGCAAAGACATACACTGACACCAAGTAACAAAGACATGCACTTACACCAAGTAACAAAGACAGACACTGATACCCAGTAACACAGAAACGCACTGACACCCAGTAACAAAGACATACTCTTACACCAAGTAACAAAGACACACACTTACACGATGTAACACAGACACACACATACACCAAGTCACAAAGACACACAATGACACCCAGTAACAAAGACATACACTGACACCATGTCACAAACACAAACACTGATACCAAGTAACACAGACATACACTGACACAAAGTAACAAAGACATCCACTTACACCAAGTACAAAGACATACACTGACACCAAAGAACAAATAAATACACTTACACCAAGTAACAAAGACCTACACTGATACCCAGTAACACAGACACGCACTGACACCCAGCAACAAAGTCATACACTGATACCCAGTAACACAGACACACATTGACACCCAGTAACAAAGACATACACTGACACCATGTCACAAACACAAACACTGATACCAAGTAACACAGACATACACTGACACAAAGTAACAAAGACATCCACTTACACCAAGTAGAAAGACATACACTGACACCAAGGAACAAAGGCATACGCTTACACCAAGTAACAAAGACAGAAACTTACACCAAGTAACACAGACATACACTGACACCAAGTAACAAATACATGCACTTTCACCAAGTATTTTGACATACACTGACACCAAGTAACAAAGACATACACTGATACCCAGTAACACAGACACACACTCACACCAAGTAACAAAGACATACACTGATACCCAGTAACACAGACACACACTTACACCAAGTAAGACAGACATACACTGACACCAAGTAACAAAGACATACACTGATACCCAGTAACACAGGCACACACTGACACCAAGTAACAAAGTCATACGCTGACAACAAGTAACAAAGACATACACTTACACCAAGTAACAAAGACACACACATACACCAAGTGACACAGACATACACTGACACCAAGTAACAAACACAGACAATAACACCAAGTAACAAAGACATACACTTACAACAAGTATTTTGACATACACTTACACCAAGTAACACAGACAAACACTGACACCAAGTAACAAAGACATAAAATTACACCAAGCAACAAAGACACACACTTACACCAAATAACACAGCCATACACTGACACCAAGTAACAAAGACATACACTGTTACCCAGTAACACAGACACACTCTTACACCAAGTAACAAAGACATACACTGATACCAAGTAACACAGACACACACTGACACACAGTAATAAAGACATACACTGACACCAAGTCACAAAGACATACACTGATACCAAGTCGCAAAGACATACAGTGATCCCCAGTAACACAGACACACACTCACACCAAGTAACAAAGACATACACTGACACCAAGTAACAAAGGCAGACGCTTACACCAAGTAACAAAGACAGACACTTACACCAAGTAACACAGACATACACTGACACCAAGTAACAAATACATGCACTTTCACCAAGTATTTTGACATACACTGACACCAAGTAACAAAGACATAAACTGACACCAAGTAACAAAGACATCCACTGACACCAAGTAACAAAGACATACAATTACACCAAGTAACAAAGACATACACTGATACCAAGTAACACAGACACAAACGTACACCAAGTAACACAGACACACACTTACACCAAGTCGCAAAGACATACACTGATACCGAGTAACACAGACATACACTGACACCAAGTAACAAAGACATATACTGATATCCAGTAACACAGACACACACTTAAACCAAGTACCAAAGACATTCACTGATACCCTATAACACAGACACACACTTACACCAAGTAACAAAGACATACACTGACACCAAGTCACAAAGACATACACTGACACCCAGTAACACAGACATACAATGATACCCAGTAACAAAGACATACACTTACACCAAGTAACACAGACATACACTGACACAAAGTAACAAAGACATCCACTTACACCAAGTACAAAGACATACACTGACACCAAGTAACACATAAATACACTTACACCAAGTAACAAAGACATACACTGACACCCAGTAACACAGACACGCACTGACACCCAGCAACAAAGACATACACTGATACCCAGTAACACAGACACACACTGACACCCAGTAACACAAACAAAGACACACTGACACCCAGTAACACAGAGAACCACTGAAACACAGTAACAAAGACATACACTGATACCAAGTAACACAGACACACACTGACACAAAGTAATAAAGACATACACTGACACCAAGTCACAAAGACATACACTGATACCAAGTCGCAAAGACATACACTGATACCCAGTAACACAGACACACACTCACACCAAGTAACAAAGACATACACTTACACCAAGTAACAAAGGCATACGCTTACACCAAGTAAGAAAGACAGACACTTACACCAAGTAACACAGACATACACTGACACCAAGTAACAAATACATGCACTTTCACCAAGTATTTTGACATACACTGACACCAAGTAACAAAGACATAAACTGACACCAAGTATCAAAGACATACACTGATTCCCAGTAACACAGACACACACTCACAAAAAGTAACAAAGACATACGCTGACAACAAGTAACAAAGACATACACTTACACCAAGTAACAAAGACACACACTTACACCAAGTAACACAGACATACACTGACACCAAGTAACAAAGACAGACAATAACACCAAGTAACAAAGACATACATTTACACCAAGTATTTTGACACACACTTACACCAAGTAACACAGATTTCCACTGACACCAAGTAACAAAGACATAAAATTACACCAAGCAACAAAGACACACACTTACACCAAATAACACAGCCATACACTGACACCAAGTAACAAAGACAGACACTGTTACCCAGTAACACAGACACACGCTTACACCAAGTAACAATGACATACACTGATACCAAGTAACACAGACACACACTGACACAGAGTAATAAAGACATACACTGACACCAAGTCACAAAGACATACACTGATACCAAGTCGCAAAGACATACACTGATACCCAGTAACACAGACACACACTCACACCAAGTAACAAAGGCATACACTGACACCAAGTAACAAAGGCATACGCTTACACCAAGTAACAAAGACAGACACTTACACCAAGTAACACAGAAATACACTGACACCAATTAACAAATACATGCACTTTCACTAAGCATTTTGACATACACTGACACCAAGTAACAAAGACATACACTGACACCAAGTAACAAAGACATACACTGATACCCAGTAACACAGACACACACTCACACCAAGTAACAAAGAC
This sequence comes from Heterodontus francisci, assembly GCF_036365525.1. Lineage (NCBI taxonomy): Eukaryota > Metazoa > Chordata > Chondrichthyes > Heterodontiformes > Heterodontidae > Heterodontus > Heterodontus francisci. The sequence continues at coordinate 413,387 of NW_027140986.1, read as the reverse complement.
ATACACTGATACCCAGTAACACAGACATACACTTACACCAAGTAACACAGACGTACACTGACACCAAGTAACAATGACTTTCTCTGATACCCAGTAAAACAGGCACACACTTACACCAAGTAACAAAAACACTCACTTACACCAAGTAGCAAAGACATACACTGATACCAAGTAACACAGACACAAACGTACACCAAGTAACACAGACACACACTTACACCAAGTAACAAAGTCATACACTTACACCAAGTAACACAGACATACACTGACACCAAGTAACAAAGACATACAATTACACCAAGTAACAAAGTCATACACTTACACCAAGTAACACAGACATACACTGACACCAAGTAACAAAGACATACAATTACACCAAGTAACAAAGACACACACTTGCACCAAGTAACACAGACATGCACTGTCACCATGTAGCAAAGACTTGCACTGATACCCAGTAACACAGACACACACTTACTCCAAGTAACAAAGATATACACTGATACCCAGTAACACAGACACACACTGACACCAAGTAACAAAGACATACACTGACACCAAGTCACAAAAACAGACACTGACACCCAGGAACAAAGACAAACACTGACACCAAGTAACGAAGACAGACACTGACACCCAGTAACTAAGACAGACAATGACACAACGTTACAAAGACATACACTGACACCAAGTAACAAAGACATACACTTGCACCAAGTAACACAGACATACACTGACACCAAGTAACAAAGACATACAATTACACCAAGTAACAAAGACACACACTTACACCAAGTAACACAGACATACACTGACACCAAGTAACAAAGACCTGCACTGTTACCCAGTAACACAGACACACACTTACACCAAGTAACAAAGACATGCACTGATACCAAGTAACACAGACACACACTTACACCAAGTAACACAGACATACACTGACACCAAGTAACAAAGACATACACTGATACCCAGTAGCACAGACACACACTTGGGGGGCACATTGGCATTTTGGTTAGCAGCCTCACAGCTCCAGGGACACGAGCCCGATTCTGGGTTCTGCCTGGGCGGAGTTTGCAAGTTCTCCCTTTGTCTGCGTGAGTTGCCTCCGGGTGCTCCGGTTTCTTCCCACATGCCAAAGACTTGCAGGTTGATATGTTAATTGGCCATTTTAAATTGACACGAGTATAGGTAGGTGGTAGGGAAATATATAGGGACAGGTGGGGTTGTGATAGGAATACGGGATTAGTGTAGGATTAGTATAAATGAGCGGTTGATGGTCGGCACAGACTCGGTTGGCCGAAGGGCCTGTTTCAGTGCTGCATCACTAAACTAAATACTGACACACAGTAACACCAACAAACACACACTGACACCCAGTAACATAGAGAAACACAAGTACACAGTAACAAAGACATACACTGAAACACAGACACACACTGTCACCAAGTAACAAAGACATACACTGACACCCAGTAACAAAGACATACACTGACACCGAGTCACAAAGACAAACACTGATAACCAGTAACAAAGACAAACAATTACAAGAAGTAACAACGACATACACTGACACCAAGTAACAAAGACATACACTTACACCAAGTAACAAAGACATACACTGATACCCAGTAAAACAGACACACACTGACACCAAGTAACAAAGACATACACTGACACTAAGTAACAAAGGCATACAGTTACACCAAGTAACAAAGACACACACTTACACAAAGTAACACAGACATACACTGACACCAAGTAAGAAAGACAGAAAATTACACCAAGTAACAAAGACATACACTTACACCAAGTATTTTGACATACACTGACACCAAGTAACAAAGACATACACTGAAACCCAGTAACACCGACACACACTTACACCAAGTAACAAAGACATACACTGACACCAAGTCACAAAGACACACACTGACACCCAGTAACAAAGACATACACTGATAAAAAGTCACAAAGACATACACTGATACCCAGCAACACAGACACACACTTACACCAAGTAACACAGACATACACTGACACCCAGTAACAAAGACATACACAGACACCCAGTAACACAGGCACACACGGACACCAAGTAACAAAGACACACACTGACACCCAGTAACACAGACACACACTGACACCAAGTAACAAAGACATACACTGACACCAAGTAACAAAGACATACACTTACACCAAGTAACAAAGACATACACTGACACCAAGTAACAAAGGCATACGCTTACACCAAGTAACAAAGACAGACACTTACACCAAGTAACACAGACATACACTGACACCAAGTAACAAATACATGCACTTTCACCAAGTATTTTGACATACACTGACACCAAGTAACAAAGACATACACTGATACCCAGTAACACAGACACACACTCACACCAAGTAACAAAGACATACAATGATACCCAGTAACACAGACACACACTTACACCAAGTAACACAGACATACACTGACACCAAGTAACAAAGACATACACTGATACCCAGTAACACAGGCACACACTGACACCAAGTAACAAAGACATACGCTGACAACAAGTAACAAAGACATACACTTACACCAAGTAACAAAGACACACACATACACCAAGTGACACAGACATACACTGACACCAAGTAACAAAGACAGACAATAACAACAAGTAACAAAGACATACACTTACAACAAGTATTTTGACATACACTTACACCAAGTAACACAGACAAACACTGACACCAAGTAACAAAGACATAAAATTACACCAAGCAACAAAGACACACACTTACACCAAATAACACAGCCATACACTGACACCAAGTAACAAAGACATACACTGTTACCCAGTAACACAGACACACTCTTACACCAAGTAACAAAGACATACACTGATACCAAGTAACACAGACACACACTGACACACAGTAATAAAGACATACACTGACACCAAGTCACAAAGACATACACTGATACCAATTCACAAAGACATACACTGATCCCCAGTAACACAGACACACAGTCACACCAAGTAACAAAGACATACACTGACACCAAGTAACAAAGGCATATGCTTACACCAAGTAACAAAGACAGACACTTAACCAAGTAACACAGACATACACTGACACCAAGTAACAAATACATGCACTTTCACCAAGTATTTTGACATACACTGACACCAAGTAACAAAGACATACACTGACACCAAGTAACAAAGACACACACTGATACCAAGTAACACAGACACAAACGTACACCAAGTAACACAGACACACACTTACACCAAGTCGCAAAGACATACACTGATACCCAGTAACACAGGCACACACTGACACCAAGTAACAAAGACATACGCTGACAACAAGTAACAAAGACATACACTTACACCAAGTAACAAAGACACACACAGTGGCGCAGTGGTTAGCACCGCAGCCTCACAGCTCCAGGGACCCGGGTTCGATTCTGGGTACTGCCTGTGTGGAGTTTGCAAGTTCTCCCTGTGTCTGCGTGGGTTTTCTCCGGGTGCTCCGGTTTCCTCCCACAAGCCAAAAAAGACTTGCAGGTTGGTAGGTAAATTGGCCACTATAAATTGTCACTAGTATAGGTAGGTGGTAGGGAAATACAGGGACAGGTGGGGATGTTTGGTAGGAATATGGGATTAATGTAGGATTAGTATAAATGGGTGGTTGATGGTCGGCACAGACTCGGTGGGCCGAAGGGCCTGTTTCAGTGCTGTATCTCTAATCTAATCTAAAAACACAGACATACACTGACACCAAGTAACAAAGACATATACTGATATCCAGTAACACAGACACACACTTAAACCAAGTACCAAAGACATTCACTGATACCCTATAACACAGACACACACTTACACCAAGTAACAAAGACATACACTGACACCAAGTAACAAAGACATACACTGACACACAGTAACACAGACATACAATGATACCCAGTAACAAAGACATACACTTACACGAAGTAACACAGACATACACTGACACAAAGTAACAAAGACATCCACTTACACCAAGTAACACAGACATGCACTGTCACCATGTAGCAAAGAGTTGCACTGATACCCAGTAACACAGAATCACACTTACACCAAGTAACAAAGATATACACTGATACCCAGTAACACAGACACACACTGACACCAAGTAAAAAGACATACACTGACACCAAGTCACAAAGACAGACACTGACACCCAGGAACAAAGACAAACACTGACACCAAGTAACGAAGACAGACACTGACACCCAGTAACTAAGACATACACTGACACCAAGTAACAAAGACATACACAGACACCAAGTAACAAAGACAGACACTGATACCCTGTAACACAGACACACACTTACACCACATAACAAAGACATACAATGATACCCAGCAACACAGACGCAAACTTTCCCCAAGTAACAAATACAGACACTGATACCCAGTAACACAGACATACACTTACACTAAGTATCAAAGACATACAATGACACCAAGTAACAAAGACATACACTGACACCAAATAACACAGACATACACTGACACCAAGTAACAAAGACATACACTTACACCAAGTAACAAAGACATACACTGACACCAAGTAACAAAGACATGCAATGATACCCAGCAACACAGACACACACTTACACCAAGTATCAAAGACATACACTGACACCAAGTAACAAAGACACACAAATACACCAAGTACACAGACATACACTGACACCAAGTAAACAAGACATACACTGATACCCAGTAACACAGACACACACTTACACCAAGTAACAAAGACATACACTGATACTCAGTAACACAGACACACACTTACACCAAGTAACAAAGACAGACAATGACACCAAGTAACAAAGACATACACTGATACCCAGTAACACAGACACACACTTACACCAAGTAACAAAGACATACACTTACACCAAGTAACAAAGACATACACTGATACCCAGTTACACAGACACACACTTACACCAAGTAACATCGACACACACAGACACCAAGTAACAAAAAGGTACACTGATACCCAGTAACACAGACACACACTTGCACCAAGTAACAAAGACATACACTGACACCAAGTAACAATGACAGACACTGATACTCAGTAACACAGACACACACTTCCACCAAGTAACAAAGACAAACACTGATACCCAGCAACACAGACACACACTTGCACCAAGTAACAAAGACAGACACTGATTCCCAGTAACACAGACATACACTTACACCAAGTATCAAAGACATACACTGACACCAAGTAGCAAAGACATACACTTACACCAAATAACAAAGACATACACTGACACCAAGTAACAAAGACATACACTTACTCCACGTAATAAAGACATACACTGACACCAAGTAACAGAGACATACAGTTACACCATGTAACACAGACATACACTGACACAAAGTAACAAAGACATACACTTACACCAAGTAACAAAGACATACACTGAAACCAAGTTACAAAGACATACACTGATACCCAGTAACACAGACACACATTTACACCAAGTAACACAGACACACATTTACACCAAGTAACAAAGACAGACAGTGACACCAAGTAACAAAGACATACACTGATACCCAGTAACACAGATACACAATTGCACCAAGTAACAGAGACATACACAGACACCAAGTAACAAAGACGTACACTTGCACCAAGTAACAAAGACATGCACTGACACCAAGAAACAAAGAAATACACTTACACCAAGTAACAAAGACATACAGTGATACCCAGTAACACAGACACACACTTACACCAAGTAACAAAGACAGACACTGACACCCAGTAACAAGGACACACACTGAAACCAAGTAACAAAGACACACACTGACACCAAGTAACAAAGACATACACAGACTCCAAGTAACAAAGACAGACACTGATACCCTGTAACATAGACACACACTTACACCACATAACAAAGACATACAATGATACCCGGCAACAGAGACGCACACTTTCACCAAGTAACAAATACAGACACTGATACCCAGTAACACAGACATACACTTACACTAAGTATCAAAGACATACACTGACACCAAGTAACAAAGACATACACTTACACCAAGTAACACAGAAATACACTGACACCAAGTAACAAAGATATACACTTACACCAAGTAACAAAGACATACACTGACACCAAGTAACAAAGACATACAATGATACCCAGCAACACAGACATACACTTACACCAAGTATCAAAGACATACACTGACACCAAGTAGCAAAGGGATACACTTACACCAAGTAACAAAGACATACACTGACACCAAGTAACAAAGACATACACTTACACTAAGTATCAAAGACATACACTGACACCAAGTAACAAAGACATACACTTACACCAAGTAACAAAGACATACACTGACACCAAGTAACAAAGACATACACTTACACCAAGTAACAAAGACATACACTGACACCAAGTAACAAAGACATGCACTGATACCCAGTAACGCAGACACACACTTACACCAAGTAACACAGACATACACTGTCACCAAGTAACAAAGACATACACTCACACCAAGTAACAAAGACATACACTGATACTCAGTAACACAGACACACACTTACACCAAGTAACAAAGACAGACAATGACACCAAGTAACAAAGACATACACTTACACCAAGTAACAAAGACATACACTGACACCAAGTAACAAAGACATACACTTACACCAAGTAACACAGCCATACACTGACACCAAGGAACAAAGACACACTTACACCAAGTACACAGATATACACTGACACCAAGTAGCAAAGACATACACTGATGCCCAGTAAAACAGACAAACACTTGCAGCAAGTAACAAAGACATACACTGACACTAAGTAACAAAAACAGACACTTACAGCAAATAACAAAGACACACAGTGACACCATGTGACAAAGACATACACTTACACCAACTAACAAAGACACACAATTACACCAAGTAACACAGACATACACTGACACCAATTAACAAAGACATGCACTTACACCAAGTAAGAAAGACACACAATTACACCAAGTAGCACAGACCTACACTGACACTAAGTGACAAAGACATACACTGAGACCCAGTAACACAGACACACTCTTACACCAAGTAACAAAGACAGACACTGATACCCAGTAACACAGACACACACTGACACCTAGTAACAAAGACAGACAATGATACCCAGTAACACAGACGCACACTAACACCAAGTCACAAAGACATACACTGACACCCAGAAACAAACACAAACACTGACACCCAGGAACAAAGACACACACTGACACCAAGTAACAAAGACACACAATGACACCAAGTAACAAAGACAGACACTGATACCCAGTAACACAGACGCACACTTACACCAAGTAACAAAGACATACACTGATACCCAGCAACACAGACACACACTTACACCAATTAAAAAAACATACACTGACACCAAGTAGCAAAGAAATACACTTACACCAAGTAACAAAGGCATACACTGACACCAAGTAACAAAGACATACACTTACTCCAAGTAACAAAGACATACACTGACAACAAGTAACAAAGACATACAGTTAAACCTAGTAACACAGATATACACTGACACCAAGTAACAAAGACACACACTGACACCAAGTAACAAAGACAGACACTGATTCCCAGTAACACAGACACACACTTACACCAAGTAAGAAAGACATACACTGATACCCAGCAACACAGACACACACTTATACCAATTAAAAAAGACATACACTGACACCAAGTAGCAAAGACATACACTTACACCAAGTAACAAAGACATACAATGACACCAAGTAACAAAGACATACACTTACTACAAGTAACAAAGACATACACTGACACTAAGTAACAAAGACATACAGTTACATCAAGTAACACAGACATACACTGACACCAAGGAACAAAGACACACACTGACACCAAGTAACAAAGACACACACTGAAACCAAGTAACAAAGACAGACACTGATTCCCAGTAACACAGACACACACTTACACCAAGTAACAAAGACATACACTGACACCAAGTAACAAAGACATACACTGATACCCAGTTACACAGACACACACTTACACCAAGTAACATAGACACACACAGACACCAAGTAACAAAGACGTACACTGATACCCAGTAACATAGACACACACTTACACCAAGTAACAAAGACATACACTGACACCAAGTAACAAAGACAGACACTGATACCCAGTAACACAGACACACACTTACACCAATTAACAAACACATACACTGATACCCAGCAACACAGACACACACTTACACCTAGTAACAAAGACAGACACTGATACCCAGTAACACAGACATACACTTACACCAAGTATCAAAGACATACACTGACACCAAGTAGCAAAGACATACACTTACACCAAGTAACAAAGACATACACTGACACCAAGTAACAAAGACATACAGTTACTCCAAGTAACAAAGACATACACTGAGACCAAGTAACAAAGACATACACTTACACCAAGTAACACAGCCATCCACAGACACCAAGTAACAAAGACACACACTTACACCAAGTACACAGATATACACTGACACCAAGTAACAAAGACATACACTTACACCAACTAACAAAGACACACACTTACACCAAGTAAGAAAGACACACTCTTACACCAAGTAACAAAGACAGACACTGATACCCAGTAACACAACACACACTTACACCAAGAATCAAAGACATACACTGACAACAAGTAACAAAGACATACACCTACACCAAGTAACAAAGACAGACACTGACACCAAGTAGCAAAGACATAAATTAACACCAAGTAACAAAGACAAACACTGACACCAAGTAACAAAGACATACACTTCCACCAAGTAAGACAGACATACACTTACGCCAATTAACAAAGACACATACTTAAACCAAGTAACACGGACTTCCACTGACACCAAGTAACAAAGACATACACTGATACCCAGTAACACAGACACACACTTACACCAATTAACAAAGACAGACACTGATACACAGTAATGCAGACACACACTTACACCAAGTCACAATGTCACACACTGACACTCAGTAACAAAGACAGACACTGATACACAATAACACAGACACACAGTTACACCAAGTAACAAAGACAGACACTGACATCCAGTAACACAGACACACACTTACACCAAGTCACAAAGACACACACTGACACCCAGTAACAAAGACATACACTGACACCCAGTAACACAGACATACACTTAAACCAAGTATCAAAGACATGCACTGACACCAAGTAGCAAAGACATACACTTACACCAAGTAACAAAGACATACACTGACACCAAGTAACAAAGACATACAGTTACTCCTAGTAACAAAGACATACACTGAGACCAAGTAACAAAGACATCTTTTGGGCCTCCTTATCTCGAGAGACAATGGATACGCGCCTGGAGGTGGTCAGTGGTTTGTGAAGCAGCGCCTGGAGTGGCTATAAAGGCCAATTCTGGAGTGACAGGCTCTTCCACAGGTGCTGCAGAGAAATTTGTTTGTTGGGGCTGTTGCACAGTTGGCTCTCCCCTTGCGCCTCTGTCTTTTTTCCTGCCAACTACTAAGTCTCTTCGACTCGCCACAATTTAGCCCTGTCTTTATGGCTGCCCGCCAGCTCTGGCGAATGCTGGCAACTGACTCCCACGACTTGTGATCAATGTCACACGATTTCATGTCGCGTTTGCAGACGTCTTTATAACGGAGACATGGACGGCCGGTGGGTCTGATACCAGTGGCGAGCTCGCTGTACAATGTGTCTTTGGGGATCCTGCCATCTTCCATGCGGCTCACATGGCCAAGCCATCTCAAGCGCCGCTGACTCAGTAGTGTGTATAAGCTGGGGATGTTGGCCGCTTCAAGGACTTCTGTGTTGGAGATATAGTCCTGCCACCTGATGCCAAGTATTCTCCGAAGGCAGCGAAGATGGAATGAATTGAGACGTCGCTCTTGGCTGGCATACGTTGTCCAGGCCTCGCTGCCGTAGAGCAAGGTACTGAGGACACAGGCTTGATACACTCGGACTTTTGTGTTCCGTGTCAGTGCGCCATTTTCCCACACTCTCTTGGCCAGTCTGAACATAGCAGTGGAAGCCTTACCCATGCGCTTGTTGATTTCTGCATCTAGAGACAGGTTACTGGTGATAGTTGAGCCTAGGTAGGTGAACTCTTGAACCACTTCCAGAGCGTGGTCGCCAATATTGATGGATGGAGCATTTCTGACATCCTGCCCCATGATGTTCGTTTTCTTGAGGCTGATGGTTAGGCCAAATTCATTGCAGGCAGACGCAAACCTGTCGATGAGACTCTGCAGGCATTCTTCAGTGTGAGATGTTAAAGCAGCATCGTCAGCAAAGAGGAGTTCTCTGATGAGGACTTTCCGTACTTTGGACTTCGCTCTTAGACGGGCAAGGTTGAACAACCTGCCCCCTGATCTTGTGTGGAGGAAAATTCCTTCTTGAGAGGATTTGAACGCATGTGAAAGCAGCAGGGAGAAGAAAATCCCAAAAAGTGTGGGTGCGAGAAGACAGCCCTGTTTCACACCACTCAGGATAGGAAAGGGCTCTGATGAGGAGCCACCATGTTGAATTGTGCCTTTCATATTGTCATGGAATGAGGTGATGATACTTAGTAGCTTTGGTGGACATCCGATCTTTTCTAGTAGTCTGAAGAGACCACGTCTGCTGACGAGGTCAAAGGCTTTGGTGAGATCAATGAAAGCAATGTAGAGGGGCATCTGTTGTTCACGGCATTTCTCCTGTATCTGACGAAGGGAGAACAGCATGTCAATAGTCGATCTCTCTGCACGAAAGCCACACTGTGCCTCAGGGTAGACGCGCTCGGCCAGCTTCTGGAGCCTGTTCAGAGCGACTCGAGCAAAGACTTTCCCCACTATGCTGAGCAGGGAGATTCCACGGTAGTTGTTGCAGTCACCGCGGTCACCTTTGTTTTTATAGAGGGTGATGATGTTGGCATCGCGCATGTCCTGGGGTACTGCTCCCTCGTCCCAGCACAGGCATAGCAGTTCATGTAGTGCTGAGAGTATAGCAGGCTTGGCACTCTTGATTATTTCAGGGGTAATGCTGTCCTTCCCAGGGGCTTTTCCGCTGGCTAGGGAATCAATGGCATCACTGAGTTCCGATTTGGTTGGCTGCATGTCCAGCTCATCCATGACTGGTAGAGGCTGGGCTGCATTGAGGGCAGTCTCAGTGACAGCATTCTCCCGGGAGTACAGTTCTAGGTAGTGCTCAACCCAGCGGTCCATCTGTTTGCGTTGGTCAGTGATTATGTCCCCCGATTTAGATTTGAGGGGGGTGATCTTCTTGATGGTTGGCCCAAGAGCTCTCTTCATGCCATCATACATTCCTCTGATGTTTCCGGTGTCTGAGGCCAGCTGAATATGACTGCATAGGTGTTGCCAGTCGTCGTTTGCGCAACGCCTAGCTGTTCTTTGTGCAGTACTTCTGGCTGCTTTAAGTGCTGCGGATGTTAAATCGCTGGGGGCTTTCTTGTAGTTCAAAAGTGCAATGCGCTTAGCGGCGATGACAGGTTCCAGCTCTTCATTATGAGATTGAAACCAGTCTGCATTTCTCTTCGCACTTTTGCCGTAGGTGGTCAAAGCTGACTCATAGATGGCGTCTCTGATGTGGGCCCACTTGGTCTCAGCATCCCATGTGGGAGTGTTTTGAAGGGCTGTTACAAGTGAATTTAGAAATTTTTGTAACAGCTGTGGGTGAGAAGTTCTGCTCGTGTTGATGCGCGATGATAACTGTATGTTGATGACATACAGTTACACCAAGTAACACAGACATACACTGACACCAAGTAACAAAGACATACACTTACACCAAGTAACAAAGACATACACTGACACCAGGTGACAAAGACATACACTGATACCCAGTAACACAGACACACATTTACACCAAGTAACACAGACACACAAATACACCAAGTAACAAAGACAGACAATGACACCAAGTCACAAAGACATGCACTGACACCAAGAAACAAAGACATACACTTACACCAAGTAACAAAGACATACACTGACACCAAGTAAGAAAGACATACACTTACACGAAGTAACACAGACACACACTGACACCAAGTAACAAAGACACACACATACACCATGTACACAGACATACACTGACACCAAGTAACAAAGACATACACTGATACCCAGTAACACAGACACACACTTACACCAAGTAACAAAGACAGACACTGATACCCAGTAACACAGACACACACTAACACCAAGTCACAAAGACATACACTGACACCCAGAAACAAACACAAACACTGACACCCAGTAACAAAGACACACACTGACACCAAGTAACAAAGACACACACTGACACCAGGTAACAAAGACATACACAGACACCAAGTAACAAAGACAGACACTGATACCCTGTAACACAGACACACACTTACACCAAGTAACAAAGACATACACTGATACCCAGCAACACAGACACACACTTACACCAAGTAACAAATACAGACACTGATACCCAGTAACACAGACATACACTTACACAAAGTATCAAAGACATACACTGACACCAAGTAGCAAAGGCATACACTTCCACCAAGTAACAAAGACATACACTGACACCAAGTAATAAAGACATACACTTACACTAAGTATCAAAGACATACACTGACACCAAGTATCAAAGACATACACTTACACCAAGTAACACAGACATACACTGGCACCAAGTAACAAAGACATACACTGATACCCAGTAACGCAGACACACACTTACACCAAGTAACACAGACATACACTGTCACCAAGTAACAAATACAGACACTGATACCCAGTAACACAGACATACACTTACACAAAGTATCAAAGACATACACTGACACCAAGTAGCAAAGGCATACACTTCCACCAAGTAACAAAGACATACACTGACATCAAGTAATAAAGACATACACTTACACTAAGTAACAAAGACATACACTTACACCAAGTAACACAGACATACACTGACACCAAGTAACAAAGACATACACTGATACCCAGTAACGCAGACACACACTTACACCAAGTAACACAGACATACACTGTCACCAAGTAACAAAGACATACACTGACACCAAGTAACAAAGACATACACTGATACTCAGTAACACAGACACACACTTACACCAAGTAACAAAGACAGACAATGACACCAAGTAACAAAGACATACACTGATACCCAGTAAAGCAGACACACACTGACACCAAGTAACAGAGACATACACTGACACCAAGTAACAAAGACATACACTTACACCAAGTAACAAAGACATACACTGACACCAAGTAACAAAGACATACACTTACACCAAGTAACACAGCCATCCACAGACACCAAGTAACAAAGACACACACTTACACCAAGTACACAGATATACACTGACACCAAGTAACAAAGACATACACTGATGCCCAGTAACACAGACAAACACTTGCAGCAAGTAACAAAGACATACACTGACACCAAGTAACAAAGACAGACACTTACAGCAAATAAAACAGACACACAGTGACACGATGTAACAAAGACATACACTTACACCAACTAACAAAGACACACACTTACACCAAGTAAGAAAGACACACTCTTACACCAAGTAACAAAGACAGACACTGATACCCAGTAACACAGACACACACTTACACCAAGAATAAAAGACATACACTGACACCAAGTAACAAAAACATACACCTACACCAAGTAACAAAGACAGACACTGACACCAAGTAACAAAGACATAAATTAACACCAAGTAACAAAGACAAACACTGACACCAAGTAACAAAGACATACACTTCCACCAAGTAAGACAGACATACACTTACACCAATTAACAAAGACACATACTTAAACCAAGTAACACGGACTTACACTGACACCAAGTAATAAAGACATACACTGATACCCAGTAACACAGACACACACTTACACCATGTAACAAAGACAGACACTGATACCCAGTAATGCAGACACACACTTACACCAAGTCACAATGTCACACACTGACACCCAGTAACAAAGACAGACACTGATACACAATAACACAGACACACAGTTACACCAAGTAACAAAGACAGACACTGACATCCAGTAACACAGACACACACTTACACCAAGCCACAAAGACACAAACTGACACTAAGTAACAAAGACATACACTGACACCAAGTACCAAAGACATACACTGACACCAATTAACAAAGACATACACTGATACCCAGAAACACAGACACACACTTACACCAAGTAACAAAGACTTACACTGACACCAAGTAATAAAGCCATAAACTGACACCAAGTAACAAAGACATACACTGATACCCAGTAACACAGACACACACTTACACCAAGTAACAAAGAAATACACTGATACCCAGTAACACAGACACACACTTACACCAAGTAACAAAGACATACACTGACACCAAGTAACGAAGACATACAGTTACACCAAGTAACACAGACATACACTGACACCAAGTAACAAAGTCATACACTTACACCAAGTAACAAAGACATACACTGACACCAGGTAACACAGACATACACTGAATCCCAGTAACACAGCCACACACTGACACCAAGTAACACAGACACACACTTACACCAAGTAACACGGACATACACTGACACCAAGTTACAATGACATACACTGACACCCAGGAACACAGATACACAGTGACACCCAGTAACACAGAGAAACACTGACACCAAGTAACAAAGACACACACAGACACCAAGTAACACAGAGATACACTGACACCAAGTAACAAAGACATCCACTTACACTAAGTACAAAGACATGCACTGACACCAAGCAACAAAGACATACAATGATACCCAGTATCACAGACACGCACTGACACCCAGTAACAAAGACATACACTGACAACAAGTAACAAAGACAGACACTGATACCCAGTAACACAGACACACACTTACACCAAGTAACAAAGACATACACTGATACCCAGTAACACAGACTCACACTTACACCAAGTAACAAAGACATACACTGACACCAAGTAACAAAGACATACACTGATACCCAGTAACACAGACACACACTTGCACCAATTAAAAAAGACACACACTGACACCAAGTAACAAAGACAGACACTGATTCCCAGTAACACAGACACACACTTACACCAAGTAACAAAGACATACACTGATACCCAGCAACACAGACACACACTTACACCGATTAAAAAAGACATACACTGACACCAAGTAACAAAGACATACACTGATACCCAATAACACAGACACACACTTACACCAAGTAACAAAGACATACACTGATACCCAGTTACACAGACACACACTTACATCAAGTAACATAGACACACACAGACACCAAGTAACAAAGACGTACACTGATACCCAGTAACACAGACACACATTTACACCAAGTAACAAAGACATACATTGACACCAAATAACAAAGACAGACACTGATACCCAGTAACACAGACACACACTTACACCATGTAACAAAGACAAACACTGATACCCAGCAACACAGACACACACTTACACCAAGTAACAAAGACAGACACTGATACCCAGTAACACAGACATACACTTACACCAAGTATCAAAGACATACACTGACACCAAGTAGCAAAGACATACACTTACACCAAGTGACAAAGACATACACTGACACCAAGTAACACAGACACACACTTCCACCAAGTAACAAAGACAGACAATGACACCAAGTAACAAAGACATGCACTGACACCAAGAAACAAAGACATACACTTACACCAAGTAACAAAGACATACAGTGACACCAAGTAACAAAGACATACACTTACACCAAGTAACACAGACAAACACTGACACCAAGTAACAAAGACACACACATACACCATGTCCACAGACATACACTGACACCAAGTAACAGAGACATACACTGATACCCAGTAACACAGACACACACTTACACCAAGTAACAAAGACAGACACTGATACCCAGTAACACAGACACACACTAACACCAAGTCACAAAGACATACACTGACACCCAGAAACAAACACAAACACTGACATTAAGTAACAAAGACACACACTGACACCAAGTAACAAAGACACACACTGACACCAAGTAACAAAGACATACACAGACACCAAGTAACAAGGACAGACACTGAAACCCTGTAACACAGACACACACTTACACCAAGTAACAAAGACATACAATGATACCCAGCAACACAGACACACTCTTACACCAAGTATCAAATACAGACACTGATACCCAGTAACACAGACATTCACTTACACCAAGTATCAAAGACAGACACTGACACCAAGTAGCAAAGGCATACACTTACACCAAGTAACAAAGACATACACTGACACCAAGTAATAAAGACATACACTTACACTAAGTATCAAAGACATACACTGACACCAAGTAACAAAGACATACACTTACACGAAGTAACACAGACATACACTGACACCAAGTAACAAAGACATACACTTACACCAAGTAACAAAGACATACACAGACACCTAGTAACAAAGACATACACTGATACCCAGTAACGCAGACACACACTTACACCAAGTAACACAGACATACACTGTCACCAAGTAACAAAGACATACACTGACACCAAGTAACAAAGACATACACTGATACTCAGTAACACAGACACACACTTACACCAAGTAACAAAGACAGACAATGACACCAAGTAACAAAGACATACACTGATACCCAGTAAAGCAGACACACACTGACACCAAGTAACAGAGACATACACTGACACCAAGTAACAAAGATATACACTTACACCAAGTAACAAAGACATACACTGACACCAAGTAACAAAGACATACACTTACACCAAGTAACACAGCCATCCACAGACACCAAGTAACAAAGACACACAATTACACCAAGTACACAGATATACACTGACACCAAGTAACAAAGACATACACTGATGCCCAGTAACACAGATAAACACTTGCAGCAAGTAACAAAGACATACACTGACACCAAGTAACAAAGACAGACACTTACAGCAAATAACACAGACACACAGTGACACCATGTAACAAAGTCATACACTTACACCAACTAACAAAGACACACACTTACACCAAGTAAGAAAGACACACTCTTACACCAAGTAACAAAGACAGACACTGATACCCAGTAACACAGACACACACTTACACCAAGAATCAAAGACATACACTGACACCAAGTAACAAAGACATACACCTACACCAAGTAACAAAGACATACACTGACACCAAGTAACAAAGACATACAGTTACACCACGTAACACAGACATACACTGACACCAAGTAACAAAGACATACACTTACACCAAGTAACAAAGACATACACTGACACCAGGTAACACAGACATACACTGAATCCCAGTAACACCGCCACACACTTACACCAAGTAACACGGACATACACTGGCACCAAGTTACAATGACATACACTGACACCCAGGAACACAGATACACAGTGACACCCAGTAACACAGAGAAACACTGACACCAAGTAACAAAGACACACACTGACACCAAGTAACACAGAGATACACTGACACCAAGTAACAAAGACATCCACTTCCACCAAGTACAAAGACATGCACTGACACCAAGCAACAAAGACATACAATGATACCCAGTATCACAGACACGCACTGACACCCAGTAACAAAGACATACACTGACAACAAGCAACAAAGACAGACACTGATACCCAGTAACACAGACACACACTTACACCAAGTAACAAAGACATACACTGATACCCAGTAACACAGACACACACTTACACCAAGTAACAAAGACATACACTGACACCAAGTAACAAAGACAGACACTGATACCCAGTAACACAGACACACACTTGCACCAAGTAACAAAGACATGCACTGATACCCAATAACACAGAAACACACTTACACCAACTAACACAGTCATACACTGACACAAAGTAACAAAGACATACACTGACACCCAGGAACACAGATACACACTGACACCCAGTAATACAGAGAAACAGTTACTCCAAGTAACAAAGACAGACACTGATACCCAGGAACACAGATACACACTGACACCCAGTAACAGAGAGAAACAATTACTCCAAGTAACAAAGACATACACTGATACCCAGTAACACAGACACGCACTTACACCAAGTCACAAAGACATACACTGACACCAAGTAACAAAGACATACACTGATACCCAGTAACAGAGACACACAATTACACCTAGTAGCAAAGACATACTCTGACAAATATTAAAAAAGACATACACTGATACCCAGTAACACAGACACACACTTGCACCAAGTAACAAAGACATACACTGACACCAAGTAACAAAGACATACACTTACACCAATTAAAGAAGACATACACTGACACCAAGTAACAAAGACATACACTGATGCCCAATAACACAGACACACACTTACACCAAGTAACAAAGACATACACTGATACCCAGTTACACAGACACACACTTACACCAAGTAACAAAGACACACACAGACACCAAGTAACAAAGACGGACACTGATACCCAGTAACACAGAGACACACTTACACCAAGTAACAAAGACATACACTGATACCCAGCAACACAGACACACACTTACACCAAGTAACAAAGACACTCAATTACACCAAGTAACACAGACATACACTGACACCAAGTAACAAAGACAGACACTGATACCAAGTATCACAGACACACACTTACACGAAGTAACAAAGACACTCAATTACACCAAGTAACACAGACATACACTGACACCAAGTAACAAAGACATACACTGATACCCAGTAACACAGACACGCACTTACACCAAGTCACAAAGACATACACTGACACCAAGTAACAAAGACATACACTGATACCCAGTAACAGGGACACACACTTACACCAAGTAACAAAGACATACACTGACAAATATTAACAAAGACATACACTGATACCCAGTAACACAGACACACACTTACACCAAGTAACAAAGACATACACTGATACCCAGCAACACAGACACACGCTTACACCAAGTAACAAAGACCGACACTGATACCCAGTAACACAGACATACACTTACACCAAGTATCAAAGACATACACTGATACCAAGTAGCAAAGACATACACTTACACCAAGTAACAAAGACAGACACTGACACCAAGTAACAAAGACATACACTGATACCCAGTAACACAGACACACATTTACACCAAGTAACAAAGACACTCAATTACACCAAGTAACACAGACATACTCTGACACCAAGTAACAAAGACAGACACTGATACCCAGTAACACAGATACACAGTGACACCCAGTAACACAGAGAAACACTGACACCAAGTAACAAAGACACACACTGACACCAAGTAACACAGAGATACACTGACACCAAGTAACAAAGACATCCACTTACACCAAGTACAAAGACATGCAATGACACCAAGCAACAAAGACATACAATGATACCCAGTATCACAGACACGCACTGACACCCAGTAACAAAGACATACACTGACAACAAGCAACAAAGACAGACACTGATACCCAGTAACACAGACACACACTTACACCAAGTAACAAAGACATACACTGATACCCAGTAACACAGACACACACTTACACCAAGTAACAAAGACATACACTGACACCAAGTAACAAAGACAGACACTGATACCCAGTAACACAGACACACAGTTGCACCAAGTAACAAAGACATGCACTGATACCCAATAACACAGAAACACACTTACACCAACTAACACAGTCATACACTGACACAAAGTAACAAAGACATACACTGACACCCAGGAACACAGATACACACTGACACCCAGTAACACAGAGAAACAGTTACTCCAAGTAACAAAGACAGACACTGATACCCAGGAACACAGATACACACTGACACCCAGTAACACAGAGAAACAATTACTCCAAGTAACCAAGACATACACTGATACCCAGTAACACAGACACGCACTTGCACCAAGTCACAAAGACATACACTGACACCAAGTAACAAAGACATACACTGATACCCAGTAACAGAGACACACACTTACACCTAGTAGCAAAGACATACACTGACAAATATTAACAAAGACATACACTGACACCAAGTAACAAAGACATACACTGATACCCAGTAACACAGACACACATTTACACCAAGTAACAAAGACACTCAATTACTCCAAGTAACACAGACTTACTCTGACACCAAGTAACAAAGACAGACACTGATACCCAGTAACACAGATACACAGTGACACCCAGTAACACAGAAACACTGACACCAAGTAACAAAGACACACACTGACACCAAGTAACACAGAGATACACTGACACCAAGTAACAAAGACATCCACTTACACCAAGTACAAAGACATGCACTGACACCAAGCAACAAAGACATACAATGATACCCAGTATCACAGACACGCACTGACACCCAGTAACAAAGACATACACTGACGACAAGCAACAAAGACAGACACTGATACCCAGTAACACAGACACACACTTACACCAAGTAACAAAGACATACACTGATACCCAGTAACACAGACACACACTTACACCAAGTAACAAAGACATACACTGACACCAAGTAACAAAGACAGACACTGATACCCAGTAACACAGACACACACTTGCACCAAGTAACAAAGACATGCACTGATACCCAATAACACAGAAACACACTTACACCAACTAACACAGTCATACACTGACACAAAGTAACAAAGACATACACTGACACCCAGGAACACAGATACACACTGACACCCAGTAACACAGAGAAACAGTTACTCCAAGTAACAAAGACAGACACTGATACCCAGGAACACAGATACACACTGACACCCAGTAACACAGAGAAACAATTACTCCAAGTAACCAAGACATACACTGATACCCGGTAACACAGACACGCACTTGCACCAAGTCACAAAGACATACACTGACACCAAGTAACAAAGACATACACTGATACCCAGTAACAGAGACACACACTTACACCTAGTAGCAAAGACATACACTGACAAATATTAACAAAGACATACACTGATACCCAGTAACACAGACACACACTTGCACCAAGTAACAAAGACATACACTGACACCAAGTAACAAAGACATACACTTACACCAATTAAAGAAGACATACACTGACACCAAGTAACAAAGACATACACTGATGCCCAATAACACAGACACACACTTACACCAAGTAACAAAGACATACACTGATACCCAGTTACACAGACACACACTTACACCAAGTAACAAAGACACACACAGACACCAAGTAACAAAGACGGACACTGATACCCAGTAACACAGAGACACACTTACACCAAGTAACAAAGACATACACTGATACCCAGCAACACAGACACACACTTACACCAAGTAACAAAGACACTCAATTACACCAAGTAACACAGACATACACTGACACCAAGTAACAAAGACAGACACTGATACCCAGTATCACAGACACACACTTACACCAAGTAACAAAGACATACACTGATACCCAGTAACACAGACACGCACTTACACCAAGTCACAAAGACATACACTGACACCAAGTAACAAAGACATACACTGATACCCAGTAACAGAGACACACACTTACACCAAGTAACAAAGACAGACACTGACAAATATTAACAAAGACATACACTGATACCCAGTAACACAGACACACACTTACACCAAGTAACAAAGACATACACTGATACCCAGCAACACAGACACACACTTACACCAAGTAACAAAGACCGACACTGATAGCCAGTAACACAGACATACACTTACACCAAGTATCAATGACATACACTGATACCAAGTAGCAAAGACATACACTTACACCAAGTAACAAAGACATACACTGACACCAAGTAACAAAGACATACACTGATACCCAGTAACACAGACACACACTGACACCAAGTAACAAAGACATACACTGACACCAAGTAACAAAGACATACACTGACACCAAGTAACACAGACACACACTTACACGCAGTAACACAAACAAACACACTGACACCAAGTCACAAAGACAGACACTGATACCAAGTCACAAACACATACACTGACACCCAGTTACAAAGACATACACTGACACCCAGTAACACAGACACACACGGACACCAAGTAACAAAGACACACAATGGCACCATGTCACAAAGACACAAACTGACTCCCAGTCACAAAGACATACACTGACACCAAGTCACAAAGTCATACACTGATACACAGACACACACTTAAACCCAGAAACAAAGACATACACTGACACCAAGTCACAAAGACATACACTGATACCCAGGAACACAGAAACACACTGACACCCAGTAACAAAGACATACACTGATATCAAGTCACAAAGACATACACCGATACCCAGTAACACAGACACACTCTGACACCCAGTAACGAAGACATACACAGATACCAAGTCACAAAGACATACACTGATACCCAGTAACACAGACACACACTGACACCCAGTAACAAAGACATACACTGATACCAAGACACAAAGACATACACTGATACCCAGTAACACAGACACACACTGAAACCAAGTAACAAAGACATACACTGATACCAAGTAACAAAGACATACACTTACACCAAGTCACAAAGACACACACTTACACCAGGCAACACAGACATACATTGACACCAAGTAACAAAGACATACACTGACACCAATTAACAAAGACATACACTTACACCAAGTAATAAAGACAGACAATTACACCAAGTAACAAAGTCATACACTTACACCAATTATTTTGACATACAATGACACCAAGTAACAAAGACATACACTGATACCCAGCAACACAGACACACACTTACACCAAGTCACAAAGACACAAACTGACACCCAGTAACAAAGACATACAATAAGTCACAAAGACATACACTGATACCCAGTAACACAGACACACACTTACACCAAGTAACAAAGACATACACTGACACCAAGTCACAAAGACATACACTGATACCAAGTCACAAAGACATACACTGATGCCCAGTAACACAGACACACACTGACACCAAGTAACAAAGACATACACTTACACCAAGTAACAAAGACATACATTTACACCAAATAACAAAGACACACACTTACACCAAGTAACACAGACATACACTGACACCAAGTAACAAAGACAGACAATTACACCAAGTAACAAAGACATACACTTACACCAAGTATTTTGAGAAACACTGACACCAAGTCACAAAGACACACACTGACACCCAGTAACACAAACACACACACACTGACACCCAGTAACACAGAGAAACACTGATACACAGTAACAAAGACATGCACTGACACCAAATAACACAGACACACAATGACACCAAGTAAAAAAGACATACACTGACACCAAGTCACAAAGACATACACTGATACCAAGTCACCAAGACATACACTGATGCCCGGTAACGAAGACACACACTTACACCAAGTAACACAGAAATACACTGACACCAAGTAACAAAGACAGACAATTACACCAAGTAACAAAGACATACACTTACACCAAGTATTTTGACATACACTGACACCAAGCAACAAAGACATACACTGATACCCAGTAACACAGACACACACTGAAACCAAGTAACAAAGACATACACTGATACCAAGTAACAAAGACATACACTTACACCAAGTCACAAAGACACACACTTACACCAGGTAACACAGACATACATTGACACCAAGTAACAAAGACATACACTGACACCAATTAACAAAGACATACACTTACACCAAGTAATAAAGACAGACAATTACACCAAGTAACAAAGTCATACACTTACACCAATTATTTTGACATACAATGACACCAAGTAACAAAGACATACACTGATACCCAGCAACACAGACACACACTTACACCAAGTAACAAAGACATACACTGACACCAAGTCACAAAGACACAAACTGACACCCAGTAACAAAGACATACAATAAGTCACAAAGACATACACTGATACCCAGTAACACAGACACACACTTACGCCAAGTAACAAAGACATACACTGACACCAAGTCACAAAGACATACACTGATACCAAGTCACAAAGACATACACTGATGCCCAGTAACACAGACACACACTGACACCAAGTAACAAAGACATACACTTACACCAAGTAACAAAGACATACATTTACACCAAATAACAAAGACACACACTTACACCAAGTAACACAGACATACACTGACACCAAGTAACAAAGACAGACAATTACACCAAGTAACAAAGACATACACTTACACCAAGTATTTTGAGAAACACTGACTCCAAGTCACAAAGACACACACTGACACCCAGTAACACAAACACACACACACTGACACCCAGTAACACAGAGAAGCACTGATACACAGTAACAAAGACATGCACTGACACCAAATAACACAGACACACAATGACACCAAGTAAAAAAGACATACACTGACACCAAGTCACAAAGACATACACTGATACCAAGTCACCAAGACATACACTGATGCCCGGTAACGAAGACACACACTTACACCAAGTAACACAGAAATACACTGACACCAAGTAACAAAGACAGACAATTACACCAAGTAACAAAGACATACACTTACACCAAGTATTTTGACATACACTGACACCAAGCAACAAAGACATACACTGATACCCAGTAACACAGGCACACACTTACACCCAGCAAAAAAGAAATACACTGACACCAAGTCACAAAGACATACACTGATACCAAGTCACAAAGACATGCACTTTCACCAAGTCACAAAGACACACACTTACACCAGGTAACACAGACATACATTGACACCAAGTAACAAAGACATACACTGACACCAATTAACAAAGACATACACTTACACCAAGTAATAAAGACAGACAATTACACCAAGTAACAAAGTCATACACTTACACCAAGTATTTTGACATACAATGACACCAAGTAACAAAGACATACACTGATACCCAGCAACACAGACACACACTTACACCAAGTAACAAAGACATACACTGACACCAAGTCACAAAGAAACAAACTGACACCCAGTAACAAAGACATACAATAAGTCACAAAGACATACACTGATACCCAGTAACACAGACACACACTTACACCAAGTAACAAAGACATACACTGACACCAAGTCACAAAGACATACACTGATACCAAGTCACAAAGACATACACTGATGCCCAGTAACACAGACACACACTGACACCAAGTAACAAAGACATACACTTACACCAAGTAACAAAGACATACATTTACACCAAATAACAAAGACACACACTTACACCAAGTAACACAGACATACACTGACACCAAGTAACAAAGACAGACAATTACACCAAGTAACAAAGACATACACTTACACCAAGTATTTTGAGAAACACTGACACCAAGTCACAAAGACACACACTGACACCCAGTAACACAAACACACACACACTGACACCCAGTAACACAGAGAAACACTGATACACAGTAACAAAGACATGCACTGACACCAAATAACACAGACACACAATGACACCAAGTAAAAAAGACATACACTGACACCAAGTCACAAAGACATACACTGATACCAAGTCACCAAGACATACACTGATGCCCGGTAACGAAGACACACACTTACACCAAGTAACACAGAAATACACTGACACCAAGTAACAAAGACAGACAATTACACCAAGTAACAAAGACATACACTTACACCAAGTATTTTGACATACACTGACACCAAGAAACAAAGACATACACTGATACCCAGTAACACAGACACACACTTACACCCAGCAAAAAAGAAATACACTGACACCAAGTCACAAAGACATACACTGATACCAAGTCACAAAGACATGCACTGATGCCCAGTAACACAGACACACACTGACACCAAGTAACAAAGACATACACTGACACCAAGTAACAAAGACATACACTGACACCAAGTAACACAGACACACACTTACACGCAGTAACACAAACAAACACACTGACACCAAGTCACAAAGACAGACACTGATACCAAGTCACAAACACATACACTGACACCCAGTTACAAAGACATACACTGACACCCAGTAACACAGACACACACGGACACCAAGTAACAAAGACACACAATGACACCATGTCACAAAGACACAAACTGACTCCCAGTCACAAAGACATACACTGACACCAAGTCACAAAGTCATACACTGATACACAGACACACACTTAAACCCAGAAACAAAGACATACACTGACACCAAGTCACAAAGACATACACTGATACCCAGGAACACAGAAACACACTGACACCCAGTAACAAAGACATACACTGATATCAAGTCACAAAGACATACAGTGATACCCAGTAACACAGACACACTCTGACACCCAGTAACGAAGACATACACAGATACCAAGTCACAAAGACATACACTGATACCCAGTAACACAGACACACACTGACACCCAGTAACAAAGACATACACTGATACCAAGACACAAAGACATACACTGATACCCAGTAACACAGACACACACTGAAACCAAGTAACAAAGACATACACTGATACCAAGTAACAAAGACATACACTTACACCAAGTCACAAAGACACACACTTACACCAGGTAACACAGACATACATTGACACCAAGTAACAAAGACAAACACTGACACCAATTAACAAAGACATACACTTACACCAAGTAATAAAGACAGACAATTACACCAAGTAACAAAGTCATACACTTACACCAAGTATTTTGACATACAATGACACCAAGTAACAAAGACATACACTGATACCCAGCAACACAGACACACACTTACACCAAGTAACAAAGACATACACTGACACCAAGTCACAAAGACACAAACTGACACCCAGTAACAAAGACATACAATAAGTCACAAAGACATACACTGATACCCAGTAACACAGACACACACTTACACCAAGTAACAAAGACATACACTGACACCAAGTCACAAAGACATACACTGATACCAAGTCACAAAGACATACACTGATGCCCAGTAACACAGACACACACTGACACCAAGTAACAAAGACATACACTTACACCAAGTAACAAAGACATACATTTACACCAAATAACAAAGACACACACTTACACCAAGTAACACAGACATACACTGACACCAAGTAACAAAGACAGACAATTACACCAAGTAACAAAGACATACACTTACACCAAGTATTTTGAGAAACACTGACACCAAGTCACAAAGACACACACTGACACCCAGTAACAAAGACATACACTGACACCAGGTCACAAAGACATACACTGATACCCAGTAACACAGACACACACTTACACCAAGTAACACAGACATACACTGACACCAAGTAACAAAGACATGCACTGATACATGGTAACACGGACACACACTTACACCAAGTAACAAAGACAGACACTGATACCATGTAACACAGACAGACACTTACACCAAGGAACAAAGACATGCAATGACACCCAGTAAAAAAGACATACACTGACACGCAGTAACAAAGACACACACTTACACCAAGTAACACAGACATACACTGACCCCAAGTAACAAAGACATACACTGATACCCAGTAACGCAGACACACACTTACACCAAGTAACAAAGACATACACTGACACCCAGTAACAAAGACATACACTGACAGCGAGTAACACAGACACACACTTACACCAAGTAACAAAGACACAGACTTACACCAAGTAACACAGACATACACTGACACCCAGTAACAAAGAGACACACTTACACCAAGTAACACAGAACCACACTGACACCTAGTAACAAAGACATACACTGATACCCGGGAAAACAGACACACACTTACACCAAGTAACACAGGCATTCACTGACACCAAGTAACAAAGACATACAATTACACCAAGTAACAAAGACACACACTTACACCAAGTCACACAGATAGACACTGACACCAAGTAACAAAGACATGCACTGACACCCAGTAACACAGACATACACTGACACCAAGTAACAAAGACATACACTGATACCCAGTAACACAGACACACACTTACACCAAGTAACACAGACATACACTGACACCAAGTAACAAAGACATACACTGATACCTGGGAACACAGACACACACTTACACCAAGTAGCACAGACACACACTTACACCAAGTAACAATGACAGACAATGACACCAAGTAACAAAGACATACACTGATACCCAGTAACACAGATACACAATTACACCAAGTAACAGAGACATACACTGACACCAAGTAACAAAGACATACACTTACACCAAGTAACAAAGACATGCACTGACACCAAGAAACAAAGACATACACTTACACCAAGTCACAACGACATACACTGACACCAAGTAACAAAGACACACAAATACACCAAGTACACAGACATACACTGACACAAAGTAACAAAGACATACACTGATACCCAGTAACACAGACACACACTTACACCAAGTAACAAAGACAGACACTGATACCCAGTAACACAGACACACACTAACACCAAGTCACAAAGACATACACTGACACCCAGAAACCAACACAAACACTGACACCCAGTAACAAAGCCACACACTGACACCAAGTAACAAAGACAGACACTGATTCCCAGTAGCACTGACACACACTTACACCAAGTAACAAAGACATACGCTGATACCCAGCAACACAGACACACACTTACACCAATAAAAAAGACATACACTGACACCAAGTAACAAAGACATACACTGATGCCCAATAACACAGACACACACTTACACCAAGTAACGAAGACATACACTGATACCCAGTTAAACAGACACACACTTACACCAAGTAACATAGACACACACAGACACCAAGTAACAAAGAGGTACACTGATACCCAGTAACACAGACACACACTTACACCAAGTAACAAAGACAAACACTGACACCAAGTAACAAAGACAGACACTGATACCCAGTAACACAGACACACACTTACACCAAGTAACAAAGACAAACACTGATACCCAGCAACACAGACACACACTTACACCAAGTAACAAAGACAGACACTGATACCCAGTAACACAGACATAAACTTACACCAAGTATCAAAGACACACACATACACCAAGTACACAGACATACACTGTTACCCAGTAACACAGACACACACTTACACCAAATAACAAAGACAGACACTGATACCCAGTAACACAGACATACACTGACACCAAGTAACAAAGACATACACTGATACCCAGTAACACAGACACACACTTACACCAAGTAACAAAGACAGACACTGATACCCAGTAACACAGACACACACTAACACCAAGTCACAAAGACATACACTGACACCCAGAAACCAACACAAACACTGACACCCAGTAACAAAGCCACACACTGACACCAAGTAACAAAGACAGACACTGATTCCCAGCAGCACTGACACACACTTACACCAAGTAACAAAGACAAACACTGATACCCAGCAACACAGACACACACTTACACCAAGTAACAAAGACAGACACTGATACCCAGTAACACAGACATACACTGACACCAAGTAACAAAGACATAAACTGATACCCAGTAACACAGACACACACTTACACCAAGTAACAAAGACAGACACTGATACCCAGTAACACAGACACACACTAACACCAAGTCACAAAGACATACACTGACACCCAGAAACCAACACAAACACTGACACCCAGTAACAAAGCCACACACTGACACCAAGTAACAAAGACAGACACTGATTCCCAGTAGCACTGACACACACTTACACCAAGTAACAAAGACATACGCTGATACCCAGCAACACAGACACACACTTACACCAATAAAAAAGACATACACTGACACCAAGTAACAAAGACATACACTGATACCCAATAACACAGACACACACTTACACCAAGTAACAAAGACATACACTGATACCCAGTTAAACAGACACACACTTACACCAAGTAACATAGACACACACAGACACCAAGTAACAAAGAGGTACACTGATACCCAGTAACACAGACACACACTTACACCAAGTAACAAAGACATACACTGACACCAAGTAACAAAGACAGACACAGATACCCAGTAACACAGACACACACTTACACCAAGTAACAAAGACAAACACTGATACCCAGCAACACAGACACACACTTACACCAAGTAACAAAGACAGACACTGATACCCAGTAACACAGACATAAACTTACACCAAGTATCAAAGACACACACATACACCAAGTAACACAGACATACACTGACCCCAAGTAACAAAGACATACACTGATACCCAGTAACGCAGACACACACTTACACCAAGTAACAAAGACATACACTGACACCCAGTAACAAAGACATACACTGACAGCGAGTAACACAGACACACACTTACACCAAGTAACAAAGACACAGACTTACACCAAGTAACACAGACATACACTGACACCCAGTAACAAAGAGACACACTTACACCAAGTAACACAGAACCACACTGACACCTAGTAACAAAGACATACACTGATACCCGGGAACACAGACACACACTTACTTCAAGGAACACAGGCATTCACTGACACCAAGTAACAAAGACATACAATTACACCAAGTAACAAAGACACACACTTACACCAAGTCACACAGATAGACACTGACACCAAGTAACAAAGACATACACTGATACCCAGTAACACAGACACACACTTACACCAAGTAACAAAGACAGACACTGATACCCAGTAACACAGACACACACTAACACCAAGTCACAAAGACATACACTGACACCCAGAAACCAACACAAACACTGACACCCAGTAACAAAGCCACACACTGACACCAAGTAACAAAGACAGACACTGATTCCCAGTAGCACTGACACACACTTACACCAAGTAACAAAGACATACGCTGATACCCAGCAACACAGACACACACTTACACCAATAAAAAAGACATACACTGACACCAAGTAACAAAGACATACACTGATACCCAATAACACAGACACACACTTACACCAAGTAACAAAGACATACACTGATACCCAGTTAAACAGACACACACTTACACCAAGTAACATAGACACACACAGACACCAAGTAACAAAGAGGTACACTGATACCCAGTAACACAGACACACACTTACACCAAGTAACAAAGACATACACTGACACCAAGTAACAAAGACAGACACTGATACCCAGTAACACAGACACACACTTACACCAAGTAACAAAGACAAACACTGATACCCAGCAACACAGACACACACTTACACCAAGTAACAAAGACAGACACTGATACCCAGTAACACAGACATAAACTTACACCAAGTATCAAAGACAAACACATACACCAAGTACACAGGCATGCACTGTTACCCAGTAACACAGACACACACTTACACCAAGTAACAACGACAGACACTGACACCCAGTAACAAAGACACACACTGACACCAAGTAACAAAGACAGACAGTGACACCAAGTAACAAAGACATACACTGATACCCAGTAACACAGATACACAATTGCACCAAGTAACAGAGACATACACTGACACCAAGGAACAAAGACATACACTTACACCAAGTAACAAAGACATGCACTGACACCAAGAAACAAAGACATACACCTGCAACAAGTAACAAAGACATACACTGACACCAAGTAACAAAGACATATACTTACACCAAGTAACACAGACAAACACTGACACCAAGGAACAAAGACACACACATACACCAAGTACACAGACATACACTGACACCAAGTAACAAAGACATACACTGATACCCAGTAACACAGACACACACTTACACCAAGTAACAAAGAAAGACACTGACACCCAGTAACAAAGACACACACTGACACCAAGTAACAAAGACACACACTGACACCAAGTAACAAAGACAAACACAGACACCAAGTAACAAAGACAGACACTGACACCCTGTAACACAGACACACACTTACACCACATAACAAAGAAATACAATGATACCCAGCAACACAGACACACACTTACACCAAGTAACAAATACAGACACTGATACCCAGTAACAAAGACATACACTTACACCAAGTATCAAAGACATACACTGACACCAAGTAGCAAAGGCATACACTTACACCAAGTAACAAAGACATACACTGACACCAAGTAACAAAGACATACACTTACACTAAGTATCAAAGACATACACTGACACCAAGTAACAAAGACATACACTTACACCAAGTAACACAGACATACACTGACACCAAGTAACAAAGACATACACTTACACCAAGTAACAAAGACATACACTGACACCAAGTAACAAAGACATACACTGATACCCAGTAACGCAGACACACACTTACACCAATTAAAAAAGACATACACTGACACCATTTAACAAAGACATACACTGATACCCAATAACACAGACACACACTTACACCAAGTGACAGAGACGTACACTGATACCCAGTAACACAGATACACACTTACACCAAGTAACAAAGACATACACTTACACCAAGTAACAAAGACAAACACTGATACCCAGCAATACAGAGACACACTTACACCAAGTAACAAAGACAGACACTGATACCCAGTAACACAGACATACACTGACACCAAGTATCAAAGACATACACTGACAACAAATAGCAAAGACATACACTTACACCAAGTAACAAAGACATACACTGAAACCAAGTAACAAAGACATACACTTACTCCAAGTAACAAAGACATACACTGACACCATGTAACAAAGACATACACTGACACCAAGTAACAAAGACATACACTTACACCAAGTAACAAAGACATACACTGACACCAAGTAACAAAGACATACACTGATACCCAGTAACGCAGACACACACTTACACCATGTAACACAGACATACACTGTCACCAAGTAACAAAGACATACACTGACACCAAGTAACAAAGACATACACTGATACTCAGTAACACAGACACACACTTACACCAAGTAACAAAGACAGACAATGACACCAAGTAACAAAGACATACACTGATACCCAGTAACACAGACACACACTTGCACCAAGTAACAGAGACATACACTGACACCAAGTAACAAAGACATACACTTACACCAAGTAACAAAGACATACACTGACACCAAGGAACAAAGACATACACTTACACCAAGTAACAAAGACATGCACTGACACCAAGAAACAAAGACATACACCTGCAACAAGTAACAAAGACATACACTGACACCAAGTAACAAAGACATATACTTACACCAAGTAACACAGACAAACACTGACACCAAGTAACAAAGACACACACATACACCAAGTACACAGACATACACTGACACCAAGTAACAAAGACATACACTGATACCCAGTAACACAGACACACATTTACACCAAGTAACAAAGAAAGACACTGACACCCAGTAACAAAGACACACACTGACACCAAGTAACAAAGACACACACTGACACCAAGTAACAAAGACAAACACAGACACCAAGTAACAAAGACAGACACTGACACCCTGTAACACAGACACACACTTACACCACATAACAAAGAAATACAATGATACCCAGCAACACAGACACACACTTACACCAAGTAACAAATACAGACACTGATACCCAGTAACAAATACATACACTTACACCAAGTATCAAAGACATACACTGACACCAAGTAGCAAAGGCATACACTTACACCAAGTAACAAAGACATACACTGACACCAAGTAACAAAGACATACAATTACACTAAGTATCAAAGACATACACTGACACCAAGTAACAAAGACATACACTTACACCAAGTAACACAGACATACACTGACACCAAGTAACAAAGACATACACTTACACCAAGTAACAAAGACATACACTGACACCAAGTAACAAAGACATACACTGATACCCAGTAACGCAGACACACACTTACACCAATTAAAAAAGACATACACTGACACCATTTAACAAAGACATACACTGATACCCAATAACACAGACACACACTTACACCAAGTGACAAAGACGTACACTGATACCCAGTAACACAGATACACACTTACACCAAGTAACAAAGACATACACTGAAACCAAGTAACAAAGACAAACACTGATACCCAGCAATACAGAGACACACTTACACCAAGTAACAAAGACAGCCACTGATACCCAATAACACAGACATACACTGACACCAAGTATCAAAGACATACACTGACAACAAATAGCAAAGACATACACTTACACCAAGTAACAAAGACATACACTGAAACCAAGTAACAAAGACATACACTTACTCCAAGTAACAAAGACATACACTGACACCATGTAACAAAGACATACACTGACACCAAGTAACAAAGACATACACTTACACCAAGTAACAAAGACATACACTGACACCAAGTAACAAAGACTTACACTGATACCCAGTAACGCAGACACACACTTACACCATGTAACACAGACATACACTGTCACCAAGTAACAAAGACATACACTGACACCAAGTAACAAAGACATACACTGATACTCAGTAACACAGAGACACACTTACACCAAGTAACAAAGACAGACAATGACACCAAGTAACAAAGACATACACTGATACCCAGTAACACAGACACACACTTGCACCAAGTAACAGAGACATACACTGACACCAAGTAACAAAGACATACACTTACACCAAGTAACAAAGACATACACTGACACCAAGTAACAAAGACATACACTTACACCAAGTAACACAGCCATACACTGACACCAAGTAACAAAGACACACACTCACACCAAGTACACAGACACACACCTACACCAAGTAACAAAGACAAACACTGATACCCAGCAATACAGGCACACACTTACACCAAGTAACAAAGACAGACACTGATACCCAGTAACACAGACATACACTTACACCAAGTATCAAAGACATACACTGACACCAAATAGCAAAGACATACACTTACACCAAGTAACAAAGACATACACTGACACCAAGTAACAAAGACATACACTTACTCCAAGTAACAAAGACATACACTGATACCCAGCAACGCAGACACACACTTACACCAAGTAACACAGACATACACTGTCACCAAGTAACAAAGACATACACTGACACCAAGTTACAAAGACATACACTTACACCAATTAACACAGACAAACACTGACACCAAGTAACAAAGACACACACATACACCAAGTACACAGACATACACTGACATCAAGTAACAAAGACATACACTGTTACCCAGTAACACAGGCACACACTTACACCAAGTAACAACGACAGACACTGACACCCAGTAACAAAGACACACACTGACACCAAGTAACAAAGACAGACAGTGACACCAAGTAACAAAGACATACACTGATACCAAGTAACACAGATACACAATTGCACCAAGTAACAGAGACATACACTGACACCAAGTAACAAAGACATACACTTACACCAAGTAACAAAGACATGCACTGACACCAAGAAACAAAGACATACACCTGCAACAAGTAACAAAGACATACACTGACACCAAGTAACAAAGACATATACTTACACCAAGTAACACAGACAAACACTGACACCAAGTAACAAAGACACACACATACACCAAGTACACAGACATACACTGACACCAGATAACAAAGAAAGACACTGACACCCTGTAACACAGACACACACTTACACCACATAACAAAGAAATACAATGATACCCAGCAACACAGACACACACTTACACCAAGTAACAAATACAGACACTGATACCCAGTAACACAGACATACACTTACACCAAGTATCAAAGACTAACACTGACACCAAGTAGCAAAGGCATACACTTACACCAAGTAACAAAGACATACACTGACACCAAGTAACAAAGACATACACTTACACTAAGTATCAAAGACATACACTGACACCAAGTAACAAAGACATACACGTACACCAAGTAACAAAGACATACACTGACACCAAGTAACAAAGACATACACTGATACCCAGTAACGCAGACACACACTTACACCAATTAAAAAAGACATACACTGACACCATTTAACAAAGACATACACTGATACCCAATAACACAGACACACACTTACACCAAGTAACAAAGACGTACACTGATACCCAGTAACACAGATACACACTTACACCAAGTAACAAAGACATACACTGACACCAAGTAACAAAGACAGACACTGATACCCAGTAACACAGACATACACTTACACCAAGTAACAAAGACAAACACTGATACCCAGCAATACAGAGACACACTTACACCAAGTAACAAAGACAGACACTGATACCCAGTAACACAGACATACACTGACACCAAGTATCAAAGACATACACTGACAACAAATAGCAAAGACATACACTTACACCAAGTAACAAAGACATACACTGAAACCAAGTAACAAAGACATACACTTACTCCAAGTAACAAAGACATACACTGACACCATGTAACAAAGACATACACTGACACCAAGTAACAAAGACATACACTTACACCAAGTAACACAGCCATACACTGACACCAAGTAACAAAGACACACACTTACACCAAGTACACAGACACACACCTACACCAAGTAACAAAGACAAACACTGATACCCAGCAATACAGACACACACTTACACCAAGTAACAAAGACAGACACTGATACCCAGTAACACAGACATACACTTACACCAAGTATCAAAGACATACACTGACACCAAATAGCAAAGACATACACTTACACCAAGTAACAAAGACATACACTGACACCAAGTAACAAAGACATACACTTACTCCAAGTAACAAAGACATACACTGATACCCAGCAACGCAGACACACACTTGTACCAAGTAACACAGACATACACTGTCACCAAGTAACAAAGACATACACTGACACCAAGTAACAAAGACATACACTGATACTCAGTAACACAGACACACACTTACACCAAGTAACAAAGACAGACAATGACACCAAGTAACAAAGACATACACTGATACCCAGTAACACAGACACACACTTGCACCAAGTAACAGAGACATACACTGAAACCAAGTAACAAAGACATACACTTACACCAAGTAACAAAGACATACACTGACACCAAGTAACAAAGACATACACTTACACCAGGTAACACAGCCATACACTGACACCAAGTAACAAAGACACACACTTACACAAAGTACACAGACACACACTTACACCAAGTAACAAAGACAAACACTGATACCCAGCAATACAGACACACACTTACACCAAGTAACAAAGACAGACACTGATACCCAGTAACACAGACATACACTTACACCAAGTATCAAAGACATACACTGACACCAAATGGCAAAGACATACACTTACACCAAGTAACAAAGACATACACTGACACCAAGTAACAAAGACGTACACTGACACCAAGTAACAAAGACATACACTTACACCAAGTAACAAAGACATACACTTACACCAAGTAACAAAGACATACACTGATACCCAGTAACGCAGAAACACACTTACACCAAGTAACACAGACATACACTGTCACCAAGTAACAAAGACATACACTGACACCAAGTAACAAAGACATACACTGATATCAGTAAAACAGACACACACTTACACCAAGTAACAAAGACAGACAATGACACCAAGTAACAAAGACATACACTGATACCCAGTAACACAGACACACACTTGCACCAAGTAACAGAGACATACACTGACACCAAGGAGCAAAGACATACAGTTACACCAAGTAACAAAGACATACACTGACACCAAGTAACAATAGACATACACTTACACCAAGTAACACAGCCATGCACTGACACAAAGTAACAAAGACACACACTTACACCAAGTACACAGATATACACTTTCACCAAGTAACAAAGACATACACTGATGCCCAGTAACACAGACAAACACTTGCAGCAAGTAACAAAGACACAAACTGACACCAAGTAACAAAGACACACACTGACACCAAGTAACAAAGACAGACACTGATTCCCAGTAACACAGACACACACTTACAACAAGTAACAAAGACAGACACTGATACCCAGCAACACAGACACACACTTACACCAATTAAAAAAGACATACACTGACACCATTTAACAAAGACATACACTGATACCTAATAACACAGACACACACTTACACCAAGTAACAAAGACGTACACTGATACCCAGTAACACAGACACACACTTACACCAAGTAACAAAGACATACACTGACACCAAGTAACAAAGACAGACACTGATACCCAGCAATACAGACACACACTTACAGCAAGTAACAAAGACAGACACTGATACCCAGTAACACAGACATACACTTACACCAAGTATCAAAGACATACACTGACACCAAACAGCAAAGACATACACTTACACCAAGTAACAAAGAAATACACTGAAACCAAGTAACACAGACATACACTTACTCCAAGTAACAAAGACATACACTGACACCAAGTAACAAAGACATGCACTGACACCAAGTAACAAAGACATACACTTACACCAAGTAACAAAGACATACAGTGACACCAAGTAACAAAGACATACACTGATACCCAATAACGCAGACACACACTTACACCAAGTAACACAGACATACACTGTCACCAAGTAACAAAGACAGACAATGACACCAAGTAACAAAGACTTACACTGATACCCAGTAACACAGACACACACTTGCACCAAGGGACAGAGACATACACTGACACCAAGTAACAAAGCCATACACTTACACCAAGTAACAAAGACATGCACTGACACCAAGTAACAAAGACATACACTTACACCAAGTAACACAGCCATACACTGACACCAAGTAACAAAGACACACACTCACACCAAGTACACAGACACACACTTACACCAAGTAACAAAGACACACACTTACACCAAGTACACAGACACACACTTACACCAAGTAACAAAGACAAACACTGATACCCAGCAATACAGACATACACTGACACCAAGTATCAAAGACATACACTTACACCAAATAGCAAAGACATACACTTACACCAAGTAACAAAGACATACACTGACACCAAGTAACAAAGACATACACTTACTCCAAGTAACAAAGACATACACTGATACCCAGTAACGCAGACACGCACTTAAACCAAGTAACACAGACATACACTGTCACCAAGTAACAAAGACATACACTGACACCAAGTAACAAAGACATACACTGATACTCAGTAACACAGACACACACTTACACCAAGTAACAAAGACAGACAATGACACCAAGTAACAAAGACATACACTGATACCCAGTAACACAGACACACACTTGCACCAAGTAACAGAGACATACACTGACACCAAGTAACAAAGACATACACTTACACCAAGTAACAAAGACATACACTGACACCAAGTAACAAAGACGTACACTTACACCAAGTAACACAACCATACACTGACACCAAGTAACAAAGACACACACTTACACAAAGTACACAGACACACACTTACACCAAGTAACAAAGACAAACACTGATACCCAGATATACAGACACACACTTACACCAAGTAACAAAGACAGACACTGATACCCAGTAACACAGACATACACTTACACCAAGTATCAAAGACATACACTGACACCAAATAGCAAAGACATACACTTACACCAAGTAACAAAGACATACACTGACACCAAGTAACAAAGACATACACTTACACCAAGTAACAAAGACATACACTGACACCAAGTAACAAAGACATACACTGATACCCAGTAACGCAGACACACACTTACACCAAGTAACACAGACATACACTGTCACCAAGTAACAAAGACATACACTGACACCAAGTAACAAAGACATACACTGATACTCAGTAACACTGACACACACTTACACCAAGTAACAAAGACAGACAATGACACCAAGTAACAAAGACATACACTGATACCCAGTAACACAGACACACACTTGCATCAAGTAACAGAGACACACACTGACACCAAGTAACAAAGACATACACTTACACCAAGTAACAAAGACATACACTGACACCAAGTAACAAACACATACACTTACACCAAGTAACACAGCCATACACTGACACCAAGTAACAAAGACACACACTTACACCAAGTACACAGATATACACTGACACCAAGTAACAAAGACATAAACTTACACCAACTAACAAAGACACACACCTACACCAAGTAACACAGACATACACTGACACCAATTAACAAAGACATGCACTTACACCAAGTAAGAAAGACACACAATTACACCAAGTAACACAGACCTACACTGGCACCATGTAACAAAGACATACACTGATACCCAGTAACACAGACACACTCTTACACCAAGTAACAAAGACAGACACTGATACCCAGTAACACAGACACACACTTACACCAAGTAACAAAGACAGACACTGATACCCAGTAACACAGACACACACTAACACCAAGTCACAAAGACATACACTGACACCCAGAAACCAACACAAACACTGACACCCAGTAACAAAGCCACACACTGACACCAAGTAACAAAGACAGACACTGATTCCCAGTAGCACGGACACACACTTACACCAAGTAACAAAGACATACGCTGATACCCAGCAACACAGACACACACTTACACCAATAAAAAAGACATACACTGACACCAAGTAACAAAGACATACACTGATACCCAATAACACAGACACACACTTACACCAAGTAACGAAGACATACACTGATACCCAGTTAAACAGACACACACTTACACCAAGTAACATAGACACACACAGACACCAAGTAACAAAGAGGTACACTGATACCCAGTAACACAGACACACACTTACACCAAGTAACAAAGACATACACTGACACCAAGTAACAAAGACAGACACTGATACCCAGTAACACAGACACACACTTACACCAAGTAACAAAGACAAACACTGATACCCAGCAACACAGACACACACTTACACCAAGTAACAAAGACAGACACTGATACCCAGTAACACAGACATAAACTTACACCAAGTATCAAAGACACACACATACACCAAGTACACAGACATACACTGTTACCCAGTAACACAGACACACACTTACACCAAGTAACAAAGACAGACACTGATACCCAGTAACACAGACATACACTGACACCAAGTAACAAAGACATACACTGATACCCAGTAACACAGACACACACTTACACCAAGTAACAAAGACAGACACTGATACCCAGTAACACAGACACACACTAACACCAAGTCACAAAGACATACACTGACACCCAGAAACCAACACAAACACTGACACCCAGTAACAAAGCCACACACTGACACCAAGTAACAAAGACAGACACTGATTCCCAGCAGCACTGACACACACTTACACCAAGTAACAAAGACAAACACTGATACCCAGCAACACAGACACACACTTACACCAAGTAACAAAGACAGACACTGATACCCAGTAACACAGACATACACTGACACCAAGTAACAAAGACATACACTGATACCAAGTAACACAGACACACACTTACACCAAGTAACAAAGACAGACACTGATACCCAGTAACACAGACACACACTAACACCAAGTCACAAAGACATACACTGACACCCAGAAACCAACACAAACACTGACACCCAGTAACAAAGCCACACACTGACACCAAGTAACAAAGACAGACACTGATTCCCAGTAGCACTGACACACACTTACACCAAGTAACAAAGACATACGCTGATACCCAGCAACACAGACACACACTTACACCAATAAAAAAGACATACACTGACACCAATTAACAAAGACATACACTGATACCCAATAACACAGACACACACTTACACCAAGTAACAAAGACATACACTGATACCCAGTTAAACAGACACACACTTACACCAAGTAACATAGACACACACAGACACCAAGTAACAAAGAGGTACACTGATACCCAGTAACACAGACACACACTTACACCAAGTAACAAAGACATACACTGACACCAAGTATCAAAGACATACACTGACA
Source organism: Heterodontus francisci (assembly GCF_036365525.1). Lineage (NCBI taxonomy): Eukaryota > Metazoa > Chordata > Chondrichthyes > Heterodontiformes > Heterodontidae > Heterodontus > Heterodontus francisci. Next base: position 370,987 of record NW_027140986.1, on the reverse strand, counting down.
ACAAATAGCAAAGACATACACTTACACCAAGTAACAAAGACATACACTGAAACCAAGTAACAAAGACATACACTTACTCCAAGTAACAAAGACATACACTGACACCATGTAACAAAGACATACACTGACACCAAGTAACAAAGACATACACTTACACCAAGTAACAAAGACATACACTGACACCAAGTAACAAAGACATACACTGATACCCAGTAACGCAGACACACACTTACACCATGTAACACAGACATACACTGTCACCAAGTAACAAAGACATACACTGACACCAAGTAACAAAGACATACACTGATACTCATTAACACAGACACACACTTACACCAAGTAACAAAGACAGACAATGACACCAAGTAACAAAGACATACACTGATACCCAGTAACACAGACACACACTTGCACCAAGTAACAGAGACATACACTGACACCAAGTAACAAAGACATACACTTACACCAAGTAACAAAGACATACACTGACACCAAGGAACAAAGACATACACTTACACCAAGTAACAAAGACATGCACTGACACCAAGAAACAAAGACATACACCTGCAACAAGTAACAAAGACATACACTGACACCAAGTAACAAAGACATATACTTACACCAAGTAACACAGACAAACACTGACACCAAGTAACAAAGACACACACATACACCAAGTACACAGACATACACTGACACCAAGTAACAAAGACATACACTGATACTCAGTAACACAGACACACACTTACACCAAGTAACAAAGAAAGACACTGACACCCAGTAACAAAGACACACACTGACACCAAGTAACAAAGACACACACTGACACCAAGTAACAAAGACAAACACAGACACCAAGTAACAAAGACAGACACTGACACCCTGTAACACAGACACACACTTACACCACATAACAAAGAAATACAATGATACCCAGCAACACAGACACACACTTACACCAAGTAACAAATACAGACACTGATACCCAGTAACAAAGACATACACTTACACCAAGTATCAAAGACATACACTGACACCAAGTAGCAAAGGCATACACTTACACCAAGTAACAAAGACATACACTGACACCAAGTAACAAAGACATACACTTACACTAAGTATCAAAGACATACACTGACACCAAGTAACAAAGACATACACTTACACCAAGTAACACAGACATACACTGACACCAAGTAACAAAGACATACACTTACACCAAGTAACAAAGACATACACTGACACCAAGTAACAAAGACATACACTGATACCCAGTAACGCAGACACACACTTACACCAATTAAAAAGACATACACTGACACCATTTAACAAAGACATACACTGATACCCAATAACACAGACACACACTTACACCAAGTGACAAAGACGTACACTGATACCCAGTAACACAGAACACACTTACACCAAGTAACAAAGACATACACTTACACCAAGTAACAAAGACAAACACTGATACCCAGCAATACAGAGACACACTTACACCAAGTAACAAAGACAGACACTGATACCCAGTAACACAGACATACACTGACACCAAGTATCAAAGACATACACTGACAACAAATAGCAAAGACATACACTTACACCAAGTAACAAAGACATATACTGAAACCAAGTAACAAAGACATACACTTACTCCAAGTAACAAAGACATACACTGACACCATGTAACGAAGACATACACTGACACCAAGTAACAAAGACATACACTTACACCAAGTAACAAAGACATACACTGATACCCAGTTAAACAGACACACACTTACACCAAGTAACATAGACACACACAGACACCAAGTAACAAAGAGGTACACTGATACCCAGTAACACAGACACACACTTACACCAAGTAACAAAGACATACACTGACACCAAGTATCAAAGACATACACTGACAACAAATAGCAAAGACATACACTTACACCAAGTAACAAAGACATACACTGAAACCAAGTAACAAAGACATACACTTACTCCAAGTAACAAAGACATACACTGACACCATGTAACAAAGACATACACTGACACCAAGTAACAAAGACATACACTTACACCAAGTAACAAAGACATACACTGACACCAAGTAACAAAGACATACACTGATACCCAGTAACGCAGACACACACTTACACCATGTAACACAGACATACACTGTCACCAAGTAACAAAGACATACACTGACACCAAGTAACAAAGACATACACTGATTCTCATTAACACAGACACACACTTACACCAAGTAACAAAGACAGACAATGACACCAAGTAACAAAGACATACACTGATACCAAGTAACACAGACACACACTTGCACCAAGTAACAGAGACATACACTGACACCAAGTAACAAAGACTTACACTTACACCAAGTAACAAAGACATACACTGACACCAAGGAACAAAGACATACACTTACACCAAGTAACAAAGACATGCACTGACACCAAGAAACAAAGACATACACCTGCAACAAGTAACAAAGACATACACTGACACCAAGTAACAAAGACATATACTTACACCAAGTAACACAGACAAACACTGACACCAAGTAACAAAGACACACACATACACCAAGTACACAGACATACACTGACACCAAGTAACAAAGACATACACTGATACCCAGTAACACAGACACACACTTACACCAAGTAACAAAGAAAGACACTGACACCCAGTAACAAAGACACACACTGACACCAAGTAACAAAGACACACACTGACACCAAGTAACAAAGACAAACACAGACACCAAGTAACAAAGACAGACACTGACACCCTGTAACACAGACACACACTTACACCACATAACAAAGAAATACAATGATACCCAGCAACACAGACACACACTTACACCAAGTAACAAATACAGACACTGATACCCAGTAACAAAGACATACACTTACACCAAGTATCAAAGACATACACTGACACCAAGTAGCAAAGGCATACACTTACACGAAGTAACAAAGACATACACTGACACCAAGTAACAAAGACATACACTTACACTAAGTATCAAAGACATACACTGACACCAAGTAACAAAGACATACACTTACACCAAGTAACACAGACATACACTGACACCAAGTAACAAAGACATACACTTACACCAAGTAACAAAGACATACACTGACACCAAGTAACAAAGACAGACACTGATACCCAGTAACGCAGACACACACTTACACCAATTAAAAAAGACATACACTGACACCATTTAACAAAGACATACACTGATACCCAATAACACAGACACACACTTACACCAAGTGACAAAGACGTACACTGATACCCAGTAACACAGATACACACTTACACCAAGTAACAAAGACATACACTTACACCAAGTAACAAAGACAAACACTGATACCCAGCAATACAGAGACACACTTACACCAAGTAACAAAGACAGACACTGATACCCAGTAACACAGACATACACTGACACCAAGTATCAAAGACATACACTGACAACAAATAGCAAAGACATACACTTACACCAAGTAACAAAGACATACACTGAAACCAAGTAACAAAGACATACACTTACTCTAAGTAACAAAGACATACACTGACACCATGTAACAAAGACATACACTGACACCAAGTAACAAAGACATACACTTACACCAAGTAACAAAGACATACACTGACACCAAGTAACAAAGACATACACTGATACCCAGTAACGCAGACACACACTTACAACATGTAACACAGACATACACTGTCACCAAGTAACAAAGACATACACTGACACCAAGTAACAAAGACATACACTGATACTCAGTAACACAGACACACACTTACACCAAGTAACAAAGACAGACAATGACACCAAGTAACAAAGACATACACTGATACCCAGTAACACAGACACACACTTGCACCATGTAACAGAGACATACACTGACACCAATTAACAAAGACATACACTTACACCAAGTAACAAAGACATACACTGACACCAATTAACAAAGACATACACTTACACCAAGTAACACAGCCATACACTGACACCAAGTAACAAAGACACACACTCACACCAAGTACACAGACACACACCTACACCAAGTAACAAAGACAAACACTGATACCCAGCAATACAGGCACACACTTACACCAAGTAACAAAGACAGACACTGATACCCAGTAACACAGACATACACTTACACCAAGTATCAAAGACATACACTGACACCAAATAGCAAAGACATACACTTACACCAAGTAACAAAGACATACACTGACACCAAGTAACAAAGACATACACTTACTCCAAGTAACAAAGACATACACTGATACCCAGCAACGCAGACACACACTTACACCAAGTAACACAGACATACACTGTCACCAAGTAACAAAGACATACACTGACACCAAGTTACAAAGACATACACTTACACCAAGTAACACAGACAAACACTGACACCAAGTAACAAAGACACACACATACACCAAGTACACAGACATACACTGACATCAAGTAACAAAGACATACACTGTTACCCAGTAACACAGGCACACACTTACACCAAGTAACAACGACAGACACTGACACCCAGTAACAAAGACACACACTGACACCAAGTAACAAAGACAGACAGTGACACCAAGTAACAAAGACATACACTGATACCAAGTAACACAGATACACAATTGCACCAAGTAACAGAGACATACACTGACACCAAGTAACAAAGACATACACCTACACCAAGTAACAAAGACATGCACTGACACCAACAAACAAAGACATACACCTGCAACAAGTAACAAAGACATACACTGACACCAAGTAACAAAGATATATACTTACACCAAGTAACACAGACAAACACTGACACCAAGTAACAAAGACACACACATACACCAAGTACACAGACATACACTGACACCAAATAACAAAGACATACACTGATACCCAGTAACACAGACACACACTTACACCAAGTAACAAAGAAAGACACTGACACCCAGTAACAAAGACACACACTGACACTAAGTAACAAAGACACACACTGACACCTAGTAACAAAGACAAACACAGACACCAAGTAACAAAGACAGACACTGACACCCTGTAACACAGACACACACTTACACCACATAACAAAGAAATACAATGATACCCAGCAACACAGACACACACTTACACCAAGTAACAAATACAGACACTGATACCCAGTAACACAGACATACACTTACACCAAGTATCAAAGACTAACACTGACACCAAGTAGCAAAGGCATACACTTACACCAAGTAACAAAGATATAAACTGACACCAAGTAACAAAGACATACACTTACACTAAGTATCAAAGACATACACTGACACCAAGTAACAAAGACATACACTTACACCAAGTAACAAAGACATACACTGACACCAAGTAACAAAGACATACACTGATACCCAGTAACGCAGACACACACTTACACCAATTAAAAAAGACATACACTGACACCATTTAACAAAGACATACACTGATACCCAATAACACAGACACACACTTACACCAAGTAACAAAGACGTACACTGATACCCAGTAACACAGATACACACTTACACCAAGTAACAAAGACATACACTGACACCAAGTAACAAAGACAGACACTGATACCCAGTAACACAGACATACACTTACACCAAGTAACAAAGACAAACACTGATACCCAGCAATACAGAGACACACTTACACCAAGTAACAAAGACAGACACTGATACCCAGTAACACAGACATACACTGACACCAAGTATCAAAGACATACACTGACAACAAATAGCAAAGACATACACTTACACCAAGTAACAAAGACATACACTGAAACCAAGTAACAAAGACATACACTTACTCCAAGTAACAAAGACATACACTGACACCATGTAACAAAGACATACACTGACACCAAGTAACAAAGACATACACTTACACCAAGTAACAAAGACATACACTGACAACAAGTAACAAAGACATACACTGATACCCAGTAACGCAGACACACACTTACACCATGTAACACAGACATACACTGTCACCAAGTAACAAAGACATACACTGACACCAAGTAACAAAGACATACACTGATACTCAGTAACACAGACACACACTTACAACAAGTAACAAAGACAGACAATGACACCAAGTAACAAAGACATACACTGATACCCAGTAACACAGACACACACTTGCACCAAGTAACAGAGACATCCACTGACACCAAGTAACAAAGACATACACTTACACCAAGTAACAAAGACATACACTGACACCAAGTAACAAAGACATACACTTACACCAAGTAACACAGCCATACACTGACACCAAGTAACAAAGACACACACTTACACCAAGTACACAGACACACACCTACACCAAGTAACAAAGACAAACACTGATACCCAGCAATACAGACACACACTTACACCAAGTAACAAAGACAGACACTGATACCCAGTAACACAGACATACACTTACACCAAGTATCAAAGACAGACACTGACACCAAATAGCAAAGACATACACTTACACCAAGTAACAAAGACATACACTGACACCAAGTAACAAAGACATACACTTACTCCAAGTAACAAAGACATACACTGATACCCAGCAACGTAGACACACACTTATACCAAGTAACACAGACATACACTGTCACCAAGTAACAAAGACATACACTGACACCAAGTAACAAAGACATACACTGATACTCAGTAACACAGACACACACTTACACCAAGTAACAAAGACAGACAATGACACCAAGTAACAAAGACATACACTGATACCCAGTAACACAGACACACACTTGCACCAAGTAACAGAGACATACACTGAAACCAAGTAACAAAGACATACACTTACACCAAGTAACAAAGACATACACTGACACCAAGTAACAAAGACATACACTTACACCAGGTAACACAGCCATACACTGACACCAAGTAACAAAGACACACACTTACACAAAGTACACAGACACACACTTACACCAAGTAACAAAGACAAACACTGATACCCAGCAATACAGACACACACTTACACCAAGTAACAAAGACAGACACTGATACCCAGTAACACAGACATACACTTACACCAAGTATCAAAGACATACACTGACACCAAATGGCAAAGACATACACTTACACCAAGTAACAAAGACGTACACTGACACCAAGTAACAAAGACATACACTTACACCAAGTAACAAAGACATACACTTACACCAAGTAACAAAGACATACACTGATACCCAGTAACGCAGAAACACACTATCACCAAGTAACACAGACATACACTGTCACCAAGTAACAAAGACATACACTTACACCAAGTAACAAAGACATACACTGATATCAGTAAAACAGACACACACTTACACCAAGTAACAAAGACATACACTGACACCAAGGAGCAAAGACATACAGTTACACCAAGTAACAAAGACATACACTGACACCAAGTAACAATAGACATACACTTACACCAAGTAACACAGCCATACACTGACACAAAGTAACAAAGACACACACTTACACCAAGTACAGAGATATACACTGACACCAAGTAACAAAGACATACACTGATGCCCAGTAACACAGACAAACACTTGCAGCAAGTAACAAAGACACACACTGACACCAAGTAACAAAGACAGACACTGATTCCCAGTAACACAGACACACACTTACAACAAGTAACAAAGACAGACACTGATACCCAGCAACACAGACACACACTTACACCAATTAAAAAAGACATACACTGACACCATTTAACAAAGACATACACTGATACCCAATAACACAGACACACACTTACACCAAGTAACAAAGACGTACACTGATACCCAGTAACACAGACACACACTTACACCAAGTAACAAAGACATACACTGACACCAAGTAACAAAGACAGACACTGATAACCAGTAACACAGACACACACTTACACCAAGGAACAAAGACAAACACTGATACCCAGCAATACAGACACACACTTACAGCAAGTAACAAAGACAGACACTGATACCCAGTAACACAGACATACACTTACACCAAGTATCAAAGACATACACTGACACCAAACAGCAAAGACATACACTTACACCAAGTAACAAAGACATACACTGAAACCAAGTAACACAGACATACACTTACTCCAAGTAACAAAGACATACACTGACACCAAGTAACAAAGACATGCACTACACCAAGTAACAAAGACATACACTTACACCAAGTAACAAAGACATACAGTGACACCAAGTAACAAAGACATACACTGATACCCAATAACGCAGACACACACTTACACCAAGTAACACAGACATACACTGTCACCAAGTAACAAAGACAGACAATGACACCAAGTAACAAAGACTTACACTGGTACCCAGTAACACAGACACACACTTGCACCAAGGGACAGAGACATACACTGACACCAAGTAACAAAGCCATACACTTACACCAAGTAACAAAGACATGCACTGACACCAAGTAACAAAGACATACACTTACACCAAGTAACACAGCCATACACTGACACCAAGTAACAAAGACACACACTCACACCAAGTACACAGACAAACACTTACACCAAGTAACAAAGACACACACTTACACCAAGTACACAGACACACACTTACACCAAGTAACAAAGACAAACACTGATACCCAGCAATACAGACATACACTGACACCAAGTATCAAAGACATACACTTACACCAAATAGCAAAGACATACACTTACACCAAGTAACAAAGACATACACTGACACCAAGTAACAAAGACATACACTTACTCCAAGTAACAAAGACATACACTGATACCCAGTAACGCAGACACGCACTTAAACCAAGTAACACAGACATACACTGTCACCAAGTAACAAAGACATACACTGACACCAAGTAACAAAGACATACACTGATACTCAGTAACACAGACACACACTTACACCAAGTAACAAAGACAGACAATGACACCAAGTAACAAAGACATACACTGATACCCAGTAACACAGACACACACTTGCACCAAGTAACAGAGACATACACTGACACCAAGTAACAAAGACATACACTTACACCAAGTAACAAAGACATACACTGACACCAAGTAACAAAGACGTACACTTACACCAAGTAACACAGCCAACACTGACACCAAGTAACAAAGACACACACTTACACAAAGTACACAGACACACACTTACACCAAGTAACAAAGAAAAACACTGATACCCAGATATACAGACACACACTTACACCAAGTAACAAAGACAGACACTGATACCCAGTTACACAGACATACACTTACACCAAGTATCAAAGACATACACTGACACCAAATAGCAAAGACATACACTTACACCAAGTAACAAAGACATACACTGACACCAAGTAACAAAGACATACACTGACACCAAGTAACAAAGACATACACTTACACCAAGTAACAAAGACATACACTGACACCAAGTAACAAAGACATACACTGATACCCAGTAACGCAGACACACACTTACACCAAGTAACACAGACATACACTGTCACCAAGTAACAAAGACATACACTGACACCAAGTAACAAAGACATACACTGATACTCAGTAACACTGACACACACTTACACCAAGTAACAAAGACAGACAATGACACCAAGTAACAAAGACATACACTGATACCCAGTAACACAGACACACACTTGCATCAAGTAACAGAGACACACACTGACACCAAGTAACAAAGACATACACTTACACCAAGTAACAAAGACATACACTGACACCAAGTAACAAACACATACACTTACACCAAGTAACACAGCCATACACTGACACCAAGTAACAAAGACACACACTTACACCAAGTACACAGATATACACTGACACCAAGTAACAAAGACATAAACTTACACCAACTAACAAAGACACACACCTACACCAAGTAACACAGACATACACTGACACCAATTAACAAAGACATGCACTTACACCAAGTAAGAAAGACACACAATTACACCAAGTAACACAGACCTACACTGGCACCAAGTAACAAAGACATACACTGATACCCAGTAACACAGACACACTCTTACACCAAGTAACAAAGACAGACACTGATACCCAGTAACACAGACACACACTTACACCAAGTAACAAAGACAGACACTGATACCCAGTAACACAGACACACACTAACACCAAGTCACAAAGACATACAATGACACCCAGAAACAAACACAAACACTGACACCCAGTAACAAAGGCACACACTGACACCAAGTAACAAAGACACACACTGACACCAAGCAACAAACACAGACACTGATTCCCAGTAACACAGACACACACTTACACCAAGTAACAAAGACATACACTGATATAAGCAACACAGACACACACTTACACCAATTAAAAAAGACATACACTGACACCAAGTAGCAAAGACATACACTTACACCAAGTAACAAAGACATACACTGACACCAAGTAACAAAGACATACAGTTACACCAAGTAACACAGACATACACTGACACCAAGTAACAAAGACACACACTGACACCAAGTAACAAAGACAGACACTGATTCCCAGTAACACAGACACACACTGACACCAAGTAACAAAGGCATACATTGATACCCAGCAACACAGACACACACTTACACCAATTAAAAAAGACATACACTGACACCAAGTAACAAGACATACACTGATACCCAATAACACAGACACACACTTACACCAAGTAACAAAGACATACACTGATACCCAGTTGCACAGACATTCACTTACACCAAGTAACATAGACACACACAGACACCATGTAACAAAGACGTACACTGATACCCAGTAACACAGACACACACTGACACCAAGTAACAAAGACATACACTGACACCAAGTAACAAAAACAGACACTGATACCCAGTAACACAGACACACACTTACACCAAGTAACAAAGACAAACACTGATAGCCAGGAACACAGACACACACTTACACCAAGTAACAAAGACAGACACTGATATCCAGTAACACAGACATACACTTACACCATGTATCAAAGACATACACTGACACCAAGTAGCAAAGAGATACACTTACACCAAGTAACAAAGACATATGCTGACACCAAGTAACAAAGACATACACTTACTCCAATTAACAAAGACATACACTGAGACCAAGTAACAAAGACATACAGTTACACAAAGTAACACAGACATACACTGACACCAAGTAACAAAGACATACACTTACACCAAGTAACAAAGACATACACTGATACCCAGTTACACAGACACACACTTACACCAAGTAACATAGACACACACGGACACCATGTAACAAAGACGTACACTGATACCCAGTAACACAGACACACACTGACACCAAGTAACAAAGACATACACTGACACCAAGTAATAAAAACAGTCACTGATACCCAGTAACACAGACACACACTTACACCAAGTAACAAAGACAAACACTGATACCCAGGAACACAGACACACACTTACACCAAGTAACAAAGACAGACACTGATATCCAGTAACACAGACACACACTTACACCAAGTAACAAGGACAGACAATGACACCAAGTAACAAAGACATACACTGATACCCAGTAACACAGATACACAATTACACCAAGTAACAGAGACATACACTGACACCAAGTAACAAAGACATACACTTACACCAAGTAACAAAGACATGCACTGACACCAAGTAAGAAAGACATACACTTACACCAAGTAACACAGACAAACACTGACACCAAGTAACAAAGACACACACTGATACCCAGTAACCCAGACACACACTTACAACAAGTAACAAAGACAGACACTGATACCAAGTAACAAAGACATACACAGACACCAAGTCACCAAGACATACACTGACATCCAGAAACAAACACAAACACTGACACCAAGTAACAAAGACACACACTGACACCAAGTAACAAAGACATACACAGACACCAAGTAACAAAGACAGACACTGATACCCTGTAACACAGACACACACTTACACCAAGTAACAAAGACATACACTGATACCCAGCAACACAGACACACACTTACACCAAGTAACAAATACAGACACTGATACCCAGTAACACAGACATACACTTACACCAAGTATCAAAGACATACACTGACACCAAGTAGCAAAGGCATACACTTACACCAAGTAACAAAGACATACACTGACACCAAATAGCAAAGACACACACTTACACCAAGTAACAAAGACATACACTGATACCCAGCAACACAGACACACACTTACACCAAGTAACAAATACAGACACTGATACCCAGTAACACAGACATACACTTACACAAAGTATCAAAGACAAACACTGACACCAAGTAGCAAAGGCATACACTTACACGAAATATCAAAGACATACACTGACACCAAATAGCAAAGACATACACTTACACCAAGTAACAAAGACATACACTGAAACCAAGTAACAAAGACATACACTTACTCCAAGTAACAAAGACATACACTGACACCAAGTAACAGAGACATACACTGACACCAAGTAACAAAGACATACACTTACACCAAGTAACAACGACATACACTGACACCAAGTAACAAAGACATACACTTACACCAAGTAACACAGCCATACACTGACACCAAGTAACAAAGACACACACTTACACCAAGTACACAGACACACACTTACACCAAGTAACAAAGACAAACACTGATACCCAGCAATACAGACACACACTTACACCAAGTAACAAAGACAGACACTGATACCCAGTAACACAGACATACACTTACACCAAGTATCAAAGACATACACTTACACCAAATAGCAAAGACATACACTTACACCAAGTAACAAAGACATACACTGACACCAAGTAACAAAGACATACACTTACTCCAAGTAACAAAGACATACACTGATACCCAGTAACGCAGACACACACTTAAACCAAGTAACACAGACATACACTGTCACCAAGTAACAAAGACATACACTGACACCAAGTAACAAAGACATACACTGATACTCAGTAACACAGACACACACTTACACCAAGTAACAAAGACAGACAATGACACGAAGTAACAAAGACATACACTGATACCCAGTAACACAGACACACACTTGCACCAAGTAACAGAGACATACACTGACACCAAGTAACAAAGACATACACTTACACCAAGTAACAAAGACATACACTGACACGAAGTAACAAAGACATACACTTACACCAAGTAACAAATACATACACTGACACCAAGTAACAAAGACAAACACTGATACCCAGCAATACAGACACACACTTACACCAAGTAACAAAGACAGACACTGATACCCAGTAACACAGACATACACTTACACCAAGTATCAAAGACATAAGCTGACACCAAATAGCAAAGACATACACTTACACCAATTAACAAAGACATACACTGACACCAAGTAACAAAGACATACACTGACACCAAGTAACAAAGACATACACTTACACCAAGTAACAAAGACATACACTGACACCAAGTAACAATGACATACACTGATACCCAGTAACGCAGACACACACTTACACCAAGTAACACAGACATACACTGTCACCAAGTAACAAAGGCATACACTGACACCAAGTAACAAAGACATACACTGATACTCAGTAACACAGACACACACTTACACCAAGTAACAAAGACAGACAATGACACCAAGTAACAAAGACATACACTGATACCCAGTAACACAGACACACACTTGCATCAAGTAACAGAGACATACACTGACACCAAGTAACAAAGACATACACTTACACCAAGTAATAAAGACATACACTGACACCAAGTAACAAAGACATACACTTACACCAAGTAACACAGCCATACAGTGACACCAAGTAACAAAGGCACACACTTACACCAAGTACACAGATATACAATGACACCAAGTAACAAAGACATAAACTTACACCAACTAACAAAGACACACACTTACACCAAGTAGCACAGACATACACTGACACCAATTAACAAAGACATGCACTTACACCAAGTAAGAAAGACACACAATTACACCAAGTAACACAGACCTACACTGACACCAAGTAACAAAGACATACACTGATACCCAGTAACACAGACACACTCTTACACCAAGTAACAAAGACAGACACTGATACCCAGTAACACAGACACACACTTCCAGCAAGTAACAAAGACAGACACTGATACCCAGTAACACAGACACACACTAACACCAAGTCACAAAGACATACACTGACACCCAGAAACAAACACAAACACTGACACCCAGTAACAAAGACACACACTGACACCAAGTAACAAAGACACACACTGACACCAAGCAACAAACACAGACACTGATTCCCAGTAACACAGACACACAGTTACACCAAGTAACAAAGACATACACTGATACCCAGCAACACAGACACACACTTACACCAATTAAAAAAGACATACACTGACACCAAGTAGCAAAGACATACACTTACACCAAGTAACAAAGACATACACTGACACCAAGTAACAAAGACATACAGTTATACCAAGTAACACAGACATACACTGACACCAAGTAACAAAGACACACACTGACACCAAGTAACAAAGACAGACACTGATTCCCAGTAACACAGACACACACTGACACCAAGTAACAAAGACATACATTGATACCCAGCAACACAGACACACACTTACATCAATTAAAAAAGACATACACTGACACCAAGTAACAAAGACATACACTGATACCCAATAACACAGACACACACTTACACCAAGTAACAAAGACATACACTGATACCCATTTACACAGACACACACTTACACCAAGTAACATAGACACACACAGACACCATGTAACAATGACGTACACTGATACCCAGTAACACAGACACACACTGACACCAAGTAACAAAGACATACACTGACACCAAGTAACAAAAACAGACACTGATACCCAGTAACACAGACACACACTTACACCAAGTAACAAAGACAAACACTGATACCCAGGAACACAGACACACACTTACACCAAGTAACAAAGACAAACACTGATATCCAGTAACACAGACATACACTTACACCAAGTATCAAAGACATACACTGACACCAAGTAGCAAAGAGATACACTTGCACCAAGTAACAAAGACATACATTGACACCAAGTAACAAAGACATACACTTACTCCAAGTAACAAAGACATACACTGAGACCAAGTAACAAAGACATACAGTTACACAAAGTAACACAGACATACACTGACACCAAGTAACAAAGACATACACTTACACCAAGTAACAAAGACATACACTGACACCAGGTTACAAAGACATACACTGATACCCAGTAACACAGACACACATTTACACCAAGTAACACAGACACACACTTACAGCAAGTAACAAGGATAGACAATGACACCAAGTAACACAGACATACACTGATACCCAGTAACACAGATACACAATTACACCAAGTAACAGAGACATACACTGACACCAAGTAACAAAGACATACACTTACACCAAGTATCAAAGACATACACTGACACCAAGTAGCAAAGAGATAC
The DNA here is from genome assembly GCF_036365525.1 of Heterodontus francisci. Classification (NCBI taxonomy): domain Eukaryota; kingdom Metazoa; phylum Chordata; class Chondrichthyes; order Heterodontiformes; family Heterodontidae; genus Heterodontus; species Heterodontus francisci. Next base: position 355,310 of record NW_027140986.1, on the reverse strand, counting down.
ACTTACACCAAGTAACAAAGACATACACTGACACCAAGTAACAAAGACAGACACTTACTCCAAGTAACAAAGACATACACTGAGAACAAGTAACAAAGACATACAGTTACACAAAGTAACACAGACATACACTGACACCAAGTAACAAAGACATACACTTACACCAAGTAACAAAGACATGCACTGACACCAAGTAAGAAAGACATACACTTACACCAAGTAACACAGACAAACACTGACACCAAGTAACAAAGACACACACATACACCAAGTACACAGACATACACTGACACCAAGTAACAAAGACATACACTGATACCCAGTAACACAGACACACACTTACACCAAGTAACAAAGACAGACACTGATACCCAGTAACACAGACACACACTAACACCAAGTCACAAAGACATACACTGACACCCAGAAACAAACACAATCACTGACACCCAGTAACAAAGACACACACTGACACCAAGTAACAAAGACATACACAGACACCAAGTAACAAAGACAGACACTGATACCCTGTAACACAGACACACACTTACACCAAGTAACAAAGACATACACTGATACCCAGCAACACAGACACACACTTACACCAAGTAACACATACAGACACTGATACCCAGTAACACAGACATACACTTACACCAAGTATCAAAGACATACACTGACACCAAGTAGCAAAGGCATACACTTACACCAAGTAACAAAGACATACACTGACACCAAATAGCAAAGACACACACTTACACCAAGTAACAAAGACATACACTGATACCCAGCAACACAGACACACACTTACACCAAGTAACAAATACAGACACTGATACCCAGTAACACAGACATACACTTACACCAAGTATCAAAGACAAACACTGACACCAAGTAGCAAAGGCATACACTTACACCAAGTATCAAAGACATACACTGACACCAAATAGCAAAGACATACACTTACACCAAGTAACAAAGACATACACTGAAACCAAGTAACAAAGACATACACTTACTCCAAGTAACAAAGACATACACTGACACCAAGTAACAAAGACATACACTGACACCAAGTAACAAAGACATACACTTACACCAAGTAACAAAGACATACACTGACACCAAGTAACAAAGACATACACTGATACCCAGTAACGCAGACACACACTTACACCAAGTAACACAGACATACACTGTCACCAAGTAACAAAGACATACACTGACACCAAGTAACAAAGACATACACTGATACTCAGTAACACAGACACACACTTACACCAAGTAACAAAGACAGACAATGACACCAAGTAACAAAGACTTACACTGATACCCAGTAACACAGACACACACTTGCACCAAGTAACAGAGACATGCACTGACACCAAGTAACAAAGTCATACACTTACACCAAGTAACAAAGACATACACTGACACCAAGTAACAAAGACATACACTTACACCAAGTAACACAGCCATACACTGACACCAAGTAACAAAGACACACACTTACACCAAGTACACAGACACACACTTACACCAAGTAACAAAGACAAACACTGATACCCAGCAATACAGACACACACTTACACCAAGTAACAAAGACAGACACTGATACCCAGTAACACAGACATACACTTACACCAAGTATCAAAGACATACACTTACACCAAATAGCAAAGACATACACTTACACCAAGTAACAAAGACATACACTGACACCAAGTAACAAAGACATACACTTACTCCAAGTAACAAAGACATACACTTACACCAAGTAACAAAGACATACACTGACACCAAGTAACAAAGACATACACTGATACCCAGTAACGCAGACACACACTTACACCAAGTAACACAGACATACACTGTCACCAAGTAACAAAGACATACACTGACACCAAGTAACAAAGACATACACTGATACTCAGTAACACAGACACACACTTACACCAAGTAACAAAGACAGACAATGACACCAAGTAACAAAGACATACACTGATACCCAGTAACACAGACACACACTTGCATCAAGTAACAGAGACATACACTGACACCAAGTAACAAAGACATACACTTACACCAAGTAACAAAGACATACACTGATACCAAGTAACAAAGACATACACTTACACCAAGTAACACAGCCATACACTGACACCAAGTAACAAAGACACACACTTACACGAAGTACACAGATATACACTGACACCAAGTAACAAAGACATACACTGATGCCCAGTAACACAGACAAACACTTGCAGCAAGTAACAAAGACATACAATGACACCAAGTAACAAAGACAGAAACTTACACCAACTAACAAAGACACACACTTACACCTAGCAACACAGACATACACTGACACCAAGTAACAAAGACATACACTTACACCAAGTAACAAAGACATACACTGACACCAAGTAACAAAGACATACACTTACACCAAGTAACACAGCCATACACTGACACCAAGTAACAAAGACACACACTTATACCAAGTACACAGACACACACTTACACCAAGTAACAAAGACAAACACTGATACCCAGCAATACAGACACACACTTACACAAAGTAACAAAGACAGACACTGATACCCAGTAACACAGACATACACTTACACCAAGTATCAAAGACATACACTTACACCAAATAGCAAAGACATACACTTACACCAAGTAACAAAGACATACACTGCCACCAAGTAACAAAGACATACACTTACTCCAAGTAACAAAGACATACACTTAAACCAAGTAACAAAGACATACACTGACACCAAGTAACAAAGACATACACTGATACCCAGTAACGCAGACACACACTTACACCAAGTAACACAGACATACACTGTCACCAAGTAACAAAGACATACACTGACACCAAGTAACAAAGACATACACTGATACTCAGTAACACAGACACACACTTACACCAAGTAACAAAGACAGACAATGACACCAAGTAACAAAGACATACACTGATACCCAGTAACACAGACACACACTTGCATCAAGTAACAGAGACATACACTGACACCAAGTAACAAAGACATACACTTACACCAAGTAACAAAGACATACACTGACACCAAGTAACAAAGACATACACTTATACCAAGTAACACAGCCATACACTGACACCAAGTACACAGATATACACTGACACCAAGTAACAAAGACATACACTGATGCCCAGTAACACAGACAAACACTTGCAGCAAGTAACAAAGACATACACTGACACCCAGTAACACAGACAGACACTTACAGCAAATAACAAAGACACACAGTGACACCATGTAACAAAGACATAAACTTACACCAACTAACAAAGACACACACTTACACCAAGTAACACAGACATACACTGACACCAATTAACAAAGACATGCACTGACACCGAGTAAGAAAGACACACAATTACACCAAGTAACACAGACCTACACTGACACCAAGTAACAAAGACATACACTGATACCCAGTAACACAGACACACTCTTACACCAAGTAACAAAGACAGACACTGATACCCAGTAACACAGACACACACTTACACCAAGTAACAAAGACAGACACTGATACCCAGTCACACAGACACACACTAACACCAAGTCACAAAGACATACACTGACACCCAAAAACAACCACAAACACTGACACCCAGTAACAAAGACACACACTGACAGCAAGTAACAAAGACATACACTGACACCAAGTAACAAAGACATACACTGATACTCAGTAACACAGACACACACTTACACCAAGTAACAAAGACAGACAATGACACCAAGTAACAAAGTCATACACTGATACCCAGTAACACAGACACACACTTGCATCAAGTAACAGAGACATACACTGACACCAAGTAACAAAGACATACACTTACACCAAGTAACAAAGACATACACTGATACCAAGTAACAAAGACATACACTTACACCAAGTAACACATCCATACACTGACACCAAGTAACAAAGAAACACACTTACACCAAGTACACAGATATACACTGACACCAAGTAACAAAGACATACACTGATGCCCAGTAACACAGACAAACACTTGCAGCAAGTAACAAAGACATACAATGACACCAAGTAACAAAGACAGAAACTTACACCAACTAACAAAGACACACACTTACACCTAGCAACACAGACATACACTGACACCAAGTAACAAAGACATACACTTACACCAAGTAACAAAGACATACACTGACACCAAGTAACAAAGACATACACTTACACCAAGTAACACAGCCATACACTGACACCAAGTAACAAAGACACACACTTACACCAAGTACACAGACACACACTTACACCAAGTAACAAAGACAAACACTGATAACCAGCAATACAGACACACACTTACACCAAGTAACAAAGACAGATACTGATACCCAGTAACACAGACATACACTTACACCAAGTATCAAAGACATACACTTACACCAAATAGCAAAGACATACACTTACACCAAGTAACAAAGACATACACTGCCACCAAGTAACAAAGACATACACTTACTCCAAGTAACAAAGACATACACTTACACCAAGTAACAAAGACATACACTGACACCAAGTAACAAAGACATACACTGATACCCAGTAACGCAGACACACACTTACACCAAGTAACACAGACATACACTGTCACCAAGTAACAAAGACATACACTGACACCAAGTAACAAAGACATACACTGATACTCAGTAACACAGACACACACTTACACCAAGTAACAAAGACAGACAATGACACCAAGTAACAAAGACATACACTGATACCCAGTAACACAGACACACACTTGCATCAAGTAACAGAGACATACACTGACACCAAGTAACAAAGACATACACTTACACCAAGTAACAAAGACATACACTGACACCAAGTAACAAAGACATACACTTACACCAAGTAACACAGCCATACACTGACACCAAGTAACAAAGACACACACTTACACCAAGTACACAGATATACACTGACACCAAGTAACAAAGACATACACTGATGCCCAGTAACACAGACAAACACTTGCAGCAAGTAACAAAGACATACACTGACACCCAGTAACACAGACAGACACTTACAGCAAATAACACAGACACACAGTGACACCATGTAACAAAGACATAAACTTACACCAACTAACAAAGACACACACTTACACCAAGTAACACAGACATACACTGACTCCAATTAACAAAGACATGCACTTACACCAAGTAAGAAAGACACACAATTACACCAAGTAACACAGACCTACACTGACACCAAGTAACAAAGACATACACTGATACACAGTAACAAAGACACACTCTTACACCAAGTAACAAAGACAGACACTGATACCCAGTAACACAGACACACACTTACACCAAGTAACAAAGACAGACACTGATACCCAGTAACACAGACACACACTAACACCAAGTCACAAAGACATACACTGACACCCAGAAACAAACACAAACACTGACACCCAGTAACAAAGACACACACTGACACCAAGTAACAAATACACACACTGACACCAAGTAACAAAGACAGACACTGATTCCCAGTAACACAGACACACACTTACACCAAGTAACAAAGACATACACTGATACCCAGCAACACAGACACACACTTACACCAATTAAAAAAGACATACACTGACACCAAGTAGCAAAGACATACACTTACACCAAGTAACAAAGACACACACTGACACCAAGTAACAAAGACATACAGTTACACCAAGTAACACAGACATACACTGACAACAAGTAACAAAGACACACACAGACACCAAGTAACAAAGACACACACTGACACCAAGTAACAAAGACAGACACTGATTCCCAGTAACACAGACACACACTGACACCAAGTAACAAAGACATACATTGATACCCAGCAGCACAGACACACACTTACACCAATTAAAAAAGACATACACTGACACCAAGTAACAAAGACATACACTGATACCCAATAACACAGACACACACTTACACCAAGTAACAAAGACATACACTGATACCCAGTTACACAGACACACACTTACACCAAGTAACATAGACACACACAGACACCATGTAACAAAGACGTACACTGATACCCAGTAACACAGACACACACTGACACCAAGTAACAAAGACATACACTGACACCAAGTAACAAAGACAGACACTGATACCCAGTAACACAGACACACACTTACACCAAGTAACAAAGACAAACACTGATACCCAGGAACACAGACACACACTTACACCAAGTAACAAAGACAGACACTGATATCCAGTAACACAGACATACACTTACACCAAGTAACAAAGACATACCCTGACACCAAGTAACAAAGACAGACACTGATACCCAGTAACACAGACACACACTTACACCAAGTAACAAAGACAAACACTGATACCCAGGAACACAGACACACACTTACACCAAGTAACAAAGACAGACACTGATACCCAGTAACACAGACATACACTTGCACCAAGTATCAAAGACATACACTGACACCAAGTAGCAAAGACATACACTTACACCAAGTAACAAAGACATACACTGACACCAAGTAACAAAGACATACACTTACTCCAAGTAACAAAGACATACTCTGAGACCAAGTAACAAAGACATACAGTTACACCAAGTAACACAGACATACACTGACACCAAGTAACAAAGACATACACTTACACCAATTAACAAAGAAATACACTGACACCATGTTACAAAGACATACACTGATACCCAGTAACACAGACACACATTTACACCAAGTAACACAGACACACACTTACACCAAGTAACAAGGACGGACAATGACACCAAGTAACAAAGACATACACTGATACCCTGTAACGCAGATACACAATTACACCAAGTAACAGAGACATACACTGACACCAAGTAACAAAGACATACACTTACACCAAGTAACAAAGACATGCACTGACACCAAGAAACAAAGACATACACGTACACCAAATAACAAAGACATACACTGACACCAAGTAAGAAAGACATACACTTACAGCAAGTAACACAGACAAACACTGACACCAAGTAACAAAGACATACACATACACCAAGTACACAGACATACACTGACACCAAGTAACAAAGACATACACTGATACCCAGTAACACAGACACACACTTACACCAAGTAACAAAGACAGACACTGATACCCAGTAACACAGACACACACTAACACCAAGCCACAAAGACATACACTGACACCCAGAAGCAAACACAAACACTGACACCCAGTAACAAAGACACACACTGACACCAAGTAACAAAGACATACACAGACACCAAGTAACAAAGACAGACACTGATACCCTGTAACACAGACACACACTTACACCATGTAACAAAGACATACACTGATACCGAGCAACACAGACACACACTTACACCAAGTAACAAATACAGACACTGATACCCAGTAACACAGACATACACTTACACCAAGTATCAAAGACATACACTGACACCAAGTAGCAAAGGCATACACTTACACCAAGTAACAAAGACATACACTGACACCAAGTAACAAAGACATACACTTACACTAAGTATCAAAGACATACACTGACACCAAGTAACAAAGACATACAATTACACCAAGTAACACAGACATACACTGACACTAAGTAACAATGACATACACTTCCACCAAGTAACAAAGACATACACTGACACCAAGTAACAAAGACATACACTGATACACAGTAACGCAGACACACACTTACACCAAGGAACACAGACATACACTGTCACCAAGTAACAAAGACATACACTGACACCAAGTAACAAAGACATACACTGATACTCAGTAACACAGACACACACTTACACCAAGTAACAGAGACATACACTGTCAGCAAGTAACAAAGACATACACTGACACCAAGTAACAAAGACATACACTGATACTCAGTAACACAGACACACACTTACACCAAGTAACAAAGACAGACAATGACACCAAGTAACAAAGACATACACTGATACCCAGTAACACAGACACACACTTACACCAAGTAACAAAGACATACACTGACACCAAGTAACAAAGAAATACACTGACACCATGTTACAAAGACATACACTGATACCCAGTAACACAGACACACATTTACACCAAGTAACACAGACACACACTTACACCAAGTAACAAGGACGGACAATGACACCAAGTAACAAAGACATACACTGATACCCTGTAACGCAGATACACAATTACACCAAGTAACAGAGACATACACTGACACCAAGTAACAAAGACATACACTTACACCAAGTAACAAAGACGTGCACTGACACCAAGAAACAAAGACATACACGTACACCAAATAACAAAGACATACACTGACACCAAGTAAGAAAGACATACACTTACACCAAGTAACACAGACAAACACTGACACCAAGTAACAAAGACACACACATACACCAAGTACACAGACATACACTGACACCAAGTAACAAAGACATACACTGATACCCAGTAACACAGACACACACTTACACCAAGTAACAAAGACAGACACTGATACCCAGTAACACAGACACACACTAACACCAAGTCACAAAGACATACACTGACACCCAGAAGCAAACACAAACACTGACACCCAGTAACAAAGACACACACTGACACCAAGTAACAAAGACATACACAGACACCAAGTAACAAAGACAGACACTGATACCTTGTAACACAGACACACACTTACACCATGTAACAAAGACATACACTGATACCGAGCAACACAGACACACACTTACACCAAGTAACAAATACAGACACTGAAACCCAGTAACACAGACATACACTTACACCAAGTATCAAAGACATACACTGACACCAAGTAGCAAAGGCATACACTTACACCAAGTAACAAAGACATACACTGACACCAAGTAACAAAGACATACACTGATACCCAGTAACGCAGACACACACTTACACCAAGGATCACAGACATACACTGTCACCAAGTAACAAAGACATACACTTACACTAAGTATCAAAGACATACACTGACACCAAGTAACAAAGACATACAATTACACCAAGTAACACAGACATACACTGACACCAAGTAACAAAGACATACACTTCCACCAAGTAACAAAGACATACACTGACACCAAGTAACAAAGACATACACTGATACCCAGTAACGCAGACACACACTTACACCAAGGAACACAGACATACACTGTCACCAAGTAACAAAGACATACACTTACACTAAGTATCAAAGACATACACTGACACCAAGTAACAAAGACATACAATTACACCAAGTAACACAGACATACACTGACACCAAGTAACAAAGACATACACTTCCACCAAGTAACAAAGACATACACTGACACCAAGTAACAAAGACATACACTGATACCCAGTAACGCAGACACACACTTACACCAAGGAACACAGACATACACTGTCACCAAGTAACAAAGACATACACTGACACCAAGTAACAAAGACATGCACTGATACTCAGTAACACAGACACACACTTACACCAAGTAACAAAGACAGACAATGACTCCAAGTAACACAGACATACACTGATACCCAGTAACACAGACACACACTTACACCAAGTAACAGAGACATACACTGTCACCAAGTAACAAAGACATACACTGACACCAAGTAACAAAGACATACACTGATACTCAGTAACACAGACACACACTTACACCAAGTAACAAAGACAGACAATGACACCAAGTAACAAAGACATACACTGATACACAGTAACACAGACAAACACTTACACCAAGTAACAAAGACATACACTGACACCAAGTAACAAAGACATACACTTACACCAAGTATCACAGCCATCCACAGACACCAAGTAACAAAGACACACACTTACACCAAGTACACAGATATACACTGACACCAAGTAACAAAGACATACACTGATGCCCAGTAACACAGACAAACACTTGCAGCAAGTAACAAAGACATACACTGACACCAAGTAACAAAGACAGACACTTACAGAAAATAACACAGACACACAGTGACACCATGGAACAAAGACATACACTTACACCAACTAACAGAGCCACACACTTACACCAAGTGACACAGACATACACTGACACCAAGTAACAAAGACATACACTGAATCTCAGTAACACAGACACACACTTACACCAAGTAACAAAGACAGACAATGACACCAAGTAACAAAGACATACACTGATACCCAGTAACACAGACACACACTTACACCAAGTAACAGAGACATACACTGACACCAAGTAACAAAGACATACACTTACACCAAGTAACAAAGACATACACTGACACCAAGTAACAAAGACATACACTTACACCAAGTAACACAGCCATACACTGACACCAAGTAACAAAGACACACACTTACACCAAGTACACAGATATACACTGACTCCAAGTAAAAAAGAGATACACTGATGCCCAGTAACACAGACAAACAATTCCAGCAAGTAACAAATACATACACTGACACCCAGTAACAAAGACACACACTGACACCAAGTAACAAAGACATACTCTGACACCAAGTAACAAAGACATACACTGACACCAAGTAACAAAGACATACACTGATACCCAGTAACGCAGACACACACTTACACCAAGGAACACAGACATACACTGTCACCAAGTAACAAAGACATACACTTACACTAAGTATCAAAGACATACACTGACACCAAGTAACAAAGACATACAATTACACCAAGTAACACAGACATACACTGACACCAAGTAACAAAGACATACACTTCCACCAAGTAACAAAGACATACACTGACACCAAGTAACAAAGACATACACTGATACCCAGTAACGCAGACACACACTTACACCAAGGAACACAGACATACACTGTCACCAAGTAACAAAGACATACACTGACACCAAGTAACAAAGACATGCACTGATACTCAGTAACACAGACACACACTTACACCAAGTAACAAAGACAGACAATGACTCCAAGTAACAAAGACATACACTGATACCCAGTAACACAGACACACACTTACACCAAGTAACAGAGACATACACTGTCACCAAGTAACAAAGACATACACTGACACCAAGTAACAAAGACATACACTGATACTCAGTAACACAGACACACACTTACACCAAGTAACAAAGACAGACAATGACACCAAGTAACAAAGACATACACTGATACACAGTAACACAGACAAACACTTACACCAAGTAACAAAGACATACACTGACACCAAGTAACAAAGACATACACTTACACCAAGTATCACAGCCATCCACAGACACCAAGTAACAAAGACACACACTTACACCAAGTACACAGATATACACTGACACCAAGTAACAAAGACATACACTGATGCCCAGTAACACAGACAAACACTTGCAGCAAGTAACAAAGACATACACTGACACCAAGTAACAAAGACAGACACTTACAGAAAATAACACAGACACACAGTGACACCATGGAACAAAGACATACACTTACACCAACTAACAGAGCCACACACTTACACCAAGTGACACAGACATACACTGACACCAAGTAACAAAGACATACACTGAATCTCAGTAACACAGACACACACTTACACCAAGTAACAAAGACAGACAATGACACCAAGTAACAAAGACATACACTGATACCCAGTAACACAGACACACACTTACACCAAGTAACAAAGACAGACAATGACACCAAGTAACAAAGACATACACTGATACCCAGTAACAAAGACATACACTTACACCAAGTAACACAGCCATACACTGACACCAAGTAACAAAGACACACACTTACACCAAGTACACAGATATACACTGACTCCAAGTAAAAAAGAGATACACTGATGCCCAGTAACACAGACAAACAATTCCAGCAAGTAACAAATACATACACTGACACCCAGTAACAAAGACACACACTGACACCAAGTAACAAAGACATACACTGACACCAAGTAACAAAGACATACACTGACACCAAGTAACAAAGACATACACTGATACCCAGTAACGCAGACACACACTTACACCAAGGAACACAGACATACACTGTCACCAAGTAACAAAGACATACACTTACACTAAGTATCAAAGACATACACTGACACCAAGTAACAAAGACATACAATTACACCAAGTAACACAGACATACACTGACACCAAGTAACAAAGACATACACTTCCACCAAGTAACAAAGACATACACTGACACCAAGTAACAAAGACATACACTGATACCCAGTAACGCAGACACACACTTACACCAAGGAACACAGACATACACTGTCACCAAGTAACAAAGACATACACTGACACCAAGTAACAAAGACATGCACTGATACTCAGTAACACAGACACACACTTACACCAAGTAACAAAGACAGACAATGACTCCAAGTAACAAAGACATACACTGATACCCAGTAACACAGACACACACTTACACCAAGTAACAGAGACATACACTGTCACCAAGTAACAAAGACATACACTGACACCAAGTAACAAAGACATACACTGATACTCAGTAACACAGACACACACTTACACCAAGTAACAAAGACAGACAATGACACCAAGTAACAAAGACATACACTGATACACAGTAACACAGACAAACACTTACACCAAGTAACAAAGACATACACTGACACCAAGTAACAAAGACATACACTTACACCAAGTATCACAGCCATCCACAGACACCAAGTAACAAAGACACACACTTACACCAAGTACACAGATATACACTGACACCAAGTAACAAAGACATACACTGATGCCCAGTAACACAGACAAACACTTGCAGCAAGTAACAAAGACATACACTGACACCAAGTAACAAAGACAGACACTTACAGAAAATAACACAGACACACAGTGACACCATGGAACAAAGACATACACTTACACCAACTAACAGAGCCACACACTTACACCAAGTGACACAGACATACACTGACACCAAGTAACAAAGACATACACTGAATCTCAGTAACACAGACACACACTTACACCAAGTAACAAAGACAGACAATGACACCAAGTAACAAAGACATACACTGATACCCAGTAACACAGACACACACTTACACCAAGTAACAGAGACATACACTGACACCAAGTAACAAAGACATACACTTACACCAAGTAACAAAGACATACACTGACACCAAGTAACAAAGACATACACTTACACCAAGTAACACAGCCATACACTGACACCAAGTAACAAAGACACACACTTACACCAAGTACACAGATATACACTGACTCCAAGTAAAAAAGAGATACACTGATGCCCAGTAACACAGACAAACAATTCCAGCAAGTAACAAATACATACACTGACACCCAGTAACAAAGACACACACTGACACCAAGTAACAAAGACATACAATTACACCAAGTAACACAGACATACACTGACACCAAGTAACAAAGACATACACTTCCACCAAGTAACAAAGACATACACTGACACCAAGTAACAAAGACATACACTAATACCCAGTAACGCAGACACACACTTACACCAAGGAACACAGACATACACTGTCACCAAGTAACAAAGACATACACTGACACCAAGTAACAAAGACATACACTGATACTCAGTAACACAGACACACACTTACACCAAGTAACAAAGACAGACAATGACACCAAGTAACAAAGACATACACTGATACCCAGTAACACAGAAACACACTTACACCAAGTAACAGAGACATACACGGTCACCAAGTAACAAAGACATACACTGACACCAAGTAACAAAGACATACACTGATACTCAGTAACACAGACACACACTTACACCAAGTAACAAAGACAGACAATGACACCAAGTAACAAAGACATACACTGATACCCAGTAGCACAGACACACACTTACACCAAGTAAGAAAGACATACACTGACACCAAGTAACAAAGACTTACAGTTACACCAAGTATCACAGCCATCCACAGACACCAAGTAACAAAGACACACACTTACACCATGTACACAGATATACACTGACACCAAGTAACAAAGACATACACTGATGCCCAGTAACACAGACAAACACTTGCAGCAAGTAACAAAGACATACACTGACACCAAGTAACAAAGACAGACACTTACAGAAAATAACACAGACACACAGTGACACCATGTAACAAAGACATACACTTACACCAACTAACAAAGCCACACACTTACACCAAGTGACACAGACATACACTGACACCAATTAACAAAGACATGCACTGACACCAAGAAAGAAAGACACACTCTTACACCAAGTAACAAAGACAGACACTGATACCCAGTAACACAGACACAAACTTACACCAAGAATCAAAGACATACACTGACACCAAGTAACAAAGACATACACTTACACCAAGTAACAAAGACAGACACTGACACCAAGTAACAAAGACATAAATCAACACCAAGTAAGAAAGACATACACTTCCACCAAGTAAGGCAGACATACACTTACACCAATTAACAAAGACACATACTTAAACCAAGTAACACGGACTTACACTGACACCAAGTAAAAAATACATACACTGACACCAAGTAACAAAGACAAACACTGATACCCAGTAACACAGACACACACTAACACCAAGTAACACAGACACACACTTTCACCAAGTAACAAAGACATACACTGACACCAAGTAACAAAGACATACACTGATATCCAGTAACGCAGACACACACTTACACCAAGTAACACAGACATACACTGTCACCAAGTAACAAAGACATACACTGACACCAAGTAACACAGACATACACTGTCACCAAGTAACAAAGACATACACTGACACCAAGTAACAAAGACATACACTGATACTCAGTAACACAGACACACACTTACACCAAGTAACAAAGACAGACAATGACACCAAGTAACAAAGACATACACTGATACCCAGTAACACAGACACACACTTACACCAAGTAACAGAGACATACACTGACACCAAGTAACAAAGACATACACTTACACCAAGTAACAAAGACATACACTGACACCAAGTAACAAAGACATACACTTACACCAAGTAACACAGCCATACACTGACACCAAGTAACAAAGACACACACTTACACCAAGTACACAGATATACACTGACACCAAGTAAAAAAGAGATACACTGATGCCCAGTAACACAGACAAACAATTCCAGCAAGTAACACATACATACACTGACACCCAGTAACAAAGACACACACTGACACCAAGTATCAAAGACACACACTGACACCAAGTAACAAAGACAGACACTGATTCCCAGTAACATAGACACACACTTACACCAAGTAACAAAGACATACACTGATACCCAGCAACACAGACACACACTTACACCAATTAAAAAAGACATATACTGACACCAAGTAGCAAAGACATACATTTACACCAAGTAACAAAGACATACACTGACACCAAGTAACAAAGACATACACTTACTCCAAGTAACAAAGACATACACTGACACCAAGTAACAAAGACATACAGTTACACCAAGTAACACAGACATACACTGACACCAAGTAACAAAGACACACACTGACACCAAGTAACAAAGACACACACTGGCACCAAGTAACAAAGACAGACACTGATTCCCAGTAACACAGACATACACTGATACTCAGTAACACAGACACACACTTACACCAAGTAACAAAGACAGACAATGACACCAAGTAACAAAGACATACACTGATACCCAGTAACACAGACACACACTTACACCAAGTAACAGAGACATACACTGTCACCAAGTAACAAAGACATACACTGACACCAAGTAACAAAGACATACACTGATACTCAGTAACACAGACACACACTTACACCAAGTAACAAAGACAGACAATGACACCAAGTAACAAATACATACACTGATACCCAGTAACACAGACACACACTTACACCAAGTAACAAAGACATACACTGACACCAAGTAACAAAGACTTACACTTACACCAAGTATCACAGCAATCCACAGACACCAAGTAACAAAGACACACACTTACACCAAGTACACAGATATACACTGACACCAAGTAACAAAGACATACACTGATGCCCAGTAACACAGACAAACACTTGCAGCAAGTAACAAAGACATACACTGACACCAAGTAACAAAGACAGACACTTGCAGAAAATAACACAGACACACAGTGACACCATGTAACAAAGACATACACTTACACCAACTAACAAAGCCACACACTTACACCAAGTGACACAGACATACACTGACACCAATTAACAAAGACATGCACTGACACCAAGAAAGAAAGACACACTCTTACACCAAGTAACAAAGACAGACACTGATACCCAGTAACACAGACACACACTTACACCAAGAATCAAAGACATACACTTACACCAAGTAACAAAGACAGACACTGACACCAAGTAACAAAGACATAAATCAACCCCAAGTAACAAAGACATACACTTCCACCAAGTAAGACAGACATACACTTACACCAATTAACAAAGACACATACTTAAACCAAGTAAAACGGACTTACACTGACACCAAGTAAAAAATACATACACTGACACCAAGTAACAAAGACAAACACTGATACCCAGTAACACAGACACACACTAACACCAAGTAACACAGACACACACTGACACCCAGTAACAAAGACACACACTGACACCAAGTAACACAGACAAACAATTCCAGCAAGTAACAAATACATACACTGACACCCAGTAACAAAGACACACACTGACACCAAGTAACAAAGACATACAATTACACCAAGTAACACAGACATACACTGACACCAAGTAACAAAGACATACACTTCCACCAAGTAACAAAGACATACACTGACACCAAGTAACAAAGACATACACTAATACCCAGTAACGCAGACACACACTTACACCAAGGAACACAGACATACACTGTCACCAAGTAACAAAGACATACACTGACACCAAGTAACAAAGACATACACTGATACTCAGTAACACAGACACACACTTACACCAAGTAACAAAGACAGACAATGACACCAAGTAACAAAGACATACACTGATACCCAGTAACACAGAAACACACTTACACCAAGTAACAGAGACATACACGGTCACCAAGTAACAAAGACATACACTGACACCAAGTAACAAAGACATACACTGATACTCAGTAACACAGACACACACTTACACCAAGTAACAAAGACAGACAATGACACCAAGTAACAAAGACATACACTGATACCCAGTAGCACAGACACACACTTACACCAAGTAAGAAAGACATACACTGACACCAAGTAACAAAGACTTACAGTTACACCAAGTATCACAGCCATCCACAGACACCAAGTAACAAAGACACACACTTACACCATGTACACAGATATACACTGACACCAAGTAACAAAGACATACACTGATGCCCAGTAACACAGACAAACACTTGCAGCAAGTAACAAAGACATACACTGACACCAAGTAACAAAGACAGACACTTACAGAAAATAACACAGACACACAGTGACACCATGTAACAAAGACATACACTTACACCAACTAACAAAGCCACACACTTACACCAAGTGACACAGACATACACTGACACCAATTAACAAAGACATGCACTGACACCAAGAAAGAAAGACACACTCTTACACCAAGTAACAAAGACAGACACTGATACCCAGTAACACAGACACAAACTTACACCAAGAATCAAAGACATACACTGACACCAAGTAACAAAGACATACACTTACACCAAGTAACAAAGACAGACACTGACACCAAGTAACAAAGACATAAATCAACACCAAGTAAGAAAGACATACACTTCCACCAAGTAAGGCAGACATACACTTACACCAATTAACAAAGACACATACTTAAACCAAGTAACACGGACTTACACTGACACCAAGTAAAAAATACATACACTGACACCAAGTAACAAAGACAAACACTGATACCCAGTAACACAGACACACACTAACACCAAGTAACACAGACACACACTTTCACCAAGTAACAAAGACATACACTGACACCAAGTAACAAAGACATACACTGATATCCAGTAACGCAGACACACACTTACACCAAGTAACACAGACATACACTGTCACCAAGTAACAAAGACATACACTGACACCAAGTAACACAGACATACACTGTCACCAAGTAACAAAGACATACACTGACACCAAGTAACAAAGACATACACTGATACTCAGTAACACAGACACACACTTACACCAAGTAACAAAGACAGACAATGACACCAAGTAACAAAGACATACACTGATACCCAGTAACACAGACACACACTTACACCAAGTAACAGAGACATACACTGACACCAAGTAACAAAGACATACACTTACACCAAGTAACAAAGACATACACTGACACCAAGTAACAAAGACATACACTTACACCAAGTAACACAGCCATACACTGACACCAAGTAACAAAGACACACACTTACACCAAGTACACAGATATACACTGACACCAAGTAAAAAAGAGATACACTGATGCCCAGTAACACAGACAAACAATTCCAGCAAGTAACACATACATACACTGACACCCAGTAACAAAGACACACACTGACACCAAGTAACAAAGACACACACTGACACCAAGTAACAAAGACAGACACTGATTCCCAGTAACATAGACACACACTTACACCAAGTAACAAAGACATACACTGATACCCAGCAACACAGACACACACTTACACCAATTAAAAAAGACATATACTGACACCAAGTAGCAAAGACATACACTTACACCAAGTAACAAAGACATACACTGACACCAAGTAACAAAGACATACACTTACTCCAAGTAACAAAGACATACACTGACACCAAGTAACAAAGACATACAGTTACACCAAGTAACACAGACATACACTGACACCAAGTAACAAAGACACACACTGACACCAAGTAACAAAGACACACACTGACACCAAGTAACAAAGACAGACACTGATTCCCAGTAACACAGACATACACTGATACTCAGTAACACAGACACACACTTACACCAAGTAACAAAGACAGACAATGACACCAAGTAACAAAGACATACACTGATACCCAGTAACACAGACACACACTTACACCAAGTAACAGAGACATACACTGTCACCAAGTAACAAAGACATACACTGACACCAAGTAACAAAGACATACACTGATACTCAGTAACACAGACACACACTTACACCAAGTAACAAAGACAGACAATGACACCAAGTAACAAAGACATACACTGATACCCAGTAACACAGACACACACTTACACCAAGTAACAAAGACATACACTGACACCAAGTAACAAAGACTTACACTTACACCAAGTATCACAGCAATCCACAGACACCAAGTAACAAAGACACACACTTACACCAAGTACACAGATATACACTGACACCAAGTAACAAAGACATACACTGATGCCCAGTAACACAGACAAACACTTGCAGCAAGTAACAAAGACATACACTGACACCAAGTAACAAAGACAGACACTTGCAGAAAATAACACAGACACACAGTGACACCATGTAACAAAGACATACACTTACACCAACTAACAAAGCCACACACTTACACCAAGTGACACAGACATACACTGACACCAATTAACAAAGACATGCACTGACACCAAGAAAGAAAGACACACTCTTACACCAAGTAACAAAGACAGACACTGATACCCAGTAACACAGACACACACTTACACCAAGAATCAAAGACATACACTTACACCAAGTAACAAAGACAGACACTGACACCAAGTAACAAAGACATAAATCAACCCCAAGTAACAAAGACATACACTTCCACCAAGTAAGACAGACATACACTTACACCAATTAACAAAGACACATACTTAAACCAAGTAAAACGGACTTACACTGACACCAAGTAAAAAATACATACACTGACACCAAGTAACAAAGACAAACACTGATACCCAGTAACACAGACACACACTAACACCAAGTAACACAGACACACACTGACACCCAGTAACAAAGACACACACTGACACCAAGTAACAAAGACACACACTGACACCAAGTAACAAAGACAGACACTGATTCCCAGTAACATAGACACACACTTACACCAAGTAACAAAGACATACACTGATACCCAGCAACACAGACACACACTTACACCAATTAAAAAAGACATATACTGACACCAAGTAGCAAAGACATACACTTACACCAAGTAACAAAGACATACACTGACACCAAGTAACAAAGACATACACTGATACCCAGTAGCACAGACACACACTTACACCAAGTAAGAAAGACATACACTGACACCAAGTAACAAAGACTTACACTTACACCAAGTATCACAGCCATCCACAGACACCAAGTAACAAAGACACACACTTACACCATGTACACAGATATACACTGACACCAAGTAACAAAGACATACACTGATGCCCAGTAACACAGACAAACACTTGCAGCAAGTAACAAAGACATACACTGACACCAAGTAACAAAGACAGACACTTACAGAAAATAACACAGACACACAGTGACACCATGTAACAAAGACATACACTTACACCAACTAACAAAGCCACACACTTACACCAAGTGACACAGACGTACACTGACACCAAGTAACAAAGACATGCACTGACACCAAGAAAGAAAGACACACTCTTACACCAAGTAACAAAGACAGACACTGATACCCAGTAACACAGACACAAACTTACACCAAGAATCAAAGACATACACTGACACCAAGTAACAAAGACATACACTTACACCAAGTAACAAAGACAGACACTGACACCAAGTAACAAAGACATAAATCAACACCAAGTAACAAAGACATACACTTCCACCAAGTAAGACAGACATACACTTACACCAATTAACAAAGACACATACTTAAACCAAGTAACACGGACTTACACTGACACCAAGTAAAAAATACATACACTGACACCAAGTAACAAAGACAAACACTGATACCCAGTAACACAGACACACACTAACACCAAGTAACACAGACACACACTTTCACCAAGTAACAAAGACATACACTTACACCAAGTAACAAAGACATGCACTGACACCAAGTAACAAAGACTTACACTTACACCAAGTATCACAGCAATCCACAGACACCAAGTAACAAAGACACACACTTACACCAAGTACACAGATATACACTGACACCAAGTAACAAAGACATACACTGATGCCCAGTAACACAGACAAACACTTGCAGCAAGTAACAAAGACATACACTGACACCAAGTAACAAAGACAGACACTTACAGAAAATAACACAGACACACAGTGACACCATGTAACAAAGACATACACTTACACCAACTAACAAAGCCACACACTTACACCAAGTGACACAGACACACACTGACACCAATTAACAAAGACATGCACTGACACCAAGAAAGAAAGACACACTCTTACACCAAGTAACAAAGACAGACACTGATACCCAGTAACACAGACACACACTTACACCAAGAATCAAAGACATACACTTACACCAAGTAACAAAGACAGACACTGACACCAAGTAACAAAGACATAAATCAACACCAAGTAACAAAGACATACACTTCCACCAAGTAAGACAGACATACACTTACACCAATTAACAAAGACACATACTTAAACCAAGTAACACGGACTTACACTGACACCAAGTAAAAAATACATACACTGACACCAAGTAACAAAGACAAACACTGATACCCAGTAACACAGACACACACTAACACCAAGTAACACAGACACACACTGACACCCAGTAACAAAGACACACACTGACACCAAGTAACAAAGACACACACTGACACCAAGTAACAAAGACAGACACTGATTCCCAGTAACATAGACACACACTTACACCAAGTAACAAAGACAGACACTGATACCCAGTAACACAGACATAAACTTACACCAAGAATCAAAGACATACACTGACACCAAGTAGCAAAGACATACACTTACACCAAGTAACAAAGACAGACACTGACACCAAGTAACAAAGACATAAATCAACACCAAGTAACAAAGACATACACTTCCACCAAGTAAGACAGACATACACTTACACCAATTAACAAAGACACATACTTAAACCAAGTAACACGGACTTACACTGACACCAAGTAAAAAATACATACACTGACACCAAGTAACAAAGACAAACACTGATACCCAGTAACACAGACACACACTAACACCAAGTAACACAGACACACACTTTCACCAAGTAACAAAGACATACACTTACACCAAGTAACAAAGACATGCACTGACACCAAGTAACAAAGACTTACACTTACACCAAGTATCACAGCAATCCACAGACACCAAGTAACAAAGACACACACTTACACCAAGTACACAGATATACACTGACACCAAGTAACAAAGACATACACTGATGCCCAGTAACACAGACAAACACTTGCAGCAAGTAACAAAGACATACACTGACACCAAGTAACAAAGACAGACACTTACAGAAAATAACACAGACACACAGTGACACCATGTAACAAAGACATACACTTACACCAACTAACAAAGCCACACACTTACACCAAGTGACACAGACACACACTTGACACCAATTAACAAAGACATGCACTGACACCAAGAAAGAAAGACACACTCTTACACCAAGTAACAAAGACAGACACTGATACCCAGTAACACAGACACACACTTACACCAAGAATCAAAGACATACACTTACACCAAGTAACAAAGACAGACACTGACACCAAGTAACAAAGACATAAATCAACACCAAGTAACAAAGACATACACTTCCACCAAGTAAGACAGACATACACTTACACCAATTAACAAAGACACATACTTAAACCAAGTAACACGGACTTACACTGACACCAAGTAAAAAATACATACACTGACACCAAGTAACAAAGACAAACACTGATACCCAGTAACACAGACACACACTAACACCAAGTAACACAGACACACACTGACACCCAGTAACAAAGACACACACTGACACCAAGTAACAAAGACACACACTGACACCAAGTAACAAAGACAGACACTGATTCCCAGTAACATAGACACACACTTACACCAAGTAACAAAGACATACACTGATACCCAGCAACACAGACACACACTTACACCAATTAAAAAAGACATATACTGACACCAAGTAGCAAAGACATACACTTACACCAAGTAACAAAGACATACACTGACACCAAGTAACAAAGACATACACTGATACCCAGTAGCACAGACACACACTTACACCAAGTAAGAAAGACATACACTGACACCAAGTAACAAAGACTTACACTTACACCAAGTATCACAGCCATCCACAGACACCAAGTAACAAAGACACACACTTACACCATGTACACAGATATACACTGACACCAAGTAACAAAGACATACACTGATGCCCAGTAACACAGACAAACACTTACAGCAAGTAACAAAGACATACACTGACACCAAGTAACAAAGACAGACACTTACAGAAAATAACACAGACACACAGTGACACCATGTAACAAAGACATACACTTACACCAACTAACAAAGCCACACACTTACACCAAGTGACACAGACGTACACTGACACCAAGTAACAAAGACATGCACTGACACCAAGAAAGAAAGACACACTCTTACACCAAGTAACAAAGACAGACACTGATACCCAGTAACACAGACACAAACTTACACCAAGAATCAAAGACATACACTGACACCAAGTAACAAAGACATACACTTACACCAAGTAACAAAGACAGACACTGACACCAAGTAACAAAGACATAAATCAACACCAAGTAACAAAGACATACACTTCCACCAAGTAAGACAGACATACACTTACACCAATTAACAAAGACACATACTTAAACCAAGTAACACGGACTTACACTGACACCAAGTAAAAAATACATACACTGACACCAAGTAACAAAGACAAACACTGATACCCAGTAACACAGACACACACTAACACCAAGTAACACAGACACACACTTTCACCAAGTAACAAAGACATACACTTACACCAAGTAACAAAGACATACACTGACACCAAGTAACAAAGACATACACTGATATCCAGTAACGCAGACACACACTTACACCAAGTAACACAGACATACACTGTCACCAAGTAACAAAGACATACACTGACACCAAGTAACAAAGACATACACTGATACTCAGTAACACAGACACACACTTACACCAAGTAACAAAGACAGACAATGACACCAAGTAACAAAGACATACACTGATACCCAGTAACACAGACACACACTTACACCAAGTAACAAAGACATACACTGACACCAAGTAACAAAGACATACACTTACACCAAGTAACACAGCCATACACTGACACCAAGTAACAAAGACACACACTTACACCAAGTACACAGATATACACTGACACCAAGTAAAAAAGAGATACACTGATGCCCAGTAACACAGACAAACAATTCCAGCAAGTAACACATACATACACTGACACCCAGTAACACAGACACACACTGACACCAAGTAACAAAGACACACACTGACACCAAGTAACAAAGACAGACACTGATTCCCAGTAACATAGACACACACTTACACCAAGTAACAAAGACATACACTGATACCCAGCAACACAGACACACACTTACACCAATTAAAAAAGACATATACTGACACCAAGTAGCAAAGACATACACTTACACCAAGTAACAAAGACATACACTGACACCAAGTAACAAAGACATACACTTACTCCAAGTAACAAAGACATACACTGACACCAAGTAACAAAGACATACAGTTACACCAAGTAACACAGACATACACTGACACCAAGTAACAAAGACACACACTGACACCAAGTAACAAAGACACACACTGACACCAAGTAACAAAGACAGACACTGATTCCCAGTAACACAGACATACACTGATACTCAGTAACACAGACACACACTTGCACCAAGTAACAAAGACAGACAATGACACCAAGTAACAAAGACATACACTGATACCCAGTAACACAGACACACACTTACACCAAGTAACAGAGACATACACTGTCACCAAGTAACAAAGACATACACTGACACCAAGTAACAAAGACATACACTGATACTCAGTAACACAGACACACACTTACACCAAGTAACAAAGACAGACAATGACACCAAGTAACAAAGACATACACTGATACCCATTAACACAGACACACACTTACACCAAGTAACAAAGACATACACTGACACCAAGTAACAAAGACTTACACTTACACCAAGTATCACAGCAATCCACAGACACCAAGTAACAAAGACACACACTTACACCAAGTACACAGATATACACTGACACCAAGTAACAAAGACATACACTGATGCCCAGTAACACAGACAAACACTTGCAGCAAGTAACAAAGACATACACTGACACCAAGTAACAAAGACAGACACTTACAGAAACTAACACAGACACACAGTGACACCATGTAACAAAGACATACGCTTACACCAACTAACAAAGCCTCACACTTACACCAAGTGACACAGACATACACTGACACCAATTAACAAAGACATGCACTGACACCAAGAAAGAAAGACACACTCTTACACCAAGTAACAAAGACAGACACTGATACCCAGTAACACAGACACACACTTACACCAAGAATCAAAGACATACACTTACACCAAGTAACAAAGACAGACACTGACACCAAGTAACAAAGACATAAATCAACACCAAGTAACAAAGACATACACTTCCACCAAGTAAGGCAGACATACACTTACACCAATTAACAAAGACACATACTTAAACCAAGTAACACGGACTTACACTGATACCAAGTAAAAAATACATACACTGACACCAAGTAACAAAGACAAACACTGATACCCAGTAACACAGACACACACTAACACCAAGTAACACAGACACACACTGACACCCAGTAACAAAGACACACACTGACACCAAGTAACAAAGACACACACTGACACCAAGTAACAAAGACAGACACTGATTCCCAGTAACATAGACACACACTTACACCAAGTAACAAAGACATACACTGATACCCAGCAACACAGACACACACTTACACCAATTAAAAAAGACATATACTGACACCAAGTAGCAAAGACATACACTTACACCAAGTAACAAAGACATACACTGACACCAAGTAACAAAGACATACACTTACTCCAAGTAACAAAGACATACACTGACACCAAGTAACAAAGACATACAGTTACACCAAGTCACACAGACATACACTGACACCAAGTAACAAAAACACACACTGACACCAAGTAACAAAGACACACACTGACACCAAGTAACAAAGACAGACACTGATTCCCAGTAACACAGACATACACTGATACTCAGTAACACAGACACACACTTACACCAAGTAACAAAGACAGACAATGACACCAAGTAACAAAGACATACACTGATACCCAGTAACACAGACACACACTTACACCAAGTAACAGAGACATACACTGTCACCAAGTAACAAAGACATACACTGACACCAAGTAACAAAGACATACACTGATACTCAGTAACACAGACACACACTTACACCAAGTAACAAAGACAGACAATGACACCAAGTAACAAAGACATACACTGATACCCAGTAACACAGACACACACTTACACCAAGTAACAAAGACATACACTGACACCAAGTAACAAAGACTTACACTTACACCAAGTATCACAGCAATCCACAGACACCAAGTAACAAAGACACACACTTACACCAAGTACACAGATATACACTGACACCAAGTAACAAAGACATACACTGATGCCCAGTAACACAGACAAACACTTGCAGCAAGTAACAAAGACATACACTGACACCAAGTAACAAAGACAGACACTTACAAAAAATAACACAGACACACAGTGACACCATGTAACAAAGACATACACTTACACCAACTAACAAAGCCACACACTTACACCAAGTGACACAGACATACACTGACACCAATTAACAAAGACATGCACTGACACCAAGAAAGAAAGACACACTCTTACACCAAGTAACAAAGACAGACACTGATACCCAGTAACACAGACACACACTTACACCAAGAATCAAAGACATACACTTACACCAAGTAACAAAGACAGACACTGACACCAAGTAACAAAGACATAAATCAACACCAAGTAACAAAGACATACACTTCCACCAAGTAAGACAGACATACACTGACACCAATTAACAAAGACACATACTTAAACCAAGTAACACGGACTTACACTGACACCAAGTAAAAAATACATACACTGACACCAAGTAACAAAGACAAACACTGATACCCAGTAACACAGACACACACTAACACCAAGTAACACAGACACACACTTTCACCAAGTAACAAAGACATACACTTACACCAAGTAACAAAGACATACACTGACACCAAGTAACAAAGACATACACTGATATCCAGTAACGCAGACACACACTTACACCAAGTAACACAGACATACACTGTCACCAAGTAACAAAGACATACACTGACACCAAGTAACAAAGACATACACTGATACTCAGTAACACAGACACACACTTACACCAAGTAACAAAGACAGACAATGACACCAAGTAACAAAGACATACACTGATACCCAGTAACACAGACACACACTTACACCAAGTAACAGAGACATACACTGACACCAAGTAACAAAGACATACACTTACACCAAGTAACAAAGACATACACTGACACCAAGTAACAAAGACATACACTTACACCAAGTAACACAGCCATACACTGACACCAAGTAACAAAGACACACACTTACACCAAGTACACAGATATACACTGACACCAAGTAAAAAAGAGATACACTGATGCCCAGAAACACAGACAAACAATTCCAGCAAGTAACAAATACATACACTGACACCCAGTAACAAAGACACACACTGACACCAAGTAACAAAGACAGACACTGATTCCCAGTAACATAGACACACACTTACACCAAGTAACAAAGACATACACTGATACCCAGCAACACAGACACACACTTACACCAATTAAAAAAGACATATACTGACACCAAGTAGCAAAGACATACACTTACACCAAGTAACAAAGACATACACTGACACCAAGTAACAAAGACATACACTTACTCCAAGTAACAAAGACATACACTGACACCAAGTAACAAAGACATACAGTTACACCAAGTAACACAGACATACACTGACACCAAGTAACAAAGACACACACTGACACCAAGTAACAAAGACAGACACTGATTCCCAGTAACACAGACACACACTGACACCAAGTAACAAAGACATACATTTATACCCAGCAACACAGACACACACTTACACCAATTAAAAAAGACATACTCTGACACCAAGTAACAAAGACATACACTGATACCCAATAACACAGACACACACTTACTCCAAGTAACAAAGACATACACTGATACCCAGTTACACAGACACACACATTCTCCAAGTAACATAGACACACACAGACACCAAGTAACAAAGACGTACACTGATAACCAGTAACACAGACACACACTTACACCAAGTAACAAAGACATACACTGACACCAAGTGACAAAGACATACACTGATATCCAGTAACGCAGACACACACTTACACCAAGTAACACAGACATACACTGTCACCAAGTAACAAAGACATACACTGACACCAAGTAACAAAGACATACACTGATACTCAGTAACACAGACACACACTTACACCAAGTAACAAAGGCAGACAATGACACCAAGTAACAAAGACATACACTGATACCCAGTAACACAGACACACACTTACACCAAGTAACAGAGACATACACTGACACCAAGTAACAAAGACATACACTTACACCAAGTAACAAAGACATACACTGACACCAAGTAACAAAGACATACACTTACACCAAGTAACACAGCCATACACTGACACCAAGTAACAAAGACACACACTTACACCAAGTACACAGATATACACTGACACCAAGTAAAAAAGAGATACACTGATGCCCAGTAACACAGACACACAATTCCAGCAAGTAACACATACATACACTGACACCCAGTAACAAAGACACACACTGACACCAAGTAACAAAGACACACACTGACACCAAGTAACAAAGACAGACACTGATTCCCAGTAACATAGACACACACTTACACCAAGTAACAAAGACATACACTGACACCCAGCAACACAGACACACACTTACACCAATTAAAAAGACATATACTGACACCAAGTAGCAAAGACATACACTTACACCAAGTAACAAAGACATACACTGACACCAAGTAACAAAGACATACACTTACTCCAAGTAACAAAGACATACACTGACACCAAGTAACAAAGACATACAGTTACACCAAGTAACACAGACATACACTGACACCAAGTAACAAAGACACACACTGACACCAAGTAACAAAGACACACACTGACACCAAGTAACAAAGACAGACACTGATTCCCAGTAACACAGACATACACTGATACTCAGTAACACAGACACACACTTAAACCAAGTAACAAAGACAGACAATGACACCAAGTAACAAAGACATACACTGATACCCAGTAACACAGACACACACTTACACCAAGTAACAGAGACATACACTGTCACCAAGTAACAAAGACATACACTGACACCAAGTAACAAAGACATACACTGATACCCAGTAACACAGACACACACTAACACCAAGTAACACAGACACACACTTTCACCAAGTAACAAAGACATACACTTACACCAAGTAACAAAGACATGCACTGACACCAAGTAACAAAGACTTACACTTACACCAAGTATCACAGCAATCCACAGACACCAAGTAACAAAGACACACACT
The DNA here is from genome assembly GCF_036365525.1 of Heterodontus francisci. Lineage (NCBI taxonomy): Eukaryota > Metazoa > Chordata > Chondrichthyes > Heterodontiformes > Heterodontidae > Heterodontus > Heterodontus francisci. The sequence goes on along the minus strand of NW_027140986.1, from coordinate 325,152 downwards.
TACACCAAGTACACAGATATACACTGACACCAAGTAACAAAGACATACACTGATGCCCAGTAACACAGACAAACACTTGCAGCAAGTAACAAAGACATACACTGACACCAAGTAACAAAGACAGACACTTACAGAAAATAACACAGACACACAGTGACACCATGTAACAAAGACATACACTTACACCAACTAACAAAGCCACACACTTACACCAAGTGACACAGACACACACTGACACCAATTAACAAAGACATGCACTGACACCAAGAAAGAAAGACACACTCTTACACCAAGTAACAAAGACAGACACTGATACCCAGTAACACAGACACACACTTACACCAAGAATCAAAGACATACACTTACACCAAGTAACAAAGACATACACTTCCACCAAGTAAGACAGACATACACTTACACCAATTAACAAAGACACATACTTAAACCAAGTAACACGGACTTACACTGACACCAAGTAAAAAATACATACACTGACACCAAGTAACAAAGACAAACACTGATACCCAGTAACACAGACACACACTAACACCAAGTAACACAGACACACACTGACACCCAGTAACAAAGACACACACTGACACCAAGTAACAAAGACACACACTGACACCAAGTAACAAAGACAGACACTGATTCCCAGTAACATAGACACACACTTACACCAAGTAACAAAGACATACACTGATACCCAGCAACACAGACACACACTTACACCAATTAAAAAAGACATATACTGACACCAAGTAGCAAAGACATACACTTACACCAAGTAACAAAGACATACACTGACACCAAGTAACAAAGACATACACTGATACCCAGTAGCACAGACACACACTTACACCAAGTAAGAAAGACATACACTGACACCAAGTAACAAAGACTTACACTTACACCAAGTATCACAGCCATCCACAGACACCAAGTAACAAAGACACACACTTACACCATGTACACAGATATACACTGACACCAAGTAACAAAGACATACACTGATGCCCAGTAACACAGACAAACACTTGCAGCAAGTAACAAAGACATACACTGACACCAAGTAACAAAGACAGACACTTACAGAAAATAACACAGACACACAGTGACACCATGTAACAAAGACATACACTTACACCAACTAACAAAGCCACACACTTACACCAAGTGACACAGACGTACACTGACACCAAGTAACAAAGACATGCACTGACACCAAGAAAGAAAGACACACTCTTACACCAAGTAACAAAGACAGACACTGATACCCAGTAACACAGACACAAACTTACACCAAGAATCAAAGACATACACTGACACCAAGTAACAAAGACATACACTTACACCAAGTAACAAAGACAGACACTGACACCAAGTAACAAAGACATAAATCAACACCAAGTAACAAAGACATACACTTCCACCAAGTAAGACAGACATACACTTACACCAATTAACAAAGACACATACTTAAACCAAGTAACACGGACTTACACTGACACCAAGTAAAAAATACATACACTGACACCAAGTAACAAAGACAAACACTGATACCCAGTAACACAGACACACACTAACACCAAGTAACACAGACACACACTTTCACCAAGTAACAAAGACATACACTTACACCAAGTAACAAAGACATACACTGACACCAAGTAACAAAGACATACACTGATATCCAGTAACGCAGACACACACTTACACCAAGTAACACAGACATACACTGTCACCAAGTAACAAAGACATACACTGACACCAAGTAACAAAGACATACACTGATACTCAGTAACACAGACACACACTTACACCAAGTAACAAAGACAGACAATGACACCAAGTAACAAAGACATACACTGATACCCAGTAACACAGACACACACTTACACCAAGTAACAAAGACATACACTGACACCAAGTAACAAAGACATACACTTACACCAAGTAACACAGCCATACACTGACACCAAGTAACAAAGACACACACTTACACCAAGTACACAGATATACACTGACACCAAGTAAAAAAGAGATACACTGATGCCCAGTAACACAGACAAACAATTCCAGCAAGTAACACATACATACACTGACACCCAGTAACACAGACACACACTGACACCAAGTAACAAAGACACACACTGACACCAAGTAACAAAGACAGACACTGATTCCCAGTAACATAGACACACACTTACACCAAGTAACAAAGACATACACTGATACCCAGCAACACAGACACACACTTACACCAATTAAAAAAGACATATACTGACACCAAGTAGCAAAGACATACACTTACACCAAGTAACAAAGACATACACTGACACCAAGTAACAAAGACATACACTTACTCCAAGTAACAAAGACATACACTGACACCAAGTAACAAAGACATACAGTTACACCAAGTAACACAGACATACACTGACACCAAGTAACAAAGACACACACTGACACCAAGTAACAAAGACACACACTGACACCAAGTAACAAAGACAGACACTGATTCCCAGTAACACAGACATACACTGATACTCAGTAACACAGACACACACTTACACCAAGTAACAGAGACATACACTGTCACCAAGTAACAAAGACAGACAATGACACCAAGTAACAAAGACATACACTGATACCCAGTAACACAGACACACACTTACACCAAGTAACAGAGACATACACTGTCACCAAGTAACAAAGACATACACTGACACCAAGTAACAAAGACATACACTGATACTCAGTAACACAGACACACACTTACACCAAGTAACAAAGACAGACAATGACACCAAGTAACAAAGACATACACTGATACCCAGTAACACAGACACACACTTACACCAAGTAACAAAGACATACACTGACACCAAGTAACAAAGACTTACACTTACACCAAGTATCACAGCAATCCACAGACACCAAGTAACAAAGACACACACTTACACCAAGTACACAGATATACACTGACACCAAGTAACAAAGACATACACTGATGCCCAGTAACACAGACAAACACTTGCAGCAAGTAACAAAGACATACACTGACACCAAGTAACAAAGACAGACACTTACAGAAAATAACACAGACACACAGTGACACCATGTAACAAAGACATACGCTTACACCAACTAACAAAGCCACACACTTACACCAAGTGACACAGACATACACTGACACCAATTAACAAAGACATGCACTGACACCAAGAAAGAAAGACACACTCTTACACCAAGTAACAAAGACAGACACTGATACCCAGTAACACAGACACACACTTACACCAAGAATCAAAGACATACACTTACACCAAGTAACAAAGACAGACACTGACACCAAGTAACAAAGACATAAATCAACACCAAGTAACAAAGACATACACTTCCACCAAGTAAGGCAGACATACACTTACACCAATTAACAAAGACACATACTTAAACCAAGTAACACGGACTTACACTGACACCAAGTAAAAAATACATACACTGACACCAAGTAACAAAGACAAACACTGATACCCAGTAACACAGACACACACTAACACCAAGTAACACAGACACACACTGACACCCAGTAACAAAGACACACACTGACACCAAGTAACAAAGACACACACTGACACCAAGTAACAAAGACAGACACTGATTCCCAGTAACATAGACACACACTTACACCAAGTAACAAAGACATACACTGATACCCAGCAACACAGACACACACTTACACCAATTAAAAAAGACATATACTGACACCAAGTAGCAAAGACATACACTTACACCAAGTAACAAAGACATACACTGACACCAAGTAACAAAGACATACACTTACTCCAAGTAACAAAGACATACACTGACACCAAGTAACAAAGACATACAGTTACACCAAGTCACACAGACATACACTGACACCAAGTAACAAAGACACACACTGACACCAAGTAACAAAGACAGACACTGATTCCCAGTAACACAGACATACACTGATACTCAGTAACACAGACACACACTTACACCAAGTAACAAAGACAGACAATGACACCAAGTAACAAAGACATACACTGATACCCAGTAACACAGACACACACTTACACCAAGTAACAGAGACATACACTGTCACCAAGTAACAAAGACATACACTGACACCAAGTAACAAAGACATACACTGATACTCAGTAACACAGACACACACTTACACCAAGTAACAAAGACAGACAATGACACCAAGTAACAAAGACATACACTGATACCCAGTAACACAGACACACACTTACACCAAGTAACAAAGACATACACTGACACCAAGTAACAAAGACTTACACTTACACCAAGTATCACAGCAATCCACAGACACCAAGTAACAAAGACACACACTTACACCAAGTACACAGATATACACTGACACCAAGTAACAAAGACATACACTGATGCCCAGTAACACAGACAAACACTTGCAGCAAGTAACAAAGACATACACTGACACCAAGTAACAAAGACAGACACTTACAGAAAATAACACAGACACACAGTGACACCATGTAACAAAGACATACACTTACACCAACTAACAAAGCCACACACTTACACCAAGTGACACAGACATACACTGACACCAATTAACAAAGACATGCACTGACACCAAGAAAGAAAGACACACTCTTACACCAAGTAACAAAGACAGACACTGATACCCAGTAACACAGACACACACTTACACCAAGAATCAAAGACATACACTTACACCAAGTAACAAAGACAGACACTGACACCAAGTAACAAAGACATAAATCAACACCAAGTAACAAAGACATACACTTCCACCAAATAAGACAGACATACACTTACACCAATTAACAAAGACACATACTTAAACCAAGTAACACGGACTTACACTGACACCAAGTAAAAAATACATACACTGACACCAAGTAACAAAGACAAACACTGATACCCAGTAACACAGACACACACTAACACCAAGTAACACAGACACACACTTTCACCAAGTAACAAAGACATACACTTACACCAAGTAACAAAGACATACACTGACACCAAGTAACAAAGACATACACTGATATCCAGTAACGCAGACACACACTTACACCAAGTAACACAGACATACACTGTCACCAAGTAACAAAGACATACACTGACACCAAGTAACAAAGACATACACTGATACTCAGTAACACAGACACACACTTACACCAAGTAACAAAGACAGACAATGACACCAAGTAACAAAGACATACACTGATACCCAGTAACACAGACACACACTTACACCAAGTAACAGAGACATACACTGACACCAAGTAACAAAGACATACACTTACACCAAGTAACAAAGACATACACTGACACCAAGTAACAAAGACATACACTTACACCAAGTAACACAGCCATACACTGACACCAAGTAACAAAGACACACACTTACACCAAGTACACAGATATACACTGACACCAAGTAAAAAAGAGATACACTGATGCCCAGAAACACAGACAAACAATTCCAGCAAGTAACAAATACATACACTGACACCCAGTAACAAAGACACACACTGACACCAAGTAACAAAGACAGACACTGATTCCCAGTAACATAGACACACACTTACACCAAGTAACAAAGACATACACTGATACCCAGCAACACAGACACACACTTACACCAATTAAAAAAGACATATACTGACACCAAGTAGCAAAGACATACACTTACACCAAGTAACAAAGACATACACTGACACCAAGTAACAAAGACATACACTTACTCCAAGTAACAAAGACATACACTGACACCAAGTAACAAAGACATACAGTTACACCAAGTAACACAGACATACACTGACACCAAGTAACAAAGACACACACTGACACCAAGTAACAAAGACAGACACTGATTCCCAGTAACACAGACACACACTGACACCAAGTAACAAAGACATACATTTATACCCAGCAACACAGACACACACTTACACCAATTAAAAAAGACATACTCTGACACCAAGTAACAAAGACATACACTGATACCCAATAACACAGACACACACTTACTCCAAGTAACAAAGACATACACTGATACCCAGTTACACAGACACACACTTTCTCCAAGTAACATAGACACACACAGACACCAAGTAACAAAGACGTACACTGATAACCAGTAACACAGACACACACTTACACCAAGTAACAAAGACATACACTGACACCAAGTGACAAAGACATACACTGATATCCAGTAACGCAGACACACACTTACACCAAGTAACACAGACATACACTGTCACCAAGTAACAAAGACATACACTGACACCAAGTAACAAAGACATACACTGATACTCAGTAACACAGACACACACTTACACCAAGTAACAAAGGCAGACAATGACACCAAGTAACAAAGACATACACTGATACCCAGTAACACAGACACACACTTACACCAAGTAACAGAGACATACACTGACACCAAGTAACAAAGACATACACTTACACCAAGTAACAAAGACATACACTGACACCAAGTAACAAAGACATACACTTACACCAAGTAACACAGCCATACACTGACACCAAGTAACAAAGACACACACTTACACCAAGTACACAGATATACACTGACACCAAGTAAAAAAGAGATACACTGATGCCCAGTAACACAGACAAACAATTCCAGCAAGTAACACATACATACACTGACACCCAGTAACAAAGACACACACTGACACCAAGTAACAAAGACACACACTGACACCAAGTAACAAAGACAGACACTGATTCCCAGTAACATAGACACACACTTACACCAAGTAACAAAGACATACACTGACACCCAGCAACACAGACACACACTTACACCAATTAAAAAGACATATACTGACACCAAGTAGCAAAGACATACACTTACACCAAGTAACAAAGACATACACTGACACCAAGTAACAAAGACATACACTTACTCCAAGTAACAAAGACATACACTGACACCAAGTAACAAAGACATACAGTTACACCAAGTAACACAGACATACACTGACACCAAGTAACAAAGACACACACTGACACCAAGTAACAAAGACACACACTGACACCAAGTAACAAAGACAGACACTGATTCCCAGTAACACAGACATACACTGATACTCAGTAACACAGACACACACTTACACCAAGTAACAAAGACAGACAATGACACCAAGTAACAAAGACATACACTGATACCCAGTAACACAGACACACACTTACACCAAGTAACAGAGACATACACTGTCACCAAGTAACAAAGACATACACTGACACCAAGTAACAAAGACATACACTGATACTCAGTAACACAGACACACACTTACACCAAGTAACAAAGACAGACAATGACACCAAGTAACAAAGACATACACTGATACCCAGTAACACAGACACACACTTACACCAAGTAACAAAGACATACACTGACACCAAGTAACAAAGACTTACACTTACACCAAGTATCACAGCAATCCACAGACACCAAGTAACAAAGACACACACTTACACCAAGTACACAGATATACACTGACACCAAGTAACAAAGACATACACTGATGCCCAGTAACACAGACAAACACTTGCAGCAAGTAACAAAGACATACACTGACACCAAGTAACAAAGACAGACACTTACAGAAAATAACACAGACACACAGTGACACCATGTAACAAAGACATACACTTACACCAACTAACAAAGCCACACACTTACACCAAGTGACACAGACATACACTGACACCAATTAACAAAGACATGCACTGACACCAAGAAAGAAAGACACACTCTTACACCAAGTAACAAAGACAGACACTGATACCCAGTAACACAGACACACACTTACACCAAGAATCAAAGACATACACTTACACCAAGTAACAAAGACAGACACTGACACCAAGTAACAAAGACATAAATCAACACCAAGTAACAAAGACATACACTTCCACCAAGTAAGACAGACATACACTTCCACCAATTAACAAAGACACATACTTAAACCAAGTAACACGGACTTACACTGACACCAAGTAAAAAATACATACACTGACACCAAGTAACAAAGACAAACACTGATACCCAGTAACACAGACACACACTAACACCAAGTAACACAGACACACACTTTCACCAAGTAACAAAGACATACACTTACACCAAGTAACAAAGACATACACTGACACCAAGTAACAAAGACATACACTGATATCCAGTAACGCAGACACACACTTACACCAAGTAACACAGACATACACTGTCACCAAGTAACAAAGACATACACTGACACCAAGTAACAAAGACATACACTGATACTCAGTAACACAGACACACACTTACACCAAGTAACAAAGACAGACAATGACACCAAGTAACAAAGACATACACTGATACCCAGTAACACAGACACACACTTACACCAAGTAACAGAGACATACACTGACACCAAGTAACAAAGACATACACTTACACCAAGTAACAAAGACATACACTGACACCAAGTAACAAAGCCATACACTGACACCAAGTAACAAAGACACACACTTACACCAAGTACACAGATATACACTGACACCAAGTAAAAAAGAGATACACTGATGCCCAGTAACACAGACAAACAATTCCAGCAAGTAACAAATACATACACTGACACCCAGTAACAAAGACACACACTGACACCAAGTAACAAAGACACACACTGACACCAAGTAACAAAGACAGACACTGATTCCCAGTAACATAGACACACACTTACACCAATTAACAAAGACATACACTGATACCCAGCAACACAGACACACACTTACACCAATTAAAAAAGACATATACTGACACCAAGTAGCAAAGACATACACTTACACCAAGTAACAAAGACATACACTGACACCAAGTAACAAAGACATACACTTACTCCAAGTAACAAAGACATACACTGACACCAAGTAACAAAGACATACAGTTACACCAAGTAACACAGACATACACTGACACCAAGTAACAAAGACACGCACTGACACCAAGTAACAAAGACACACACTGACACCAAGTAACAAAGACAGACACTGATTCCCAGTAACACAGACACACACTGACACCAAGTAACAAAGACATACATTGATACCCAGCAACACAGACACACACTTACACCAATTAAAAAAGACATACACTGACACCAAGTAACAAAGACATACACTGATACCCAATAACACAGACACACACTTACACCAAGTAACAAAGACATACACTGATACCCAGTTACACAGACACACACTTTCACCAAGTAACATAGACACACACAGACACCAAGTAACAAAGACGTACACTGATAACCAGTAACACAGACACACACTTACACCAAGTAACAAAGACATACACTGACACCAAGTAACAAAGACAGACACTGATACCCAGTAACACAGACACACACTTACACCAAGTAACAATGACAAACACTGATACCCAGGAACACAGACACACACTTACACCAAGTAACAAAGACAGACACTGATACCCAGTAACAGAGACATACACTTACACCAATTAAAAAAGACATATACTGACACCAAGTAGCAAAGACATACACTTACACCAAGTAACAAAGACATACACTGACACCAAGTAACAAAGACATACACTTACTCCAAGTAACAAAGACATACACTGACACCAAGTAACAAAGACATACAGTTACACCAAGTAACACAGACATACACTGACACCAAGTAACAAAGACACACACTGACACCAAGTAACAAAGACACACACTGACACCAAGTAACAAAGACAGACACTGATTCCCAGTAACACAGACATACACTGATACTCAGTAACACAGACACACACTTACACCAAGTAACAAAGACAGACAATGACACCAAGTAACAAAGACATACACAGATACCCAGTAACACAGACACACAATAACACCAAGTAACAGAGACATACACTGTCACCAAGTAACAAAGACATACACTGACACCAAGTAACAAAGACATACACTGATACTCAGTAACACAGACACACACTTACACCAAGTAACAAAGACAGACAATGACACCAAGTAACAAAGACATACACTGATACCCAGTAACACAGACACACACTTACACCAAGTAACAAAGACATACACTGACACCAAGTAACAAAGACTTACACTTACACCAAGTATCACAGCAATCCACAGACACCAAGTAACAAAGACACACACTTACACCAAGTACACAGATATACACTGACACCAAGTAACAAAGACATACACTGATGCCCAGTAACACAGACAAACACTTGCAGCAAGTAACAAAGACATACACTGACACCAAGTAACAAAGACAGACACTTACAGAAAATAACCCAGACACACAGTGACACCATGTAACAAAGACATACGCTTACACCAACTAACAAAGCCTCACACTTACACCAAGTGACACAGACATACACTGACACCAATTAACAAAGACATGCACTGACACCAAGAAAGAAAGACACACTCTTACACCAAGTAACAAAGACAGACACTGATACCCAGTAACACAGACACACACTTACACCAAGAATCAAAGACATACACTTACACCAAGTAACAAAGACAGACACTGACACCAAGTAACAAAGACATAAATCAACACCAAGTAACAAAGACATACACTTCCACCAAGTAAGGCAGACATACACTTACACCAATTAACAAAGACACATACTTAAACCAAGTAACACGGACTTACACTGACACCAAGTAAAAAATACATACACTGACACCAAGTAACAAAGACAAACACTGATACCCAGTAACACAGACACACACTAACACCAAGTAACACAGACACACACTGACACCCAGTAACAAAGACACACACTGACACCAAGTAACAAAGACACACACTGACACCAAGTAACAAAGACAGACACTGATTCCCAGTAACATAGACACACACTTACACCAAGTAACAAAGACATACACTGATACCCAGCAACACAGACACACACTTACACCAATTAAAAAAAGACATATACTGACACCAAGTAGCAAAGACATACACTTACACCAAGTAACAAAGACATACACTGACACCAAGTAACAAAGACATACACTTACTCCAAGTAACAAAGACATACACTGACACCAAGTAACAAAGACATACAGTTACACCAAGTCACACAGACATACACTGACACCAAGTAACAAAAACACACACTGACACCAAGTAACAAAGACACACACTGACACCAAGTAACAAAGACAGACACTGATTCCCAGTAACACAGACATACACTGATACTCAGTAACACAGACACACACTTACACCAAGTAACAAAGACAGACAATGACACCAAGTAACAAAGACATACACTGATACCCAGTAACACAGACACACACTTACACCAAGTAACAGAGACATACACTGTCACCAAGTAACAAAGACATACACTGACACCAAGTAACAAAGACATACACTGATACTCAGTAACACAGACACACACTTACACCAAGTAACAAAGACAGACAATGACACCAAGTAACAAAGACATACACTGATACCCAGTAACACAGACACACACTTACACCAAGTAACAAAGACATACACTGACACCAAGTAACAAAGACTTACACTTACACCAAGTATCACAGCAATCCACAGACACCAAGTAACAAAGACACACACTTACACCAAGTACACAGATATACACTGACACCAAGTAACAAAGACATACACTGATGCCCAGTAACACAGACAAACACTTGCAGCAAGTAACAAAGACATACACTGACACCAAGTAACAAAGACAGACACTTACAGAAAATAACACAGACACACAGTGACACCATGTAACAAAGACATACACTTACACCAACTAACAAAGCCACACACTTACACCAAGTGACACAGACATACACTGACACCAATTAACAAAGACATGCACTGACACCAAGAAGGAAAGACACACTCTTACACCAAGTAACAAAGACAGACACTGATACCCAGTAACACAGACACACACTTACACCAAGAATCAAAGACATACACTTACACCAAGTAACAAAGACAGACACTGACACCAAGTAACAAAGACATACATCAACACCAAGTAACAAAGACATACACTTCCACCAAGTAAGACAGACATACACTGACACCAATTAACAAAGACACATACTTAAACCAAGTAACACGGACTTACACTGACACCAAGTAAAAAATACATACACTGACACCAAGTAACAAAGACAAACACTGATACCCAGTAACACAGACACACACTAACACCAAGTAACACAGACACACACTTTCACCAAGTAACAAAGACATACACTTACACCAAGTAACAAAGACATACACTGACACCAAGTAACAAAGACATACACTGATATCCAGTAACGCAGACACACACTTACACCAAGTAACACAGACATACACTGTCACCAAGTAACAAAGACATACACTGACACCAAGTAACAAAGACATACACTGATACTCAGTAACACAGACACACACTTACACCAAGTAACAAAGACAGACAATGACACCAAGTAACAAAGACATACACTGATACCCAGTAACACAGACACACACTTACACCAAGTAACAGAGACATACACTGACACCAAGTAACAAAGACATACACTTACACCAAGTAACAAAGACATACACTGACACCAAGTAACAAAGACATACACTTACACCAAGTAACACAGCCATACACTGACACCAAGTAACAAAGACACACACTTACACCAAGTACACAGATATACACTGACACCAAGTAAAAAAGAGATACACTGATGCCCAGAAACACAGACAAACAATTCCAGCAAGTAACAAATACATACACTGACACCCAGTAACAAAGACACACACTGACACCAAGTAACAAAGACAGACACTGATTCCCAGTAACATAGACACACACTTACACCAAGTAACAAAGACATACACTGATACCCAGCAACACAGACACACACTTACACCAATTAAAAAAGACATATACTGACACCAAGTAGCAAAGACATACACTTACACCAAGTAACAAAGACATACACTGACACCAAGTAACAAAGACATACACTTACTCCAAGTAACAAAGACATACACTGACACCAAGTAACAAAGACATACAGTTACACCAAGTAACACAGACATACACTGACACCAAGTAACAAAGACACACACTGACACCAAGTAACAAAGACAGACACTGATTCCCAGTAACACAGACACACACTGACACCAAGTAACAAAGACATACATTTATACCCAGCAACACAGACACACACTTACACCAATTAAAAAAGACATACACTGACACCAAGTAACAAAGACATACACTGATACCCAATAACACAGACACACACTTACTCCAAGTAACAAAGACATACACTGATACCCAGTTACACAGACACACACTTTCTCCAAGTAACATAGACACACACAGACACCAAGTAACAAAGACGTACACTGATAACCAGTAACACAGACACACACTTACACCAAGTAACAAAGACATACACTGACACCAAGTGACAAAGACATACACTGATATCCAGTAACGCAGACACACACTTACACCAAGTAACACAGACATACACTGTCACCAAGTAACAAAGACATACACTGACACCAAGTAACAAAGACATACACTGATACTCAGTAACACAGACACACACTTACACCAAGTAACAAAGGCAGACAATGACACCAAGTAACAAAGACATACACTGATACCCAGTAACACAGACACACACTTACACCAAGTAACAGAGACATACACTGACACCAAGTAACAAAGACATACACTTACACCAAGTAACAAAGACATACACTGACACCAAGTAACAAAGACATACACTTACACCAAGTAACACAGCCATACACTGACACCAAGTAACAAAGACACACACTTACACCAAGTACACAGATATACACTGACACCAAGTAAAAAAGAGATACACTGATGCCCAGTAACACAGACAAACAATTCCAGCAAGTAACACATACATACACTGACACCCAGTAACAAAGACACACACTGACACCAAGTAACAAAGACACACACTGACACCAAGTAACAAAGACAGACACTGATTCCCAGTAACATAGACACACACTTACACCAAGTAACAAAGACATACACTGACACCCAGCAACACAGACACACACTTACACCAATTAAAAAGACATATACGGACACCAAGTAGCAAAGACATACACTTACACCAAGTAACAAAGACATACACTGACACCAAGTAACAAAGACATACACTTACTCCAAGTAACAAAGACATACACTGACACCAAGTAACAAAGAAATACAGTTACACCAAGTAACACAGACATACACTGACACCAAGTAACAAAGACACACACTGACACCAAGTAACAAAGACACACACTGACACCAAGTAACAAAGACAGACACTGATTCCCAGTAACACAGACATACACTGATACTCAGTAACACAGACACACACTTACACCAAGTAACAAAGACAGACAATGACACCAAGTAACAAAGACATACACTGATACCCAGTAACACAGACACACACTTACACCAAGTAACAGAGACATACACTGTCACCAAGTAACAAAGACATACACTGACACCAAGTAACAAAGACATACACTGATACCCAGTAACACAGACACACACTAACACCAAGTAACACAGACACACACTTTCACCAAGTAACAAAGACATACACTTACACCAAGTAACAAAGACATGCACTGACACCAAGTAACAAAGACTTACACTTACACCAAGTATCACAGCAATCCACAGACACCAAGTAACAAAGACACACACTTACACCAAGTACACAGATATACACTGTCACCAAGTAACAAAGACATACACTGACACCAAGTAACAAAGACATACACTGATACTCAGTAACACAGACACACACTTACACCAAGTAACAAAGACAGACAATGACACCAAGTAACAAAGACATACACTGATACCCAGTAACACAGACACACACTTACACCAAGTAACAAAGACATACACTGACACCAAGTAACAAAGACTTACACTTACACCAAGTATCACAGCAATCCACAGACACCAAGTAACAAAGACACACACTTACACCAAGTACACAGATATACACTGACACCAAGTAACAAAGACATACACTGATGCCCAGTAACACAGACAAACACTTGCAGCAAGTAACAAAGACATACACTGACACCAAGTAACAAAGACAGACACTTACAGAAAATAACACAGACACACAGTGACACCATGTAACAAAGACATACACTTACACCAACTAACAAAGCCACACACTTACACCAAGTGACACAGACATACACTGACACCAATTAACAAAGACATGCACTGACACCAAGAAAGAAAGACACACTCTTACACCAAGTAACAAAGACAGACACTGATACCCAGTAACACAGACACACACTTACACCAAGAATCAAAGACATACACTTACACCAAGTAACAAAGACAGACACTGACACCAAGTAACAAAGACATAAATCAACACCAAGTAACAAAGACATACACTTCCACCAAGTAAGACAGACATACACTTACACCAATTAACAAAGACACATACTTAAACCAAGTAACACGGACTTACACTGACACCAAGTAAAAAATACATACACTGACACCAAGTAACAAAGACAAACACTGATACCCAGTAACACAGACACACACTAACACCAAGTAACACAGACACACACTTTCACCAAGTAACAAAGACATACACTTACACCAAGTAACAAAGACATACACTGACACCAAGTTACAAAGACATACACTGATATCCAGTAACGCAGACACACACTTACACCAAGTAACACAGACATACACTGTCACCAAGTAACAAAGACATACACTGACACCAAGTAACAAAGACATACACTGATACTCAGTAACACAGACACACACTTACACCAAGTAACAAAGACAGACAATGACACCAAGTAACAAAGACATACACTGATACCCAGTAACACAGACACACACTTACACCAAGTAACAGAGACATACACTGACACCAAGTAACAAAGACATACACTTACACCAAGTAACAAAGACATACACTGACACCAAGTAACAAAGACATACACTTACAACAAGTAACACAGCCATACACTGACACCAAGTAACAAAGACACACACTTACACCAAGTACACAGATATACACTGACACCAAGTAAAAAAGAGATACACTGATGCCCAGTAACACAGACAAACAATTCCAGCAAGTAACACATACATACACTGACACCCAGTAACAAAGACACACACTGACACCAAGTAACAAAGACACACACTGACACCAAGTAACAAAGACAGACACTGATTCCCAGTAACATAGACACACACTTACACCAAGTAACAAAGACATACACTGATACCCAGCAACACAGACACACACTTACACCAATTAAAAAAGACATATACTGACACCAAGTAGCAAAGACATACACTTACACCAAGTAACAAAGACATACACTGACACCAAGTAACAAAGACATACACTTACTCCAAGTAACAAAGACATACACTGACACCAAGTAACAAAGACATACAGTTACACCAAGTAACACAGACATACACTGACACCAAGTAACAAAGACACACACTGACACCAAGTAACAAAGACAGACACTGATTCCCAGTAACACAGACACACACTGACACCAAGTAACAAAGACATACATTTATACCCAGCAACACAGACACACACTTACACAAATTAAAAAAGACATACACTGACACCAAGTAACAAAGACATACACTGATACCCAATAACACAGACACACACTTACTCCAAGTAACAAAGACATACAATGATACCCAGTTACACAGACACACACTTTCTCCAAGTAACATAGACACACACAGACACCAAGTAACAAAGACGTACACTGATAACCAGTAACACAGACACACACTTACACCAAGTAACAAAGACATACACTGACACCAAGTAACAAAGACATACACTGATATCCAGTAACGCAGACACACACTTACACCAAGTAACACAGACATACACTGTCACCAAGTAACAAAGACATACACTGACACCAAGTAACAAAGACATACACTGATACTCAGTAACACAGACACACACTTACACCAAGTAACAAAGGCAGACAATGACACCAAGTAACAAAGACATACACTGATACCCAGTAACACAGACACACACTTACACCAAGTAACAGAGACATACACTGACACCAAGTAACAAAGACATACACTTACACCAAGTAACAAAGACATACACTGACACCAAGTAACAAAGACATACACTTACACCAAGTAACACAGCCATACACTGACACCAAGTAACAAAGACACACACTTACACCAAGTACACAGATATACACTGACACCAAGTAAAAAAGAGATACACTGATGCCCAGTAACACAGACAAACAATTCCAGCAAGTAACACATACATACACTGACACCCAGTAACAAAGACACACACTGACACCAAGTAACAAAGACACACACTGACACCAAGTAACAAAGACAGACACTGATTCCCAGTAACATAGACACACACTTACACCAAGTAACAAAGACATACACTGACACCCAGCAACACAGACACACACTTACACCAATTAAAAAGACATATACTGACACCAAGTAGCAAAGACATACACTTACACCAAGTAACAAAGACATACACTGACACCAAGTAACAAAGACATACACTTACTCCAAGTAACAAAGACATACACTGACACCAAGTAACAAAGACATACAGTTACACCAAGTAACACAGACATACACTGACACCAAGTAACAAAGACACACACTGACACCAAGTAACAAAGACACACACTGACACCAAGTAACAAAGACAGACACTGATTCCCAGTAACACAGACATACACTGATACTCAGTAACACAGACACACACTTACACCAAGTAACAAAGACAGACAATGACACCAAGTAACAAAGACATACACTGATACCCAGTAACACAGACACACACTTACACCAAGTAACAGAGACATACACTGTCACCAAGTAACAAAGACATACACTGACACCAAGTAACAAAGACATACACTGATACTCAGTAACACAGACACACACTTACACCAAGTAACAAAGACAGACAATGACACCAAGTAACAAAGGCATACACTGATACCCAGTAACACAGACACACACTTACACCAAGTAACAAAGACATACACTGACACCAAGTAACAAAGACTTACACTTACACCAAGTATCACAGCAATCCACAGACACCAAGTAACAAAGACACACACTTACACCAAGTACACAGATATACACTGACACCAAGTAACAAAGACATACACTGATGCCCAGTAACACAGACAAACACTTGCAGCAAGTAACAAAGACATACACTGACACCAAGTAACAAAGACAGACATTTACAGAAAATAACACAGACACACAGTGACACCATGTAACAAAGACATACACTTACACCAACTAACAAAGCCACACACTTACACCAAGTGACACAGACATACACTGACACCAATTAACAAAGACATGCACTGACACCAAGAAAGAAAGACACACTCTTACACCAAGTAACAAAGACAGACACTGATACCCAGTAACACAGACACACACTTACACCAAGAATCAAAGACATACACTTACACCAAGTAACAAAGACAGACACTGACACCAAGTAACAAAGACATAAATCAACACCAAGTAACAAAGACATACACTTCCACCAAGTAAGACAGACATACACTTACACCAATTAACAAAGACACATACTTAAACCAAGTAACACGGACTTACACTGACACCAAGTAAAAAATACATACACTGACACCAAGTAACAAAGACAAACACTGATACCCAGTAACACAGACACACACTAACACCAAGTAACACAGACACACACTTTCACCAAGTAACAAAGACATACACTTACACCAAGTAACAAAGACATACACTGACACCAAGTAACAAAGACATACACTGATATCCAGTAACGCAGACACACACTTACACCAAGTAACACAGACATACACTGTCACCAAGTAACAAAGACATACACTGACACCAAGTAACAAAGACATACACTGATACTCAGTAACACAGACACACACTTACACCAAGTAACAAAGACAGACAATGACACCAAGTAACAAAGACATACACTGATACCCAGTAACACAGACACACACTTACACCAAGTAACAGAGACATACACTGACACCAAGTAACAAAGACATACACTTACACCAAGTAACAAAGACATACACTGACACCAAGTAACAAAGCCATACACTGACACCAAGTAACAAAGACACACACTTACACCAAGTACACAGATATACACTGACACCAAGTAAAAAAGAGATACACTGATGCCCAGTAACACAGACAAACAATTCCAGCAAGTAACAAATACATACACTGACACCCAGTAACAAAGACACACACTGACACCAAGTAACAAAGACACACACTGACACCAAGTAACAAAGACAGACACTGATTCCCAGTAACATAGACACACACTTACACCAAGTAACAAAGACATACACTGATACCCAGCAACACAGACACACACTTACACCAATTAAAAAAGACATATACTGACACCAAGTAGCAAAGACATACACTTACACCAAGTAACAAAGACATACACTGACACCAAGTAACAAAGACATACACTTACTCCAAGTAACAAAGACATACACTGACACCAAGTAACAAAGACATACAGTTACACCAAGTAACACAGACATACACTGACACCAAGTAACAAAGACACACACTGACACCAAGTAACAAAGACACACACTGACACCAAGTAACAAAGACAGACACTGATTCCCAGTAACACAGACACACACTGACACCAAGTAACAAAGACATACATTGATACCCAGCAACACAGACACACACTTACACCAATTAAAAAAGACATACACTGACACCAAGTAACAAAGACATACACTGATACCCAATAACACAGACACACACTTACACCAAGTAACAAAGACATACACTGATACCCAGTTACACAGAGACACACTTTCACCAAGTAACATAGACACACACAGACACCAAGTAACAAAGACGTACACTGATAACCAGTAACACAGACACACACTTACACCAAGTAACAAAGACATACACTGACACCAAGTAACAAAGACAGACACTGATACCCAGTAACACAGACACACACTTACACCAAGTAACAATGACAAACACTGATACCCAGGAACACAGACACACACTTACACCAAGTAACAAAGACAGACACTGATACCCAGTAACAGAGACATACACTTACACCAAGTAACAAAGACATACACTGACACCAAGTAGCAAAGACATACACTTACACCAAGTAACAAAGACATACACTGCACCAAGTAACAAAGACATACACTTACTCCAAGTAACAAAGACATACACTGAGACCAAGTAACAAAGACATACAGTTACACCAAGTAACACAGACATACACTGACACCAAGTAACAAAGACATACACTTACACCAAGTAACAAAGACATACACTGACACCAGGTTACAAAGAAATACACTGATACCCAGTAACACAGACACACATTTACACCAAGTAACACAGACACACACTTACACCAAGTAACAAGGACAGACAATGACACCAAGTAACAAAGACATACACTGATACCCAGTAACACAGATACACAATTACACCAAGTAACAGAGACATACACTGACACCAAGTAACAAAGACATACACTTACACCCAGTAACAAAGACATGCACTGACACCAAGAAACAAAGACATACACTTACACCAAATAACAAAGACATACACTGACACCAAGTAAGAAAGACATACACTTACACCAAGTAACACAGACAAACACTGACACCAAGTAACAAAGACACACACATACACCAAGTACACAGACATACACTGACACCAAGTAACAAAGACATACACTGATACCCAGTAACATAGACACACACTTACACCAAGTAACAAAGACAGACACTGATACCCAGTAAGACAGACACACACTAACACCAAGTCACAAAGACATACACTGACACCCAGAAACAAACACAAACAGTGACACCCAGTAACAAAGACACACACTGACACCAAGTAACAAAGACATACACAGACACAAAGTAACAAAGACAGACACTGATACCCTGTAACACAGACACACACTTACACCAAGTAACAAAGACATACAATGATACCCAGCAACACAGACACACACTTACACCAAGTAACAAATACAGACACTGATACCCAGTAATACAGACATACACTTACACCAAGTGTCAAAGACATACACTGACACCAAGTAGCAACGGCATACACTTACACCAAGTAACAAAGACATACACTGACACCAAGTAACAAAGACATACACTTACACTAAGTATCAAAGACATACACTGACACCAAGTAACAAAGACATACAATTACACCAAGTAAAACAGACATCCACTGACACCAAGTAACAAAGACATACACTTACACCAAGTAACAAAGACATACACTGACACCAAGTAACAAAGACATACACTGATACCCAGTAACGCAGACACACACTTACACCAAGTAACACATACATACACTGTCACCAAGTAACAAAGACATACACTGAAACCAAGTAACAAAGAAACACACATACACCAAGTACACAGACATACACTGACACCAAGTAACAAAGACATACACTGATACCCAGTAACATAGACACACACTTACACCAAGTAACAAAGACAGACACTGATACCCAGTAACACAGACACACACTAACACCAAGTCACAAAGACATACACTGACACCCAGAAACAAACACAAACAGTGACACCCAGTAACAAAGACACACACTGACACCAAGTAACAAAGACATACACAGACACAAAGTAACAAAGACAGACACTGATACCCTGTAACACAGACACACACTTACACCAAGTAACAAAGACATACAATGATACCCAGCAACACAGACACACACTTACACCAAGTAACAAATACAGACACTGATACCCAGTAATACAGACATACACTTACACCAAGTGTCAAAGACATACACTGACACCAAGTAGCAACGGCATACACTTACACCAAGTAACAAAGACATACACTGACACCAAGTAACAAAGACATACACTTACACTAAGTATCAAAGACATACACTGACACCAAGTAACAAAGACATACAATTACACCAAGTAAAACAGACATCCACTGACACCAAGTAACAAAGACATACACTTACACCAAGTAACAAAGACATACACTGACACCAAGTAACAAAGACATACACTGATACCCAGTAACGCAGACACACACTTACACCAAGTAACACAGACATACACTGTCACCAAGTAACAAAGACATACACTGAAACCAAGTAACAAAGACATACACTGATACTCAGTAACACAGACACACACTTACACCAAGTAACAAAGACAGACAATGACACCAAGTAACAAAGACATACACTGATACCCAGTAACACAGACACACACTTACACCAAGTAACAGAGACATACACTGACACCAAGTAACAAAGACATACACTTACACCAAGTAACAAAGACAGACACTTACACCAAGTAACAAAGACATACACTGACACCAAGTAACAAAGACATACACTTACACGAAGTAAAAAAGACATACACTGACACCAAGTCACAAAGACATACACTGATACTCAGTAACGCAGACACACACTTACACCAAGTAACACAGACATACACTGTCACCAAGTAACAAAGACATACACTGATACCAAGTAACAAAGACAGACAATGACACCAAGTAACAAAGACATACACTGATACCCAGTAACACAGACACACACTTACACCAAGTAACAGAGACATACACTGACACCAAGTAACAAAGCCATACACTTACACCAAGTAACAAAGACATACACTGACACCAAGTAACAAAGACATACACTTACACCAAGTAACACAGCCATCCACAGACACCAAGTAACAAAGACACACACTTACACCAAGTACACAGATATACACTGACACCAATTAACAAAGACATGCACTGATGCCCAGTAACACATACAAACACTTGCAGCAAGTAACAAAGACATACACTGACACCAAGTAACAAAGACAGACACTTACAGAAAATAACACAGACACACAGTGACACCATGTAACAAAGACATACACTTACACCAACTAACAAAGACACACACTTTCACCAAGTAACACAGACATACACTGACACCAATTAACAAAGACATGCACTGACACCAAGTAAGAAAGACACACCCTTACACCAAGTAACAAAGACAGACACTGATACCCAGTAACACAGACACACACTTACACCAAGAATCAAAGACATACACTGACACCAAGTAACAAAGACATACACTTACACCAAGTAACAAAGACAGACACTGACACCAAGTAACAAAGACATGAATCAACACCAAGTAACAAAGACAAACACTGACACCAAGTAACAAAGACATACACTTCCACCAAGTAAGACAGACATACACTTACACCAATTAACAAAGACACATACTTAAACCAAGTAACACGGACTTACACTGACACCAAGTAACAAAGACATACACTGATACCCAGTAACACAGACACACACTTACACCAAGTAACAAAGACAGACACTGATACCCAGTAATGCAGACACACACTTACACCAAGTCACAAAGTCACACACTGACACCCAGTAACAAAGACAGACACTGATACACAATAACACAGACACACAGTTACACCAAGTAACAAAGACAGACACTGACATCCAATAACACAGACACACACTTGCACCAAGTCACAAAGACACACACTGACACCCAGTAACAAAGACATACACTGACACCCAGTAACAAAGACACAAACTGACACTAAGTAACAAAGACATGCACTGACACCAAGTAACAAAGACATACACTGGCACCAATTAACAAAGACATACACTGATACCCAGAAACACAGACACACACTTACACCAAGTAACAAAGACTTACACTGACACCAAGTAATAAAGACATACACTTACACCAAGTAACAAAGACATCCACTGACACCAAGTAACAAAGACATACACTGATACACAGTAACACAGACACACACTTACACCAAGTAACAAAGAAATACACTGATACCCAGCAACACAGACACACACTTACACCAATTAAAAAAGACATACACTGACACCAAGTAGCAAAGACATACACTTACACCAAGTAACAAAGACATACACTGACACCAAGTAACAAAGACATACACTTACTCCAAGTAACAAAGACATACACTGACACCAAGTAACAAAGACGTTCAGTTACACCAAGTAACACAGACATACACTGACACCAAGTAACAAAGACACACACTGACACCAAGTAACAAAGACAGACACTGATTCCCAGTAACACAGACACACACTGACACCAAGTAACAAAGACATACATTGATACCCAGCAACACAGACAAACACTTACACCAATTAAAA
This sequence comes from Heterodontus francisci, assembly GCF_036365525.1. NCBI lineage: Eukaryota > Metazoa > Chordata > Chondrichthyes > Heterodontiformes > Heterodontidae > Heterodontus > Heterodontus francisci. The sequence goes on along the minus strand of NW_027140986.1, from coordinate 300,593 downwards.
AAGACATACACTGACACCAAGTAACAAAGACATACAGTGACACCAAGTAACAAAGACATACACTTCCACCAAGTAAGACAGACATACACTTACACCAATTAGCAAAGACACATACTTAAACCAAGCAACACGGACTTACACTGACACCAAGTAACAAAGACATACACTGATACCCAGTAAAACAGACACACACTTACACCAAGTAACAAAGACAGACACTGATACCCAGTAATGCAGACACACACTTACACCAAGTCACAAAGTCACACACTGACACCCAGTAACAAAGACAGACACTGATACACAATAACACAGACACACAGTTACACCAAGTAACAAAGACAGACACTGACATCCAATAACACAGACACACACTTGCACCAAGTAACAAAGACACACACTGACACCCAGTAACAAAGACATACACTGACACCCAGTAACAAAGACACAAACTGACACTAAGTAACAAAGACATGCACTGACACCAAGTAACAAAGACATACACTGACACCAATTAACAAAGACATACACTGACACCCAGAAACACAGACACACACTTACACCAAGTAACAAAGACTTACACTGACACCAAGTAATAAAGACATACACTTACACCAAGTAACAAAGACATACACTGACCCCAAGTAACAAAGACATACACTGATACACAGTAACACAGACACACACTTACACCAAGTAACAAAGAAATACACTGATACCTAGTAACACAGACACACAGTTACACCAAGTAACAAAGACATACACTGACACCAAGTAACAAAGACATACAGTTACACCAAGTAACACAGACATACACTGACACCAAGTAACAAAGACATACACTTACACCAAGTAACAAAGACATACACTGACACCAGGTAACACAGACATACACTGAATCCCAGTAACACAGACACACACTTACACCAAGTAACACAGCCACACACTTACACCAAGTAACACGGACATACACTGACACCAAGTTACAATGACATACACTGACACCCAGGAACACAGATACACAGTGACACCCAGTAACACAGAGAAACACTGACACCAAGTAACAAAGACACACACTGACACCAAGTAACACAGAGATACACTGACACCAAGTAACAAAGACATCCCTTACACCAAGTACGAAGACATACAATGATACCCAGTATCACAGACACGCACTGACACCCAGTAACAAAGACAGACACTGACAACAAGTAACAAAGACAGACACTGATACCCAGTAACACAGACACACACTTACACCAAGTAACAAAGACATACACTGATACCCAGTAACAGAGACACACACTTACACCACGTAACAAAGACATACACTGACAAATATTAACAAAGACATACACTGATACCCTGTAACACAGACACACACTTACACCAAGTAACAAAGACATACACTGACACCAAGTAACAAAGACATACACTTACACCAATTAAAAAAGACATACACTGACACCAAGTAACAAAGACATACACTGATACCCAATAATACAGACACACACAGACACCAAGTAACAAAGACGTACACTGATACCCAGTAACAAAGACATGCACTGACACCAAGAAACAAAGACATACACTTACACCAAATAACAAAGACATACACTGACACCAAGTAAGAAAGACATACACTTACACCAAGTAATACAGACAAACACTGACACCAAGTAACAAAGACACACACATACACCAAGTACACAGACATACACTGACACCAAGTAACAAAGACATACACTGATACCCAGTAACATAGACACACACTTACATCAAGTAACAAAGACAGACACTGATACCCAGTAACACAGACACACACTAACACCAAGTCACAAAGACATACACTGACACCCAGAAACAAACACAAACAGTGACACCAAGTAACAAAGACACACACTGACACCAAGTAACAAAGACATACACAGACACAAAGTAACAAAGACAGACACTGATACCCTGTAACACAGACACACACTTACACCAAGTAACAAAGACATACAATGATACCCAGCAACACAGACACACACTTACACCAAGTAACAAATACAGACACTGATACCCAGTAACACAGACATACACTTACACCAAGTGTCAAAGACATACACTGACACCAAGTAGCAAAGGCATACACTTACACCAAGTAACAAAGACATACACTGACACCAAGTAACAAAGACATACACTTACACTAAGTATCAAAGACATACACTGACACCAAGTAACAAAGACATACAATTACACCATGTAACACAGACATACACTGACACCAAGTAACAAAGACATACACTTACACCAAGTAACAAAGACATACACTGACACCAAGTAACAAAGACATACACTGATACCCAGTAACGCAGACACACACTTACACCAAGTAACACAGACATACACTGTCACCAAGTAACAAAGACATACACTGAAACTAAGTAACAAAGACATACACTGATACTCAGTAACACAGACACACACTTACACCAAGTAACAAAGACAGACAATGACACCAAGTAACAAAGACATACACTGATACACAGTAACACAGACACACACTTACACCAAGTAACAGAGACATACACTGACACCAAGTAACAAAGACATACACTTACACCAAGTAACAAAGACAGACACTTACACCAAGTAACAAAGACATACACTGACACCAAGTAACAAAGACATACACTTACACCAAGTAACAAAGACATACACTGACACGAAGTAACAAAGACATACACTGATACCCAGTAACGCAGACACACACTTACACCAAGTAACACAGACATACACTGTCACCAAGTAACAAAGACATACACTGACACCAAGTAACAAAGACAGACAATGACACCAAGTAACAAAGACATACACTGATACCCAGTAACACAGACACACACTTACACCAAGTAACAGAGACATACACTGACACCAAGTAACAAAGACATACACTTACACCAAGTAAAAAAGACATACACTGACACCAAGTAACAAAGACATACACTTACACCAAGTAACACAGCCATCCACAGACACCAAGTAACAAAGACACACACTTACACCAAGTACACAGATATACACTGACACCAAGTAACAAAGACATGCACTGATGCCCAGTAACACAGGCAAACACTTGCAGCAAGTAACAAAGACATACACTGACACCAAGTAACAAAGACAGAAACTTACAGAAAATAACACAGACACACAGTGACACCATGTAACAAAGACATACACTTACACCAACTAACAAAGACACACACTTACACTAAGTAACACAGACATACACTGACACCAAGTAACAAAGACATAAATCAACACCAAGTAACAAAGACAAACACTGACACCAAGTAACAAAGACATACACTTCCACCAAGTAAGACAGACATACACTGACACGAATTAACAAAGACACATACTTAAACCTAGTAACACGGACTTACACTGACACCAAGTAACAAAGACATACACTGATACCCAGTAACACAGACACACACTTGCACCAAGTAACAAAGACAGACACTCATACCCAGTAATGCAGACACACAGTTACACCAAGTAACAAAGACAGACACTGACATCCAGTAACACAGACACACACTTGTACCAAGTCACAAAGACACACACTGACACCCAGTAACAAAGACATACATTGACACCCAGTAACAAAGACACAAACTGACACTAAGTAAGAAAGACATACACTGACACCAAGTAACAAAGACATACACTGACACCAATTAACAAAGACATACACTGATACCCAGAAACAAAGACACACACTTACACCAAGTAACAAAGACATACAATGACACCAAGTAACAAAGACATACACTGATACCCAGTAACACCGACACACACTTACACCAAGTAACAAGGAAATACACTGATACCCAGTAACACAGACACACACTTACACCAAGTAACAAAGACATACACTGACACCAAGTAACAAAGACATTCAGTTACACCAAGTAACACAGACATACAATGACACCAAGTAACAAAGACATACACTTACACCAAGTAACAAAGACATACACTGACACCAGGTAACACAGACATACACTGAATCCCAGTAACACAGACACACACTTACACCAAGTAACACAGACACACACTTACACCAAGTAACACGGACATACACTGACACCAAGTTACAATGACATACACTGACACCCAGGAACACAGATACACAGTGACACCCAGTAACACAGAGAAACACTGACACCAAGTAACAAAGACACACACTGACACCAAGTAACACAGAGATACACTGACACCAAGTAACAAAGACATCCCTTACACCAAGTACGAAGACATACAATGATACCCAGTATCACAGACAGGCACTGACACCCAGTAACAAAGACAGACACTGACAACAAGTAACAAAGACAGACACTGATACCCAGTAACACAGACACACACTTACACCAAGTAACAAAGTCATACACTGATACCCAGTAACAGAGACACACACTTACACCACGTAACAAAGACATACACTGACAAATATTAACAAAGACATACACTGATACCCAGTAACACAGACACACACTTACACCAAGTAACAAAGACATTCACTGACACCAAGTAACAAAGACATACACTTACACCAATTAAAAAAGACATACACTGACACCAAGTAACAAAGACATACATTGATACCCAGTAACACAGACATACACTTACACCACGTAACAAAGACATACACTGACAAATATTAACAAAGACATACACTGATACCCAATAACACAGACACACACTTACACCAAGTAACAAATACATACACTGATACCCAGTTACACAGACACACACTTACACCAAGTAACACAGACACACACAGACACCAAGTAACAAAGACGTACACTGATACCCAGTAACACAGAGACACACTTACACCAAGTAACAAAGACATACACTGATACTCAGCAACACAGACACACACTTACACCAAGTAACAAAGACCGACACTGATACCCAGTAACACAGACATACACTTACGCCAAGTATCAAAGACATACACTGATACCAAGTAGCAAAGACATACACTTACACCAAGTAACAAAGACATACACTGACACCAAGTAACAAAGACATAAACTTGCACCAAGTAACAAAGACATACACTGACACCAGGTAACAAAGACATACACTTACACCAAGTAACACAGACACACAAAGACACCAAGTAAAACAGACATACACTGACACCAAGTAAAAAATACATACACTGACACCAAGTAACAAAGACAAACACTGATACCCAGTAACACAGACACACACTAACACCAAGTAACACAGACACACACTTTCACCAAGTAACAAAGACATACACTGACACCAAGTAACAAAGACATACACTTACACTAAGTATCAAAGACATACACTGACACCAAGTAACAAAGACATAAACTTACACCAAGTAACACAGACATACACTGACACCAAGTAACAAAGACATACACTTACACCAAGTAACAAAGACATACACTGACACCAAGTAACAAAGACATACACTGATACCCAGTCACGCAGACACACACTTACACCTAGTAACACAGACATACACTGTCACCAAGTAAGAAAGACATACACTGACACCAAGTAACAAAGACATACACTGATACTCAGTAACACAGACACACACTTACACCAAGTAACAAAGACAACCAATGACACCAAGTAACAAAGACATACACTGATACCCAGTAACACAGACACACACTTACACCAAGTAACAGAGACATACACTGACACCAAGTAACAAAGACATACACTTACACCAAGTAACAATGACATACACTGACACCAAGTTACAAAGACATACACTGATAGCCAGTAACACAGACAAACATTTACACCAAGTAACACAGACACACACTTACACCAAGTAACAAAGACAGACAATGACACCAAGTAACAAAGATATACACTGATACTCAGTAACACAGATACACAATTACACCAAGTAACAGAGACATACACTGACACCAAGTAACAAAGACATACACTTACACCAAGTAACAATGTCATGCACTGACAACAAGAAACAAAGACATACACTTACACCAAGTAACAAAGACATACACTGACTCCAAGTAACAAAGACATACACTTACACCAATTAACACAGACAAACACTGACACCAAGTAACAAAGACACACACATACACCAAGTACACAGACATACACTGACACCAAGTAACATAGACATGCACTGATACCCAGTAACACAGACACACACTTACACCAAGTAACAAAGACAGACACTGATACCCAGTAACACAGACACACACTAACACCAAGTCACAAAGACATACACTGACACCCAGAAACAAACACAAACACTGACACCCAGTGACAAAGACACACACTGACACCAAGTAACAAAGAAACACACTGACACCAAGTAACAAAGACATACACAGACAACAAGTAACAAATACAGACACTGATACCCAGTAACACAAACATACACTTACACCAAGTATCAAAGACATACACTGACACCACGTAGCAAAGGGATACACTTACACCAAGTAACAAAGACATACACTGACACCAAGTAACAAAGACATACACTTACACTAAGTATCAAAGACATATACTGACACCAAGTAACAAAGACATACACTTACACCAAGAAACACAGACATACACTGACACCAAGTAACAAAGACATACATTTACACCAAGTAACAAAGACATACAATGACACCAAGTAACAAAGACATACACTGATACCCAGTAACGCAGACACACACTTACACCAAGTAACACAGACATACACTGTCACCAAGTAACAAAGACATACACTGACACCAAGTAACAAAGACATACACTGATAAATAGTAACACAGACACACACTTACACCAAGTAACAAAGACAGACAATGACACCAAGTAACAAAGTCATACACTGATACATAGTAACACAGACACACACTTACACCAAGTAACAGAGACATACACTGACACCAAGTAACAAAGACATACACTTACACCAAGTAACAAAGACATACACTGACACCAAGTAACAAAGACATACACTTACACCAAGTAACAAAGCCATACACTGACACCAAGTAACAAATACACACACTTCCACCAAGTACACAGATATACACTGACACCAAGTAAAAAAGAGATACACTGATGCCCAGAAACACAGACAATCACTTGCAGCCAGTAACAAATACATACACTGACACCAAGTAACAAAGACAGACACTTGAAGCAAATAACACAGACACACAGTGACACCATGTAACAAAGACATACACTTACACCAACTAACAAAGACACACACTTACACCAAGTAACACAGACATACACTGACACCAATTGACAAAGACATGCACTTACACCAAGTAAGAAAGACACACTCTTACACCAAGTAACAAAGACAGACACTGATACCCAGTAACACAGACACACAATTACACCAATAATCAAAGACATACACTGACACCAAGTAAGAAAGACATACACTTACACCAAGTAACAAAGACAGACACTGAAATCAAGTAACAAAGACATAAATTAACACCAAGTAACAAAGACAAGCACTGACACCAAGTAACAAAGACATACACTGATACCCAGAAACACAGACACACACTTACACCAAGTAACAAAGACTTACACTGACACCAAGTAATAAAGACATACACTTACAGCAAGTAACAAAGACAGACACTGAAACCAAGTAACAAAGACATAAATTAACACCAAGTAACAAAGACAAGCACTGACACCAAGTAACAAAGACATACACTGGCACCAATTAACAAAGACATACACTGATACCCAGAAACACAGACACACACTTTCACCAAGTAACAAAGACTTACACTGACACCAAGTAATAAAGACATACACTTACACCAAGGAACAAAGACATACAATGACACAAAGTAACAAAGACATACACTGATACCCAGTAACACAGACACACACTTACACCAAGTAACAAAGACATACCCTGATACCCAGTAACACAGACACACACTTACACCAAGTAACAAAGACATACACTGACACCAAGTACCAAAGACATAGAGTTACACCAAGTAACACAGACATACACTGACACCAAGTAACAAAGACATACACTTACACCAAGTAACAAAGACATACACTGACACCAGGTAACACAGACATGCACTGATACCCAGTAACACAGACACACACTTACACCAAGTAACACAGACACACACTTACACCAAGTAACACGGACATACACTGACACCAAGTTACAATGACTTACACTGACACCCAGGAACACAGATACACAGTGACACCCAGTAACACAGAGAAACACTGACACCAAGTAACAAGGACATACACTTACACCAAGTAACAAAGACAGACACTGAAACCAAGTAACAAAGACATAAATTAACACCAAGTAACAAAGACAAGCACTGACACCAAGTAACAAAGACATACACTTCCACCAAGTAAGACAGACATACACTTACACCAATTAACAAAGACACATACTTAAACCAAGTAACACGGACATACACTGACACCAAGTAACAAAGACATACACTGATACCCAGTAACACAGACACACACTTACACCAATTAACAAAGACAGACACTGATACCCAGTAATGCAGACACGCACTTACACTAAGTCACAAAGACACACACTGACACCCAGTAACAAAGACAGACACTGATACATAATAACACAGACACACAGTTACACCAAGTAACAAAGACAGACACTGACACCAAGTAACAAAGACATACACTGACACCAATTAACAAAGACATACACTGATAGCCAGAAACACAGACACACACTTACACCAAGTAACAAAGACTTACACTGACACCAAGTAATAAAGACATACACTTACACCAAGTAACAAAGACATACACTGACACCAAGTAACAGAGACATACACTGATACCCAGTAACACAGACACACACTTACACCAAGTAACAAAGACATACACTGATACCCAGTAACACAGACACACACTTACACCGAGTAACAAAGACATACACTGACACCAAGTAACAAAGACATAGAGTTACAACAAGTAACACAGACATACACTGACACCAAGTAACAAAGACATACACTTACACCAAGTAACAAAGACATACACTGACACCAGGTAACACAGACATGCACTGATACCCTTTAACACAGACACACACTTACACCAAGTAACACAGACACACACTTACACCAAGTAACACGGACATACACTGACACCAAGTTACAATGACATACACTGACACCCAGGAACACAGATACACAGTGACACCCAGTAACACAGACATACACTGACACCAAGTAACAAAGACATCCACTTCCACCAAGTACAAAGACATACACTGACACCAAGCAACAAAGACATACAATGATACCCAGTATCACAGACAGGCACTGGCACCCAGTAACAAAGACATACACTGACAACAAGTAACAAAGACAGACACTGATACCCAGTAACACAGACACACACTTTCACCAAGTAACAAAGACATACACTAATACCCAGTAACACAGACAGACACTTACACCACGTAACAAAGACATACACTGATAACCAATAACAAAGACACACACTTACACCAACTAACACAGTCATGCACTGACACAATGTAACAAAGACAGACACTGACAGACTGACACCCAGTAACACAGAGAAACACTTACTCCAAGTAACAAAGACAGACACTGATACCCAGGAACACAGATACACACTGACACCCAGTAACACAGAGAAACAATAACTCCAAGTAACAAAGACATACACTGATACCCAGTAACACAGACACGCACTTACACCAAGTCACAAAGACATTCACTGACACACAGTAACAAAGACATGCACTGACACCCATTAACAAAGACACACACTGACACCAAGTAACAAAGACGTACACTGACACCTATTAACAAAGACATACACTGATACCCAGTAACACAGACACACACTTACACCAAGTAACAAAGACATACACTGACACCAAGTAACAAAGACATACACTTACACCAATTAAAAAAGACATACACTGATACCAAGTAACAAAGACATACACTGATACCCAATAACACAGAGACACACTTACACCAAGTAACAAAGACATACACTGATACCCAGTTACACAGGCACACACTTAAACCAAGTAACACAGACACACACAGACACCAAGTAACAAAGACGTACACTGATACCCAGTAACACAGAGACACACTTACACCAAGTAACAAAGACATACACTGATACCAAGCAACACAGACACACACTTACACCAAGTAACAAAGACAGACACTGATACCCAGTAACACAGACATACACTTACACCAAGTATCAAAGACATACACAGATACCAAGTAGCAAAGACATACACTTACACCAAGTAACAAAGACATACACTGACACCAAGTAACAAAGACATAAACTTACACCAAGTAACAAAGACATACACTGACAACAAGTAACAAAGACATACACTTACACCAAGCAACACAGACATACAAAGACACCAAGTAACACAGACATACACTGACACCAAGTAACAAATACATACACTGACACCAAGTAACAAAGACATACACTGATACCCAGTAACACAGACACACACTAACACCAAGTAACACAGACACACACTTTCACCAAGTAACAAAGACAGACAATGACACCAAGTAACAAAGACATACACTGATACCCAGTAACACAGACACACACTTACATCAAGTAACACATACATACACTGACACCAAGTAACAAAGACATACACTTACACCAAGTAACAAATACATATACTTACACCAAGTAACAAAGACATCCACTCACACCAAGTAACAAAGACATACACTTACACCAAGTAACACAGACATACACTGGCACCAAGTAACAAAGACACACACATACACCAAGTACACAGACATACACTGAAACCAAGTAACAAAGACATACACTGATACCCAGTAACACAGACACACACTTACACCAAGTAACAAAGACAGACACTGATACCCAGTAACACAGACACACGCTAACACCAAGTCACAAAGACATACACTAACACCCAGTAACAAAGACAAACACTGACTCACAGGAACAAAGACACTCACTGACACCAAGTAACAAAGACACACACTTACACCAAGTAACAAAGACATACACAGACACCAAGAAACAAAGACATACACTGCCACCAAGTAACAAAGACATGCACTTAAACCAAGTAACACAGACGGACACTGACACCAAGTAACAAAGACATACAATTACACCAAGTAACAAAGACAGACAATGACACCAAGTAACAAAGACATACACTGATACCCAGTAACACAGACATACACTTACATCAAGTAACAGAGACATACACTGACACCAAGTGACAAAGACATACACTTACACAAAGTAACAAATACATGCACTGACACCAAGAAACAAAGACATACACTTACACCAAGTAACAAAGACATCCACTGGCACCAAGTAACAAAGACACACAATTACACCAAGTACACAGACATACACTGACACCAAGTAACAAAGACATACACTGATACCCAGTAACACAGACACACACTTTCACCAAGTAACAAAGACAGACACTGATACCCAGTAACACAGACACACACTAACACCAAGTCACAAAGACAGACAATAACACCAAGTAACAAAGACAAACACTGACACACAGGAACAAAGACACACACTGACAAAAAGCAACAAAGACACACACTTACACCAAGTAACAAAGACATACACAGACACCAAGTAACAAAGACATACACTGACACCAAGTAACAAAGACACGCACTTACACCAAGTAACACAGACGTACACTGACACCAAGTAACAAAGACATACAATTACACCAAGTAACAAAGACATACACTGACACCAAGGAACAAAGACATACACTGATACCCAGTAACACAGACGCACACTTACACCAAGTAACACAGACATACACTGACACCAAGAAACAAAGACATACACTGATACCCAGTAACACAGACACACACTTACACCAAGTAACAAAGACAGACAATGACACCAAGTAACAAAGACATACACTGATACCCAGTAACACAGACACACACTTACACCAAGTAACACAGACATACACTGACACCAAGTAACAAAGACATACACTTACACCAAGTAACAAAAACATGCACTGACACCAAGTAACAAAGACATACACTTACACCAAGTAACAAAGACAGACACTGACACCAAGTAACAAAGACATACACTTACACCAAGTAAAACAGACATACACTGACACCAAGTAACAAAGACACACACTTACACCAAGTACACAGACATACACTGACACCAAGTAACAAAGACATACACTGATACCCAGTAACACAGACACACACTTACAACAAGTAACAAAGACAGACACTGATACCCAGTATCACAGACACACACTAACACTAAGTCACAAAGACATACACTGACACCCAGTAACAAAGACAAACACTGACACCCAGTAACAAAGACACACACTGACACGAAGTAACAAAGACACACACTGACACCAAGTATCAAAGACATACACAGACACCAAGTAACAACGACATACACTGATACCCAGTAACACAGACACACACTTACACCAAGTAACAAAGACATACACTGATACCCAGCAACACAGACACACACTTACACCAAGTATCACAGACATACACAGACACCAAGTAACAAAGACATACACTGATACCCAGTAACACAGACACACACTGACACCATGTAACAAAGGCATACAATGACACCAAGTAACAAAGACATCCACTGACACCAAGTAACAAAGACACACACTTACACCAAGTAACACTGACATACTCTGACACCAAGTAAAAAAGACACACACTTACACCATGTAACACAGTCATAAACTGACACCAAGTAACAAAGACTTACACTGATACCCAGTAACACATACACACACTTACACCAAGTCACAAAGACATACACTGACACCCAGTAACAAAGGCAAACACTGACACCCAGTAACAAAGACACACAATGACACCAAGTAACAAAGGCACACACTGACACCGAGTAACTAAGTCATACACTGATACCCAGTAACACAGACACACACTTACACCAAGTAACAAGGACATACACTGACACCAAGTAACAAAGAATTACACAGATACTCAGTAACACAGACACACACTTACACCAAGTAACAAAGACATACACTGACACCAAGTAACAAAGACATACACTTACACCAAGTAACAAAGACATGCACTGACACCAAGTAACAAATACATATTCTGATACCCAGTAACACAGACACACACGTACACCAAGTAACACAGACATACACTGACACCAAGTAACAAAGACATACACTGACACCATGTAACAAAGACATACACTGATAACCAATAACACAGAGACACACGTACCACAAGTTACAAAGAAAGACAAAGACGCCAAGTAACAAAGACATACACTGATACCCAGTAACACATACACACACTTACAACAAGTATCAGAGAGATACACTGACACCAAGTAACAAAGACATACACTTACACCAAGTAACAAAGACATGCACTGACACCAAGTAACAAAGACATACACTTACACCAAGTACCAAAAATATACACTGACACCAAGTAACAAAGACTTACACTTACACCAAGTAACACAAACATACACTGACACCAAGTAACAAAGACACACACTTACACCAAGTGCACAGACATGCACTGACACCAAGTAACAAAGACATACACTGACACCCAGTAACACAGACACACACTTACACCAAGTAACAAAGGCAGAAACTGATACCCAGTAGCACAGACACACACTTACACCAAGTAACAAAGACATACACTGATACTCAGTTACATAGAAACACACCAACACCAAGTAACAAAGACATACACTGATACCCAGTAACACATACACACACTTACACCAAGTAACAAGGACATACACTGACACCAAGTAACAAAGAAATTCACTGATACCCAGTAACACAGACACACACTTACACCAAGTAACAAAGTCATACACTGATACTCAGTTACACAGACACACACTTACACCAAGTAACAAAGACATACACTGACACCAAGTAACAAAGGCATACACTGACACCCAGTAACAAAGACATACACTGACATCCAGTAACACAGACACACACGGACACCAAGTAACAAAGACATACACTGACACCCATTAACAAAAATATACACTGACACCCAGTAACAAAGACATACACTGACACCAAGTACCAAAGACATTCACTGATACCCAGTAACACAGACACACACTTACACCAAGTAACACAGACACACACTTACACCAAGTAACACAGGCACACACTGACACCATGTAACAAAGACACACACTTACACCAAGTAACACAGATAGACACTGACACCAAGTAACAAAGACATGCACTGACACCCAGTAACACATTTATACACTGACACCCAGTAACAAAGGCATACACTGACACCCAGTAACAAAGACACACAATTACACCAAGTAACAAAGGCACACACTGACACCGAGTAACTAAGAAATACACTGATACCCAGTAACACAGACACACACTTACACCAATGAACAAGGACATACACTGACACCAAGTAAAAAAGAATTACACAGATATTCAGTAACACAGACACACACTTACACCAAGTAACAATGACATACACTGACACCAAGTTACAAAGACATACATTTACACCAAGTAACAAAGACAAACACTGACACCAAGTAACAAATACATACACTGATACCCAGTAACACAGACACACACGTACACCAAGTAACACAGACATACACTGACAGAAAGTAACAAATACATACACTGACACCATGTAACAAAGACATACACTGATAACCAATAACACAGAGACACACTTACCCCAAGTAATAAAGAAAGACAAAGACACCAAATAACAAAGACATACACTGATACACAGTAACACATACACACACTTACACCAAGTAACAGAGAGATACACTGACACCAAGTAACAAAGACATGCACTTACACCAAGTAACAATGACATACACTTACACCAAGTACCAAAAACATACACTGACACCAAGTAACAAAGACACACACTTACACCAAGTACACAGACATGCACTGACACCAAGTAACAAAGACATACACTGACACCCAGTAACACAGACACACACTTACACCAAGTAACAAAGGCAGAAACTGATACCCAGTAACACAGACACACACTTACACCAAGTAACAAAGACATACACTGATACTCAGTTACACAGAAACACACCAACACCAAGTAACAAACACATACACAGATACCCAGTAAGACATACACACACTTACACCCTGTAACAAGGACATACACTGACACCAAGTAACAAAGAAATTCACTGATACCCAGTAACACAGACACACACTTACACCAAGTAACAAAGACATACACGGACACCAAGTAACAAAGACATACACTGATACCCAGTAACACAGACATACACTTACACCAAGTAACAAAGGCATACACTGATACTCAGATACACAGACACACACTTACACCAAGTAACAAAGACATACACTGACACCAAGTAACAAAGGCATACACTGACACCCAGTAACAAAGACATACACTGACATCCAGTAACACAGACACACACGGACACCAAGTAACAAAGACATACACTGACACCCATTAACAAAAGTATACACTGACACCCAGTAACAAAGACATACATTGACACCAAGTAACAAAGACATTCACTGATACCCAGTAACACAGACACACACTTACACCAAGTAACACAGACACACACTTACACCAAGTAACACAGGCACTCACTGACACCAAGTAACAAAGACATACAATTACACCAAGTAACAAAGACACACACTTACACCAAGTAACACAGATAGACACTGACACCAAGTTACAAAGACATGCACTGACACCCAGTAACACAGACATACACTGACACCAAGTAACAAAGACATATTCTGATACCCAGTAACACAGGCACACACTTACACCAAGTAACACTGACATACACTGACACCAAGTAAAAAAGACAAACACTTACACCAAGTAACACAGACATACACTGACACCAAGTAACAAAGACATACACTGATACCCAGTAACACAGACACACACTTACAACAAGTAACAATGACAGACACTGATACCCAGTAACACATACACACACTTACACCAAGTCACAAAGACATACACTGACACCCAGTAACAAAGGCATACACTGACACCCAGCAACAAAGACACACAATGACACCAAGTAACAAAGGCACACACTGACACCGAGGAATTAAGACATACACTGATACCCAGTAACACAGACACACACTTACACCAAGTAACAAGGACATACACTGACACCAAGTAACAAAGAATTACACAGATACTCAGTAATACAGACACACACTTACACCAAGTAACAAAGACATACACTGACACCAAGTAACAAAGACATACACTGACACCTATTAACAAAGACATACACTGATACCCAGTAACACAGACACACACTTACACCAAGTAACAAAGACATACACTGACACCAAGTAACAAAGACATACACTTACACCAATTAAAAAAGACATACACTGACACCAAGTAACAAAGACATACACTGATACCCAATAACACAGAGACACACTTACACCAAGTAACAAAGACATGCACTGATACCCAGTTACACAGACACACACTTACACCAAGTAACACAGACACACACAGACACCAAGTAACAAAGACGTACACTGATACCCAGTAACACAGAGACACACTTACACCAAGTAACAAAGACATACACTGATAGCAAGCAACACAGACACACACTTACACCAAGGCACAAAGACATACACTGATACCCAGTAACACAGACGCACACTTACACCAAGTAACACAGACATACACTGACACCAAGCAACAAAGACATACACTGATACCCAGTAACACAGACACACACTTACACCAAGTAACAAAGACAGACAATGACACCAAGCAACAAAGACATACACTGATACCCAGTAACACAGACACACACTAACACCAAGTAACACAGACATACACTGACACCAAGTAACAAAGACATACACTTACACCAAGTAACAAAAACATGCACTGACACCAAGTAACAAAGACATACAGTTACACCAAGTAACAAAGACAGACACTGACACCAAGTAACAAAGACATACAATTACACCAAGTAACACAGACATACACTGACACCAAGTAACAAAGACACACACTTACACCAAGTACACAGACAAACACTGACACCAAGTAACAAAGACATACACTGATACCCAGTAACACAGACACACACTTACACCAAGTAACACAGACATACACTGACACCAAGTAACAAAGACATACACTGATACCCAGTAACACAGACACACACTTACACCAAGTAACAAAGACAGACAATGACACCAAGCAACAAAGACATACACTGATACCCAGTAACAAAGACACACACTAACACCAAGTAACACAGACATACACTGACACCAAGTAACAAAGACATACACTTACACCAAGTAACAAAAACATGCACTGACACCAAGTAACAAAGACATACAGTTACACCAAGTAACAAAGACAGACACTGACACCAAGTAACAAAGACATACAATTACACCAAGTAACACAGACATACACTGACACCAAGTAACAAAGACACACACTTACACCAAGTACACAGACAAACACTGACACCAAGTAACAAAGACATACACTGATACCCAGTAACACAGACACACACTTACACCAAGTAACAAAGACAGACACTGATACCCAGTAACACAGACATACACTTACACCAAGTATCAAAGACATACACAGATACCAAGTAGCAAAGACATACACTTACACCAAGTAACAAAGACATACACTGACACCAAGTAACAAAGACATAAACTTACACCAAGTAACAAAGACATACACTGACAACAAGTAACAAAGACATACACTTACACCAAGCAACACAGACATACAAAGACACCAAGTAACACAGACATACACTGACACCAAGTAACAAATACATACACTGACACCAAGTAACAAAGACATACACTGATACCCAGTAACACAGACACACACTAACACCAAGTAACACAGACACACACTTTCACCAAGTAACAAAGACAGACAATGACACCAAGTAACAAAGACATACACTGATACCCAGTAACACAGACACACACTTACATCAAGTAACAGAGACATACACTGACACCAAGTAACAAAGACATACACTTACACCAAGTAACAAATACATACACTTACACCAAGTAACAAAGACATCCACTCACACCAAGTAACAAAGACATACACTTACACCAAGTAACACAGACATACACTGGCACCAAGTAACAAAGACACACACATACACCAAGTACACAGACACACACTGACACCAAGTAACAAAGACATACACTGATACCCAGTAACACAGACACACACTTACACCAAGTAACAAAGACATACAGTGATACCCAGTAACACAGACACACACTTACATCAAGTAACAGAGACATACACTGACACCAAGTAACAAAGACATACACTTACACCAAGTAACAAATACATACACTTACACCAAGTAACAAAGACATCCACTCACACCAAGTAACAAAGACATACACTTACACCAAGTAACACAGACATACACTGGCACCAAGTAACAAAGACACACACATACACCAAGTACACAGACACACACTGACACCAAGTAACAAAGACATACACTGATACCCAGTAACACAGACACACACTTACACCAAGTAACAAAGACAGACACTGATACCCAGTAACACAGACACACACTAGCACCAAGTCACAAATACATACACTAACACCCAGTAACAAAGACAAACACTGACTCACAGGAACAAAGACACTCACTGACACCAAGTAACAAAGACACACACTTACACTAAGTAACAAAGACATACACAGACACCAAGTAACAAAGACATACACTGACACCAAGTAACAAAGACATGCACTGACACCAAGTAACAAAGACACACACTTACACCAAGTAACACAGACGTACACTGACACCAAGTAACATAAGACATACAATTACACCCAGTAACAAAGGCAGACAATGGCACCAAGTAACAAAGACATACACTGATACCCAGTAACACAGACACACACTTACATCAAGTAACAGAGACATACACTGACACCAAGTAACAAAGACATACACTTACACCAAGTAACAAATACATGCACTGACACCAAGAAACAAAGACATACACTTACACCAAGTAACAAAGACATCCACTGGCACCAAGTAACAAAGACACACACTTACACCAAGTACACAGACATACACTGACACCAAGTAACAAAGACATACACTGATACCCAGTAACACAGACACACACTTACACCAAGTAACAAAGACAGACACTGATACCCAGTAACACAGACACACACTAACACCAAGTAACAAAGACATACACAGACACCAAGTAACAAAGACAAACACTGACACACAGGAACAAAGACACACACTGACACCAAGTAACAAAGACACACACTTACACCAAGTAACAAAGACATACACAGACACCAAGTAACAAAGACATACACTGACACCAAGTAACAAAGACATGCACTTACACCAAGTAACACAGACGTCCACTGACACCAAGTAACAAAGACATACAATTACACCAAGTAACAAAGACATACACTGACACCAAGGAACAAAGACATACACTGATACCCAGTAACACAGACGCACACTTACACCAAGTAACACAGACATACACTGACACCAAGTAACAAAGACATACACTGATACCCAGTAACACAGACACACACTTACACCAAGTAACAAAGACAGACAATGACACCAAGTAACAAAGACAGACACTGATACCCAGTAACACAGACACACACTTACACCAAGTAACACAGACGTACACTGACACCAAGTAACAAAGACATACATTTGCACCAAGTAACAAAAACATGCACTGACACCAAGTAACAAAGACATACACTTACACCAAGTAACAAAGACAGACACTGACACCAAGTAACAAATACATACACTTACACCAAGTAACACAGACATACACTGACACCAAGTAACAAAGACACACACTTACACCAAGTACACAGACATACACTGACACCAAGTAACAAAGACATACACTGATACCCAGTAACACAGACACACACTTACACCAAGTAACAAAGACAGACACTGATACCCAGTAACACAGACACACACGAACACAAAGTCACAAATACATACACTGACACCCAGTAACAAAGACAAACACTGACACCCAGTAACAAAGACACACACTGACACGAAGTAACAAAGACACACACTGACACCAAGTATCAAAGACATACACAGACACCAAGTAACAACGACATACACTGATACACAGTAACACAGATACACACTTACACCAAGTTTCAAAGACATACACTGATACCCAGCAACACAGACACACACTTACACCAAGTATCACAGACATACACAGACACCAAGTAACAAAGACATACACTGATACCCAGTAACACAGACACACACTGACACCATGTAACAAAGGCATACAATGACACCAAGTAACAAAGACACCCACTGACACCAAGTAACAAAGACACACACTAACACCAAGTAACACTGACATACACTGACACCAAGTAAAAAAGTCACACACTTACACCATGTAACACAGACATACACTGACACCAAGTAACAAAGACATACACTGACACCAAGTAACAAAGACATACACTTACACCAAGTAACAAGGACATACACTGACACCAAGTAACAAAGAATTACACAGATACTCAGTAACACAGACACACACTTACACCAAGTAACAAAGACATACACTGACACCAAGTAACAAAGACATACACTTACACCAAGTAACAAAGACATACACTGACACCAAGTAACAAATACATACACTGATACCCAGTAACACAGACACACACGTACACCAAGTAACACAGACATACACTGACACCAAGTAACAAAGACATACACTGACACCATGTAACAAAGACATACACTGATAACCAATAACACAGAGACACACTTACCGCAAGTAACAAAGAAAGACAAACACACCAAGTAACAAAGACATACACTGATACCCAGTAACACATACACACACTTACACCAAGTATCAGAGAGATACACTGACACCAAGTAACAAAGACATACACTTACACCAAGTAACAAAAACATGCACTGACACCAAGTAACAAAGACATACACTTACACCAAGTACCAAAAACATACACTGACACCAAGTAACAAAGAAATACACTTACACCAAGTAACACAAACATACACTGACACCAAGTAACAAAGACACACACTTACACCAAGTACACAGACATGCACTGACACCAAGTAACAAAGACATACACTGACACCCAGTAACACAGACACACACTTACACCAAGTAACAAAGGCAGAAACTGATACCCAGTAACACAGACACACACTTACACCAAGTAACAAAGACATACACTGATACTCAGTTACATAGAAACACACCAACACCAAGTAACAAAGACATACACTGATACACAGTAACACATTCACACACTTACACCAAGTAACAAGGACATACACTGACACCAAGTAACAAAGAAATTCACTGATACCCAGTAACACAGACACACACTTACACCAAGTAACAAAGACATACACAGACACAAAGTAACAAAGACAGACACGGATACCCAGTAACACAGACATACACTTCCACCAAGTAACAAAGGCATACACTGATACTCAGTTACACAGACACACACTTACACCAAGTAACAAAGACATACACTGACACCAAGTAACAAAGGCATACACTGACACCCAGTAACAAAGACATACACTGACATCCAGTAACACAGACACACACGGACACCAAGTAGCAAAGACATACACTGACACCCATTAACAAAAATATACACTGACACCCAGTAACAAAGACATACACTGACACCAAGTAACAAAGACATTCACTGATACCCAGTAACACAGACACACACTTACATCAAGTAACACAGACACACACTTACTCCAAGTAGCACAGGCACGCACTGACACCAAGTAACACAGACATACAATTACACCAAGTAACAAAGACACACACTTACACCAAGTAACACAGATAGACACTGACACCAAGTAACAAAGACATGCACTGACACCCAGTAACACAGACATACACTGACACCCAGTAACAAAGGCATACACTGACACCCAGTAACAAAGACACACAATGACACCAAGTAACAAAGGCACACACTGACACCGAGTAACTAAGACATACACTGATACCCAGTAACACAGAGACACACTTACACCAAGTAACAAGGACATACACTGACACCAAGTAACAAAGAATTACACAGATATTCAGTAACACAGACACATACTTACACCAAGTAACAAAGACATACACTGACACCAAGTAACAAAGACATACACTTACACCAAGTAACAAAGACATACACTGACACCAAGTAACAAATACATACACTGATACCCAGTAACACAGACACACACGTACACCAAGTAACACAGACATACACTGACACCAAGTAACAAAGACATACACTGACACCATGTAACAAAGACATACACTGATAACCAATAACACAGAGACACACTTACCCGAAGTAACAAAGAAAGACAAAGACACCAAGTAACAAAGACATACACTGATACCCAGTAACACATACACACACTTACACCAAGTAACAGAGAGATACACTGACACCAAGTAACAAAGACATACACTTACACCAAGTAACAAAAACATGCACTGACACCAAGTAACAAAGACATACACTTACACCAAGTAACAAAGACAGACACTGACACCAAGTAACAAAGACATACACTTACACCAAGTAACACAAACATACACTGACACAAAGTAACAAAGACACACACTTACACCAAGTACACAGACATGCACTGACACCAAGTAACAAAGACATACACTGACACCCAGTAACACAGACACACTCTTACACCAAGTAACAAAGGCAGAAACTGATACCCAGTAACACAGACACACACTTACAACAAGTAACAAAGACATACACTGACATTCAGTTACACAGAAACACACCAACACCAAGTAACAAATACATACACTGATACCCAGTAACACATACAGACACTTACACCAAGTAACAAGGACATACACTGACACCAAATAACAAAGAATTTCACTGATACCCAGTAACACAGACACACACTTATACCAAGTAACAAAGACATACACTGACACCAAGTAACAAAGACATACACTGATACCCAGTTACACAGACATACACTTACACCAAGTAACAAAGGCATACACTGATACTCAGTTACACAGACACACACTTACACCAAGTAACAAAGACATACACTGACACCAAGTAACAAAGGCATACACTGACACCCAGTAACAAAGACAATCACTGACATCCAGTAACACAGACACACACGGACACCAAGTAACAAAGACATACACTGACACCAAGTAACAAAGACATTCACTGATACCCAGTAACACAGACACACACTTACACCAAGTAACACAGAAACACACTGACACCAAGTAACAAAGATATACAATTACACCAAGTAACAAAGATACACACTTACACCAAGTAACACAGATAGACACTGACACCAAGTAACAAAGACATGCACTGACACCCAGTAACACAGACATACACTGACACCAAGCAACAAAGACATACACTGATACCCAGTAACACAGACACACACTTACACCAAGTAACACTGACATACACTGACACCAAGTAAAAAAGACACACACTTACACCAAGTAACACAGACATACACTGACACCAAGTAACAAAGACATACACTGATACCCAGTAACACAGACACACACTTACAACAAGTAACAATGACAGACACTGATACCCAGTAACACATACACACACTTACACCAAGTCACAAAGACATACACTGACACCCAGTAACAAAGGCAACACTGACACCCAGTAACAAAGACACACAATGGCACCAAGTAACAAAGGCACACACTGACACCGAGTCACTAAGACATACACTGATACCCAGTAACACAGACACACACTTCCACCAAGTAACAAGGACATCCACTGACACCAAGTAACAAAGAATTACACAGATACTCAGTAATACAGACACACACTTACACCAAGTAACAAAGACATACACTGACACCAAGTAACAAAAACATACACTTACACCAAGTAACAAAGACATACACTGACACCAAGTAACAAATACATACACTGATACCCAGTAACACAGACACACACGTACACCAAGTAACACAGACATACACTGACACCAAGTAACAAAGACATACACTTACACCATGTAACAAAGACATACACTGATAACCAAGAACACAGAGACACACTTACCCCAAGTAACAAAGAAAGACAAAGACACCAAGTAACAAAG
Organism: Heterodontus francisci; assembly: GCF_036365525.1. Lineage (NCBI taxonomy): Eukaryota > Metazoa > Chordata > Chondrichthyes > Heterodontiformes > Heterodontidae > Heterodontus > Heterodontus francisci. The sequence continues at coordinate 276,086 of NW_027140986.1, read as the reverse complement.
ACATACACTGATACCCAGTAACTCATACACACACTTACACCAAGTAACAGAGAGATACACTGACACCAAGTAACAAAGACATACACTTACACCAAGTAACAAAGACATGCACTGACACCAAGTAACAAAGACATACACTTACACCAAGTACCAAAAACATACACTGAAACCAAGTAACAAAGACATACACTGACACCAAGTAACAAAGACATAGACTTACACCAAGTAACAAAGACATACACTGACACCAAGTAACAAAGACATACACTGACACCCAGTAACACAGACACACACTTACACCAAGTAACAAAGGCAGAAACTGATACCCAGTAACACAGACACACACTTACACCAAGTAACAAAGACATACACTGATACTCAGTTACACAGAAACACACCAACACCAAGTAACAAAGACATACACTGATACCCAGTAACACAGACACACACTTACATCAAGTAACAAAGACATACACTGACACCAAGTAACAAAGACATACACTGATACCCAGTAACACAGACATACACTTACACCAAGTAACAAAGGCATACACTGATACTCAGTTACACAGACACACACTTACACCAAGTAACAAAGACATACACTGACACCAAGTAACAAAGGCATACACTGACACCCAGTTTCAAAGACATACACTGACATCCAGTAACAGACACACACGGACACCAAGTAACAAAGACATACACTGAAACCCATTAACAAAAATATACACTGACACCCAGTAACAAAGACATACACTGACACCAAGTAACAAAGACATTCACTGATACCCAGTAACACAGACACACACTTACACCAAGTAACACAGACACACACTTACACCAAGTAACACAGGCACACACTGACACCAAGTAACAAAGACATACAATTACACCAAGTAACAAAGACACACACTTACACCAAGTAACACAGATAGACACTGACACCAAGTATAAAAGACACACACTTACACCAAGTAACACAGACATACACTGACACCAAGTAACAAAGACATACACTGATACCCAGTAACACAGACACACACTTACAACAAGTAACAATGACAGACACTGATACCCAGTAACACATACACACACTTACACCAAGTCACAATGTCATACACTGACACCCAGTAACAAAGGCATACACTGACACCCAGTAACAAAGACACACAATGACACCAAGTAACAAAGGCACACACTGACACCGAGTAACTAAGACATACACTGATACCCAGTGACACAGACACACACATACACCAAGTAACAAGTACATACACTGAAACCAAGTAACAAAGAATTACACAGATACTCAGTAACACAGACACACACTTACACCAAGTAACAAAGACATACACTGACACCAAGTAACAAAGACATACACTTACACCAAGTAACAAAGACATACACTGACACCAAGTAACAAATACATACACTGATACCCAGTAACACAGACACACACGTACACCAAGTAACACAGACATACACTGACACCAAGTAACAAAGACATACACTGACACCATGTAACAAAGACATACACTGATAACCAATAACACATAGACACACTTACCCCAAGTAACAAAGAAAGACAAAGACACCAAGTAACAAAGACATACACTGATAACCAATAACACATACACACACTTACACCAAGTAACAGAGAGATACACTGACACCAAGTAACAAAGAAATACACTTACACCAAGTAACAAAGTCATGCACTGACACCAAGTAACAAAGACATACACTTACACCAAGTACCAAAAACATACACTGACACCAAGTAACAAAGACATACACTTACACCAAGTAACACAAACATACACTGACACCAAGTAACAAAAACACACACATACACCAAGTACACAGACAAGCACTGACACCAAGTAACAAAGACATACACTGACACCCAGTAACACAGACACACACTTACACCAAGTAACAAAGGCAGAAACTGATACCTAGTAACACAGAAACACACTTACACCAAGTAACAAAGACATACACTGATACTCAGTTGCACAGAAACACACCAACACCAAGTAACAAAGACATACACTGATACCCAGTAACACATACAGACACGTACACCAAGTAACAAGGACATACACTGACACCAAGTAACAAAGAAATTCACTGATACCCAGTAACACAGACACACACTTACACCAAGTAACAAAGACATACACTGACACCAAGTAACAAAGACATACACTGATACCCAGTAACACAGACACACACTTACACCAAGTAACAAAGACATACACAGATACTCAGTAACACAGACAAACACTTACACCAAGTAACAAAGACTTACACTGACACCAAGTAACAAAGACATACACTTACACCAAGTAACAAAAACATACACTGACACCCAGTAACAAAGACATACACTGACACCAAGTAACAAAGACGTACACTGACACAAAGTAACAAAGGCTTACACTGGCACCCAGTAACAAGGACATACACTGACATCCAGTAACACAGACACACACGGACACCAAGTAACAAAGACAAACACTGACACCAAGTAACAAAGACATACACTTACACCAAGTAACAAAGACATACACTGACACCAAGTAACAAAGACATACTCTGATAACCAGTAACACAGACACACACTTACACCAAGTATCACAGACATACACTGACACCAAGTAACAAAGACATACACTGACACCATGTAACAAAGACATACACTGATAACCAATAACACAGACACACACTTACACCAAGTAACAAAGAAAGACAAAGACACCAAGTAACAAAGACATACACTGATACCCAGTAACACATACACACACTTACACCAAGTAACAGAGAGATACACTGACACCAAGTAACAAAGACATACACTTACACCAAGTAACAAAGACATGCACTGACACCAAGTAACAAAGACATACACTTACACCAAGTCCCAAAAACATACACTGACACCAAGTAACAAAGACATACACTTATACCAAGTAACACAAACATACACTGAAACCAAGTAACAAAGACACATACTTACACCAAGTACACAGACATACACTGACACCAAGTAACAAAGACATACACTGACACCCAGTAACACAGACACACACTTACACCAAGTAACAAAGAAATACACTGACACCAAGTAACAAAGGCATACACTGACACCAAGTAACAAAGACATACACTGACACCCAGTACACAGACACACACGGACACCAAGTAACAAAGACATACACTGACACACATTAACAAAAACGTACACTGACACCCAGAAACAAAGACATACACTGACACCAAGTAACAAAGACATTCACTGATACCCAGTAACACAGACATACACTTACACCAAGTAACAAAGACATACACTGACAGCAAGTAACAAAGACATACACTGACAGCAAGTAACAAAGACATGCACTGATACCCAGAAACACAGACACACACTTACACCAAGGAACCAAGTCATACACTGATACTCAGTAACACAGACACACACTTACACCAAGTAACAAAGACATACACTGACACCAAGTAACAAAGACATACACTTACACCAAGTAACAAAGAACTACACTGACACGAAGTAACAAAGGCATACATTGATACCCAGTAACACAGACACACAATTACACCAAGTAACACAGACATACACTGACACCAAGTAACAAAGACATACACTGACACCAAGTAACGAAGACATACACTGATACCCAGTAACACAGACACACACTTACACCAAGTAACAAAGACAGACAATGACACCAAGTAACAAGGACATACACTTACACCAAGTAACACAGAAATACACTGACACCAAGTAACAAAGACACACACTGACACCAAGTACACTGACATACACTGACACCAAGTAACAAAGACATACACTGACACCCAGTAACACAGACACACACTTACACCAAGTAGCAAAGACATACACAGATACTCAGTTGCACAGACATACACTTACACCAAGTAACACAGACTTACACTGACACTAAGTAACAAAGACATACACTGATACCCAGTAACACAGACACACACTTACACCAAGTAACAATGACAGACACTGATACCCAGTAACACATACACACACTTACACCAAGTACACAGACATACACTGACACCAAGTAACTAAGACATACACTGACACCCAGTAACACAGACACACACTTACACCAAGTAACAAAGACAGAAACTGATACCCAGTAACACAGACACACACTTACACCAGGTCACAAAGACATACACTGATACTCAGTTACACATAAACACACCAACAACAAGTAACAAAGACATACACTGACACCAAGTAACAAAGGCATACACTGACACCCAGTAACAAAGACATACACTGACACCCAGTACACAGACACACACGGACACCAAGTAACAAAGACATTCACTGATACCCAGTAACACAGACATACACTTACACCAAGTAACAAAGACATACACTGACAGCAAGTAACAAAGACATACACTGACAGCAAGTAACAAAGACATGCACTGATACCCAGAAACACAGACACACACTTACACCAAGGAACCAAGACATAAACTGATACTCAGTAACACAGACACACACTTACACCAAGTAACAAAGACATACACTGACACCAAGTAACAAAGACATACACTTACACCAAGTAACAAAGAACTACACTGACACGAAGTAACAAAGGCATACATTGATACCCAGTAACACAGACACACAATTACACCAAGTAACACAGACATACACTGACACCAAGTAACAAAGACATACACTGACACCAAGTAACGAAGACATACACTGATACCCAGTAACACAGACACACACTTGCACCAAGTAACAAAGACGGACAATGACACCAAGTAACAAGGACATACACTTACACCAAGTAACAAAGACACACACTGACACCAAGTACAATGACATACACTGACACCAAGTAACAAAAACATACACTGACACCCAGTAACACAGACACACACTTACACCCAGTAGCAAAGACATGCACAGATACTCAGTTGCACAGACATACACTTACACCAAGTAACGCAGACATACACTGACACCAAGTAACAAAGACATACACTGATACCCAGTAACACAGACACACACTTACACCAAGTAACAATGACAGACACTGATACCCAGTAACACAGACACACACTTACACCAAGTAACAATGACATACACTGACACCCAGTAACACATAAACACACCAACACCAAGTAACAAAGACATACACTGACACCAAGTAACAAAGGCATACACTGACACCCAGTAACAAAGACATACACTGACACCCAGTAACACAGACACACACGGACACCAAGTAACAAAGACAGACACTGACACCCATTAACAAAAACGTACACTGACACCCAGTAACAAAGACATACACTGACACCAAGTAACAAAGTCATTCACTGATACCCAGTAACACAGACAAACACTTACACCATGTAACAAAGACATACACTGACAGCAAGTAACAAAGACATACACTGACAGCAAGTAACAAAGACATACACTGATACCAAGAAACACAGACACACACTTACAGCAAGGAACCAAGACATACACTGATACTCAGTAACACAGACACACACTTACACCAAGTAACAAAGACATACACTGACACCAAGTAACAAAGACATACACTTACACCAAGTAACAAAGACATACACTGACACGAAGTAACAAAGGCATACACTGATACCCAGTAACACAGACACACAATTACACCAAGTAACACAGACAGACACTGACACCAAGTTACAAAGACATACACTGATACCCAGTAACACATACACACTCTTACACCAAGTAACAGAGACATACACTGACACCAAGTAACAAAGACATACACTTACTCCAAGTAACAAAGACATGCACTGACACCAAGTTACAAAGACATACACTTACACCAAGTAACACAAATATACACGGACACCAAGTAACAAAGACACACACTTACACCAAGTACACAGACATACACTGACACCAAGTAACAAAGACATTCACTGATACCCAGTAACACAGACATACACTTACACCAAGGAACCAAGACATACACTGATACTCAGTAACACAGACACACACTTACACCAAGTAACACAGACAGACACTGACACCAAGTTACAAAGACATACACTGATACCCAGTAACACATACACACTCTTACACCAAGTAACAGAGACATACACTGACACCAAGTAACAAAGACATACACTTACTCCAAGTAACAAAGACATGCACTGACACCAAGTAACAAAGACATACACTTACACCAAGTAACACAAATATACACGGACACCAAGTAACAAAGACACACACTTACACCAAGTAACAAAGACATACACTGACAGCAAGTAACAAAGACATGCACTGATACCCAGAAACACAGACACACACTTACACCAAGGAACCAAGACATACACTGATACTCAGTAACACAGACACACACTTACACCAAGTAACAAAGACATACACTGACACCAAGTAACAAAGACATACACTTACACCAAGTAACAAAGAACTACACTGACACGAAGTAACAAAGGCATACATTGATACCCAGTAACACAGACACACAATTACACCAAGTAACACAGACATACATTGACACCAAGTAACAAAGACATACACTGACACCAAGTAACGAAGACATACACCGATACCCAGTAACACAGACACACACTTACACCAAGTAACAAAGACAGACAATGACACCAAGTAACAAGGACATACACTTACACCAAGTAACACAGAAATACACTGACACCAAGTAACAAAGACATACACTGACACCCAGTAACACAGACACACACTTACACCAAGTAGCAAAGACATACACAGATACTCAGTTGCACAGACATACACTTACACCAAGTAACACAGACATACACTGACACCAAGTAACAAAGACATACACTGATACCCAGTAACACAGACACACACTTGCACCAAGTAACAATGACAGACACTGATACCCAGTAACACATACACACACTTACACCAAGTACACAGACATACACTGACACCAAGTAACAAAGACATACACTGACACCCAGTAACACAGACACACACTTACACTAAGTAACAAAGACAGAAACTGATACCCAGTAACACAGACACACACTTACACCAAGTAACAAAGACATACACTGATACTCAGTTACAAATAAACACACCAACACCAAGTAACAAAGACATACACTGACACCAAGTAACAAAGGCATACACTGACACCAAGTAACAAAGACATACACTGACACCCAGTAACACAGACACACACGGACACCAAATAACAAAGACAGACACTGACACCCATTAACAAAAACGTACACTGACACCCAGTAACAAAGACATACACTGACACCAAGTAACAAAGACATTCACTGATACCCAGTAACACAGACACACACTTACACCATGTAACAAAGACATACACTGACAGCAAGTAACAAAGACATACACTGACAGCAAGTAACAAAGACATACTCTGATACCCAGAAACACAGACACACACTTACAGCAAGGAACCAAGACATACACTGATACTCAGTAACACAGACACACACTTACACCAAGTAACAAAGACATACACTGACACCAAGTAACACATACACACACTTACACCAAGTAACAGAGACGTACACTGACACCAAGTAACAAAGACATACACTGACAGCAAGTAACAAAGACATGCACTGATACCCAGAAACACAGACACACACTTACACCAAGGAACCAAGACATACACTGATACCCAGTAAGACAGACACACAATTACACCAAGTAACACAGACAGACACTGACACCAAGTTACAAAGACATACACTGTTACCCAGTAACACATACACACACTTACACCAAGTAACAGAGACGTACACTGACACCAAGTAACAAAGACATACACTTACTCCAAGTAACAAAGACATGCACTGACACCAAGTAACAAAGACATACACTTACACCAAGTAACACAAATATACACTGACACCAAGTAACAAAGACACACACTTACACCAAGTACACAGTCATGCACTGACACCAAGTAGCAAAGACATACACTGACACCCAGTAACAAAGACACACACTTACACCAAGTAACAAAGACAGAAACTGATACCCAGTAACACAGACACACACTTACACCAAGTAACAAAGACATTCACTGATACGCAGTTACACAGAAACACACCAACACCAAGTAACAAAGACATACACTGATACCCAGTAACACATACACACACTTGCACCAAGTAACAAGGACATACACTGACACAAAGTAACAAAGAAATTCACTGATACCCAGTAACACAGACACACACTTACACCAAGTAACAAAGACATACACTGACACCAAGTAACAAAGACATACACTGATACCCAGTAACACAGACATACACTTACACCAAGTAACAAAGGCATACACTGATACTCAGTTACACAGGCACACACTGACACCCAGTAACAAAGACATACACTGACACCAAGTAACAAAGACATTCACTGATACCCAGTAACACAGGCACAAACTTACACCAAGTAACAAAGACAGACACTGACAGCAAGTAACAAAGACATACACTGACACAAAGTAACAAAGGCATACACTGACACCCAGTAACAAAGACATACACTGACATCCAGTAACACAGACACACACGGACACCACGTAACAAAGACAAACACTGACACCAAGTAACAAAGACATACACATACACCAAGTATCACAGACATACACTGACACCAAGTAACAAAGACATACACTGACACCATGTAACAAAGACATACACTGATAACCAATAACACAGACACACACTTACACCAAGTAACAAAGAAAGACAAAGACACCAAGTAACAAAGACATACACTGATACCCAGTAACACATACACACACTTACAGCAAGTAACAGAGAGATACACTGACACCAAGTAACAAAGACATACAATTACACCAAGTAACAAAGACATGCACTGACACCAAGTAACAAAGGCATACACTGACACCCAGTAACAAAGACATACACTGACATCCAGTAACACAGACACACAGGGACACCAAGTAACAAAGACACACACTTACACCAAGTAACAAAAACATACACTGACACCCAGTAACAAAGACATACACTGACACCAAGTAACAAAGACATTCACTGATACCCAGTAACACAGACACACACGAACACCAAGTAACAAAGACATACACTGACAGCAAGTAACAAAGACATACACTGATACCCAGTAACACAGACACACACTTACACCATGTAACAAAGACATACACAGATACTCAGTAACAAAGACACACACTTACACCAAGTAACAAAGACATACACTGACACCAAGTAACAAAGACATACACTTACACCAATTCACAAAGACATACACTGACACCAAGTAACAAAGACATACACTGATACCCAGTAACACAGACACACACTTACACCAAGTAACACAGACATACACTGACACCAAGTAACAAAGACATACACTGATAATCAATAACATTGACACACACTTACACCAAGTAACAAAGAAAGACAAAGACACCAAGTAACAAAGACATACACTGATACCCAGTAACACATACACAGAATTACACCAAGTAACAGAGAGATACACTGACACCAAGTAACAAAGACATACACTTCCACCAAGTAACAAAGACATGCACTGACACCAAGTAACAAAGACATACACTTACACCAAGTACCAAAAACATACACTGACCCCAAGTAACAAAGACATACACTTACACCAAGTAACACAAACATACACTGAAACCAAGTAACAAAGACACATACTTACACCAAGTACACAGACATACACTGACACCAAGTAACAAAGACATACACTGACACCCAGTAACACAGACACACACTTACACCAAGTAACAAAGAAATACACTGACACCAAGTAACAAAGGCATACACTGACACCCAGTAACAAAGACATACACTGACACCCAGTACACAGACACACACGGACACCAAGTAACAAAGACATACACTGACACACATTGACAAAAACGTACACTGACACCCAGTAACAAAGACATACACTGACACCAAGTAACAAAGACATTCACTGATAACCAGTAACACAGACATACACTTACACCAAGTAACAAAGACATACACTGACAGCAAGTAACAAAGACATACACTGACAGCAAGTAACAAAGACATGCACTGATACCCAGAAACACAGACACACACTTACACCAAGGAACCAAGACATACAATGATACTCAGTAACACAGACACACACTTACACCAAGTAACAATGACATACACTGACACCAAGTAACAAAGACATACACTTACACCAAGTAACAAAGAACTACACTGACACGAAGTAACAAAGGCATACATTGATACCCAGTAACACAGACACACAATTACACCAAGTAACACAGACATACACTGACACCAAGTAACAAAGACATACACTGACACCAAGTAACGAAGACATACACTGATACCCAGTAACACAGACACACACTTACACCAAGTAACAAAGACAGACAATGACACCAAGTAACAAGGACATACACTTACACCAAGTAACACAGAAATACACTGACACCAAGTAACAAAGACACACACTGACACCAAGTACACTGACATACACTGACACCAAGTAACAAAGACATACACTGACACCCAGTAACACAGACACACACTTACACCAAGTAGCAAAGACATACACAGATACTCAGTTGCACAGACTTACACTTACACCAAGTAACACTGACATACACTGACACTAAGTAACAAAGAGATACACTGATACCCAGTAACACAGACACACACTTACACCAAGTAACAATGACAGACACTGATACCCAGTAACACATACACACACTTACACCAAGTGCACAGACATACACTAACACTAAGTAACTAAGACATACACTGACACTCAGTAACACAGACACACACTTACACCAAGTAACAAAGACAGAAACTGATACCCAGTAACACAGACACACACTTACACCAGGTCACAAAGACATACACTGATACTCAGTTACACATAAACACACCAACAACAAGTAACAAAGACATACACTGACACCAAGTAACAAAGGCATACACTGACACCCAGTAACAAAGACATACACTGACACCCAGTACACAGACACACACGGACACCAAGTAACAAAGACATACACTGACACACATTAACAAAAACGTACACTGACACCCAGTAACAAAGACATACACTGACACCAAGTAACAAAGACATTCACTGATACCCAGTAACACAGACATACACTTACACCAAGTAACAAAGACATACACTGACAGCAAGTAACAAAGACATGCACTGATACCCAGAAACACAGACACACACTTACACCAAGTAACAAAAACATACACTGACACCCAGTAACAAAGACATACACTGACACCAAGTAACAAAGACATTCACTGATACCCAGTAACACAGACACACACGAACACCAAGTAACAAAGACATACACTGACAGCAAGTAACTAAGACATACACTGATACCCAGTAACACAGACACACACTTACACCAAGTAACAAGGACATACACTGATACCCAGTAACACAGACACACACTTACACCAAGTAACACAGACATACACTGACACCAGGTAACAAAGACATACACTGATACCTTGTAACAAAGACATACACTGATAATCAATAACATTGACACAAACTTACACCAAGTAACAAAGAAAGACAAAGACACCAAGTAACAAAGACATACACTGATACCCAGTAACACATACACAGAATTACACCAAGTAACAGAGAGATACACTGACACCAAGTAACAAAGACATGCACTTCCACCAAGTAACAAAGACATGCACTGACACCAAGTAACAAAGACATACACTTACACCAAGTACCAAAAACATACACTGACACCAAGTAACAAAGACATACACTTACACCAAGTAGCACAAACATACACTGAAACCAAGTAACAAAGACACATACTTACACCAAGTACACAGACATACACTGACACCAAGTAACAAAGACATACACTGACAACCAGTAACACAGACACACACTTACACCAAGTAACAAAGAAATACACTGACACCAAGTAACAAAGGCATACACTGACACCCAGTAACAAAGACATACACTGACACCCAGTACACAGACACACACGGACACCAAGTAACAAAGACATACACTGACACACATTGACAAAAACGTACACTGACACCCAGTAACAAAGACATACACTGACACCAAGTAACTAAGACATTCACTGATACCCAGTAACACAGACATACACTTACACCAAGTAACAAAGACATACACTGACAGCAAGTAACAAAGACATACACTGACAGCAAGTAACAAAGACATGCACTGATACCCAGAAACACAGACACACACTTACACCAAGGAACCAAGACATACAATGATACTCAGTAACACAGACACACACTTACACCAAGTAACAAAGACATACACTGACACCAAGTAACAAAGACATACACTTACACCAAGTAACAAAGAACTACACTGACACGAAGTAACAAAGGCATACATTGATACCCAGTAACACAGACACACAATTACACCCAGTAACACAGACATACACTGACACCAAGTAACAAAGACATACACTGACACCAAGTAACGAAGACATACACTGATACCCAGTAACACAGACACACACTTACACCAAGTAACAAAGACAGACAATGACACCAAGTAACAAGGACATACACTTACACCAAGTAACACAGAAATACACTGACACCAAGTAACAAAGACACACACTGACACCAAGTACACTGACATACACTGACACCAAGTAACAAAGACATACACTGACACCCAGTAACACAGACACACACTTACACCAAGTAGCAAAGACATACACAGATACTCAGTTGCACAGACATACACTTACACCAAGTAACACAGACATACACTGACACTAAGTAACAAAGACATACACTGATACCCTGTAACACAGACACACACTTACACCAAGTAACAATGACAGACACTGATACCCAGTAACACATACACACACTTACACCAAGTACACAGACATACAGTGACACCAAGTAACTAAGACATACACTGACACTCAGTAACACAGACACACACTTACACCAAGTAACAAAGACAGAAACTGATACCCAGTAACACAGACACACACTTACACCAGGTCACAAAGACATACACTGATACTCAGTTACACATAAACACACCACCAACAAGTAACAAAGACATACACTGACACCAAGTAACAAAGGCATACACTGACACCCAGTAACAAAGACATACACTGACACCCAGTACACAGACACACACGGACACCAAGTAACAAAGACATACACTGACACACATTAACAAAAACGTACACTGACACCCAGTAACAAAAACATACACTGACACCAAGTAACAAAGACATTCACTGATACCCAGTAACACAGACATACACTTACACCAAGTAACAAAGACATACACTGACAGCAAGTAACAAAGACATACACTGACAGCAAGTAACAAAGACATGCACTGATACCCAGAAACACAGACACACACTTACACCAAGGAACCAAGACATACACTGATACTCAGTAACACAGACACACACTTACACCAAGTAACAAAGACATACACTGACACCAAGTAACAAAGACATACACTTACACCAAGTAACAAAGAACTACACTGACACGAAGTAACAAAGGCATACATTGATACCCAGTAACACAGACACACAATTACACCAAGTAACACAGACATACACTGACACCAAGTAACAAAGACATACACTGACACCAAGTAACGAAGACATACACTGATACCCAGTAACACAGACACACACTTACACCAAGTAACAAAGACGGACAATGACACCAAGTAACAAGGACATACACTTACACCAAGTATCACAGAAATACACTGACACCAAGTAACAAAGACACACACTGACACAAAGGACACTGACATACACTGACACCAAGTAACAAAGACACACACTGACACCAAGTACACTGACATACACTGACACCAAGTAACAAAAACATACACTGACACCCAGTAACACAGACACACACTTACACCAAGTAGCAAAGACATACACAGATACTCAGTTGCACAGACATACACTTACACCAAGTAACACAGACATACACTGACACCAAGTAACAAAGACATACACTGATACCCAGTAACACAGACACACACTTACACCAAGTAACAATGACAGACACCGATACCCAGTAACACATACACACACTTACACCAAGTACACAGACATACACTGACACAAAGTAACAAAGACATACACTGACACCCAGTAACACAGACACACACTTACACCAAGTAACAAAGACAGAAACTGATACCCAGTAACACAGACACACACTTAACCCAGGTCACAAAGACATACACTGATACTCAGTTACACATAAACACACCAACACCAAGTAACAAAGACATACACTGACACCAAGTAACAAAGGCATACACTGACACCCAGTAACAAAGACATACACTGACACCCAGTAACACAGACACACACGGACACCAAGTAACAAAGACAGACACTGACACCCATTAACAAAAACGTACACTGACACCCAGTAACAAAGACATACACTGACACCAAGTAACAAATTCATTCACTGATACCCAGTAACACAGACACACACTTACACCATCTAACAAAGACATACACTGACAGCAAGTAACAAAGACATACACTGACAGCAAGTAACAAAGACATACACTGATACCCAGAAACACAGACACACACTTACAGCAAGGAACCAAGACATACACTGATACTCAGTAACACAGACACACACTTACACCAAGTAACAAAGACATACACTGACACCAAGTAACAAAGACATACACTTACACCAAGTAACAAAGACATACACTGACACGAAGTAACAAAGGCATACACTGATACCCAGTAACACAGACACACATTTACACCAAGTTACACAGACAGACACTGACACCAAGTTACAAAGACATACACTGATACCCAGTAACACATACAAACACTTACACCAAGAAACAGAGACATACACTGACACCAAGTAACAAAGACATACACTTACTCCAAGTAACAAAGACATGCACTGACACCAAGTAACAAAGACATACACTTACACCAAGTAACACAAATATACACTGACACCAAGTAACAAAGACACACACTTACACCAAGTACACAGACATACACTGACACCAAGTAACAAAGACATACACTGATACTCAGTAACACAGGCACACACTTACACCAAGTAACAAAGACATACACTGGCACCAAGTAACAAAGACATACACTTACACCAAGTAACAAAGAACTACACTGACACGTAGTAACAAAGTCATACATTGATACCCAGTAACACAGACACACAATTACACCAAGTAAAACAGACATACATTGACACCAAGTAACAAAGACATACACTGACTGCAAGTAACGAAGACATACACTGATACCCAGTAACACAGACACACACTTACACCAAGTAACAAAGACAGACAATGACACCAAGTAACAAGGACATACACTTACACCAAGTAACACAGAAATACACTGACACCAAGTAACAAAGACACACACTGACACCAAGTACACTGACATACACTGACACCAAGTAACAAAGACATACACTGACTCCCAGTAACACAGACACACACTTACACCAAGTAGCAAAGACATACACAGATACTCAGTTGCACAGACATACACTTACACCAAGTAACACAGACATACACTGACACCAAGTAACAAAGACATACACTGATACCCAGTAACACAGACACACACTTGCACCAAGTAACAATGACAGACACTGATACCCAGTAACACATACACACACTTACACCAAGTACACAGATATACACTGACACCAAGTAACAAAGACATACACTGACACCCAGTAACACAGACACACACTTACACTAAGTAACAAAGACAGAAACTGATACCCAGTAACACAGACACACACTTACACCAAGTAACAAAGACATACACTGATACTCAGTTACACATAAACACACCAACACCAAGTAACAAAGACATACACTGACACCAAGTAACAAAGGCATACACTGACACCAAGTAACAAAGACATACACTGACACCCAGTAACACAGACACACACGGACACCAAGTAACAAAGACAGACACTGACACCCATTAACAAAAACGTACACTGACACCCAGTAACAAAGACATACACTGACACCAAGTAACAAAGACATTCACTGATACCCAGTAACACAGACACACACGGACACCAAGTAACAAAGACAGACACTGACACCCATTAACAAAAACGTACACTGACACCCAGTAACAAAGACATACACTGACAGCAAATAACAAAGACATACACTGACAGCAAGTAACAAAGACATACTCCGATACCCAGAAACACAGACACTCACTTACAGCAAGGAACCAAGACATACACTGATACTCAGTAACACAGACACACACTTACACCAAGTAACAAAGACATACACTGACTCCAAGTAACAAAGACATACACTTACACCAAGTTACAAAGACATACACTGACACGAAGTAACAAAGGCATACACTGATACCCAGTAACACAGACACACAATTACACCAAGTAACACAGACAGACACTGACACCAAGTTACAAAGACATACACTGTTACCCAGTAACACATACACACACTTACACCAAGTAACAGAGACGTACACTTACTCCAAGTAACAAAGACATGCACTGACACCAAGTAACAAAGACATACACTTACACCAAGTAACACAAATATACACTGACACCAAGTAACAAAGACACACACTTACACCAAGTACACAGTCATGCACTGACACCAAGTAACAAAGACATACACTGACACCCAGTAACACAGACACACACTTACACCAAGTAACAAAGACAGAAACTGATAACCAGTAACACAGACACACACTTACACAAAGTAACAAAGACATTCACTGATACGCAGTTACACAGAAACACACCAACACCAAGTAACAAAGACATACACTGATACCCAGTAACACATACACAAACTTGCACCAAGTAACAAGGACATACACTGACACCAAGTAACAAAGACATACACTGATACCCAGTAACACAGACATACACTTGCACCAAGTAACAAAGGCATACACTGATACTCAGTTACACAGGCACACACTTACACCAAGTAACAAAGACATACACTTACACCCAGTAACAAAGACATACACTGACATCCAGGAACACAGACACACACGGACACCAAGTAACAAAGACATACACTGACACCCATTAACAAAAACATACACTGACACCCAGTAACAAAGACATACACTGACACCAAGTAACAAAGACATTCACTGATACCCAGAAACACAGACACACACTTACACCAAGTAACAAAGACATACACTGACACCAAGTAACAAAGACATACACTGATACCCAGTAACACAGACACACACTTACACCAAGTAACAAAGACATACACAGATACTCAGCAACACAGGCACACACTTACACCAAGTAACAAAGTCATACACTGACACCAAGTAACAAAGACATACACTTACACCAAGTAACAAAGACATACACTGGCACCAAGTAACAAAGACATACACTGATAATCAATAACACAGACACACACTTACACCAAGTAACAAAGAAAGACAAAGACACCAAGTAACAAAGACATGCACTGATACGCAGTAACACATACACACACTTACACCAAGTAACAGAGAGATACACTGACAACAAGTAACAAAGACACACACTTACACCAAGTAACAAAGACATGCACTGACACCAAGTAACAAAGACATACACTTACACCAAGTACCAAAAACATACACTGACACCAAGTAACAAAAACATTCACTTACACCAAGTAACACAAACATACACTGAAACCAAGTAACAAAGACACACACTGACACCAAGTAACAAAGACATACACTGATACCCAGTAACACAGACACACACTTACACCAAGTAACAAAGACATACACTGATACCCAGTAACACATACACACACTTACAACAAGTACACTGACATACACTGACACCAAGTAACAAAGACATACACTGATACCCATTAACACAGACACACACTTACACCAAGTAACAATGACAGACACTGATACCCAGTAACACATACACACACTTACAACAAGTACACTGACATACACTGACACCAAGTAACAAAGACATACACTGACAACCAGTAACACAGACACACACTTACACCAAGTAACAAAGACAGAAACTGATACCCAGTAACACATACACACACTTACACCAAGTAACAAGGACATACACTGACACCAAGTAACAAAGAAATTCACTGATACCCAGTAACACAGACACACACTTACACCAAGTAACAAAGACATACACTGACACCAAGTAACAAAGACATACACTGATAACCAGTAACACAGACATACACTTACACCAAGTAACAAAGGCATACACTGATACTCAGTTACACAGACACACACTTACACCAAGTAACAAAGACATACACTTACACCCAGTAAGAAAGACATACACTGACATCCAGTAACACAGACACACACATACACCAAGTAACAAAGACATACACTAACACCCATTAACAAAAACATACACTGACACCCAGTAACAAAGACATACACTGACACCAAGTAACAAAGACATTCACAGATACCCAGTAACACAGACACACACTTACACCAAGTAACAAAGACATACACTGACACCAAGTAACAAAGACATACACTGATACCCAGTAACACAGACACACACTGACACCAAATAACAAAGACATACACAGATACTCAGCAACACAGACACACACTTACACCAAGTAACAAAGACATACACTGACACCAAGTAACAAAGACATACATTTACACCAAGTAACAAAGACATACACTGACACCAAGTAACAAAGACATACACTGATAATCAATAACACAGACACACACTTACACCAAGTAACAAAGAAAGACAAAGACACCAAGTAACAAAGACATACACTGATACCCAGTAACACATACACACACTTACACCAAGTAACAGAGAGATACACTGACACCAAGTAACAAAGACACACACTTACACCAAGTAATAAAGACATGCACTGACACCAAGTAACAAAGACATACACTTACACCAAGTACCAAAAACATACACTGACACCAAGTAACAAAAACATACACTTACACCAAGTAACACAAACATACACTGAAACCAAGTAACAAAGACACACACTTACACCAAGTGCGCAGACATACACTGACACCAAGTAACAAAGACATACACTGACACCCAGTAACACAGACACACACTTACACCAAGTAACAAAGACAGAAACTGATACCCAGTAACACAGACACACCCTTACACCAAGTAACAAAGACATGCACTGACACCAAGTAACAAAGGCATACACTGACACCCAGTAACAAAGACATACACTGACACCCAGTAACACAGACACACACGGACACCAAGTAACAAAGACATACACTGACACCCATTAACAAAAATGTACACTGACACCCAGTAACAAAGACATACAATGACACGAAGTAACAAAGGCATACACTGATACCCAGTAACACAGACACACAATTACACCAAGTAACACAGACATACACTGACACCAAGTAACAAAGACATACACTGACACCAAGTTACGAAGACATACACTGATACCCAGTGACACAGACACACACATACACCAAGTAACAAAGACAGACAATGACACCAAGTAACAAGGACATACACTTACACCAAGTAACACAGACATACACTGGCACCAAGTAACAAAGACACACACTGACACCAGGTACATTGACATACACTAACACCAAGTAACAAAGACATACACTGACACCCAGTAACACAGACACACACTTACACCAAGTAGCAAAGACATACACAGATACTCAGTTACATAGACACACACTTACACCAAGTAACACAGACATACACTGACACCAAGTAACAAAGACATACACTGATACCCAGTCACAAAGACGTACACTGATACCAAGTCACAAAGACATACACTGATACCGAGGAACACAGACACACACTGACACCAAGTAACAAAGACATTTACTGACACCAAGTAACAAAGACACACACTTACACCAAGTAACAAAGACAGACAATTACACCAAGTAACAAAGACATACACTGATACCAAGTCGTAAAGACATACACTGATACCCAGTAACACAGACACACACTGACACCAAGTAACAAAGACATACACTGACACCAAGTAACAAAGACATACACTGATACCCAGTAACAGAGACACACACTTACACCAAGTAACAAAGACATACACTGACAGCAAGTAACAAAGACATATACTGATACCCAGAAACACAGACACACACTTACACCAAGGAACCAAGACATACACTGATACTCAGTAACAAAGACACACACTTACACCAAGTAACAATGACAGACACTGATACCCAGTGACACATACACACACTTACACCAAGTACACAGACATACACTGACACCAAGTAACAAAGACATACACTGACACCCAGTAACACAGACACACTCATGCATCAAGTAACAAAGACAGAAACTGATACCCAGTAACACAGACAGACACTTACACCAAGTAACAAAGACATACACTGATACTCAGTTACACATAAACACACCAACAACAAGTAACAAAGACATACACTGACACCAAGTAACAAAGGCATACACTGACACCCAGGAACGAAGACACACACTGACACCCAGTAACACAGACACACACGGACACCAAGTAACAAAGACATACACTGACACCCAGTAACACATACACACACTTACACCAAGTAACAGAGAGATACACTGACACCAAGTAACAAAAACACACACTTACACCAAGTAACAAAGACATGCACTGACACCAAGTAACAAAGACATACACTTACACCAAGTACCAAAAACATACACTGACACCAAGTAACAAAAACATACAGTTACACCAATTAACACAAACATACACTGAAACCAAGTAACAAAGACACACACTTACACCAAGTACACAGACATACACTGACACCAAGTAACAAAGACATACACTGACACCCAGTAACACAGACACACACTTACACCAAGTAACAAAGACAGAAACTGATACCCAGTAACAAAGACACACCCTTACACCAAGTAACAAAGACATACACTGATACTCAGTTACACAGAAACACACCAACACCAAGTAACAAAGACATACACTGACACCAAGTAACAAAGACATACACTGACACCCAGTAACACAGACACACACGCACACCAAGTAACAAAGACATAAACTGACACCCATTAACAAAAATGTACACTAACACCCAGTAACAAAGACATACACTGACACCAAGTAACAAAGACATTCACTGATACCCAGTAACACAGACATACACTTACACCAAGTAACAAAGACATACACTGACAGCAAGTAACAAAGTCATACAATGACAGCGAGTAACAAAGACATATACTGATACCCAGAAACACAGACACACACTTACACCAAGGAACCAAGACATACACTGATACTCAGTAACACAGACACACACTTACACCAAGTAACAAAGACTTACACTGACACCAAGTAACAATGACATAACCTTACACCAAGTAACAAAGACATACAATGACACGAAGTAACAAAGGCATACACTGATACCCAGTAATACAGACACACAATTACACCAAGTAACACAGACATACACTGACACCAAGTAACAAAGACATACACTGACACCAAGTAACAAAGACATACACTTACACCAAGTACCAAAGACATACACTGACACCAAGTAACAAAAACATACACTTACACCAAGTAACACAAACATACACTGAAACCAAGTATCAAAGACACACACTGACACCCAGTAACACAGACACACACTTACACCAAGTAACAAAGACAGAAACTGATACCCAGTAACACAGACACACCCTTACACCAAGTAACAAAGACATACACTGATACTCAGTTACACAGAAACACACCAACACCAACTAACAAAGACATACACTGTCCCCAAGTAACAAAGGCATACACTGACACCCAGTAACAAAGACATACACTGACACCCAGTAACACAGACACACACGGACACCAAGTAACAAAGACATACACTGACACCCATTAACAAAAATGTACACTGACACCCAGTAACAAAGACATTCACTGATACCCAGTAACACAGACATACACTGACACCAAGTAACAAAGACATACACTGACAGCAAGTAACAAAGACATATACTGATACCCAGAAACACAGACACACACTTACACCAAGGAACCAAGACATACACTGATACTCAGTAACACAGACACACACTTACACCAAGTAACACAGACTTACACTGACACCAAGTAACAATGACATACACTTACACCAAGTAACAAAGACATACAATGACACGAAGTAACAAAGGCATACACTGATACCCAGTAACACAGACACACAATTACACCAAGTAACACAGACATACACTGACACCAAGTAACAAAGACATACACTGACAACAAGTAACGAAGACATACACTGATACCCAGTTACACAGACACACACATACACCAAGTAACAAAGACAGACAATGACACCAAGTAACAAGGACATACACTTACACCAAGTAACACAGACACACACTTACACCAAGTAACAATGACAGACACTGATACCCAGTAACACATACACACACTTACAACAAGTACACTGACATACACTGACACCAAGTAACAAAGACATACACTGACAACCAGTAACACAGACACACACTTACACCAAGTAACAAAGACAGAAACTGATACCCAGTAACACATACACACACTTACACCAAGTAACAAGGACATACACTGACACCAAGTAACAAAGAAATTCACTGATACCCAGTAACACAGACACACACTTACACCAAGTAACAAAGACATACACTGACACCAAGTAACAAAGACATACACTGATAACCAGTAACACAGACATACACTTACACCAAGTAACAAAGGCATACACTGATACTCAGTTACACAGACACACACTTACACCAAGTAACAAAGACATACACTTACACCCAGTAAGAAAGACATACACTGACATCCAGTAACACAGACACACACATACACCAAGTAACAAAGACATACACTAACACCCATTAACAAAAACATACACTGACACCCAGTAACAAAGACATACACTGACACCAAGTAACAAAGACATTCACAGATACCCAGTAACACAGACACACACTTACACCAAGTAACAAAGACATACACTGACACCAAGTAACAAAGACATACACTGATACCCAGTAACACAGACACACACTGACACCAAATAACAAAGACATACACAGATACTCAGCAACACAGACACACACTTACACCAAGTAACAAAGACATACACTGACACCAAGTAACAAAGACATACATTTACACCAAGTAACAAAGACATACACTGACACCAAGTAACAAAGACATACACTGATAATCAATAACACAGACACACACTTACACCAAGTAACAAAGAAAGACAAAGACACCAAGTAACAAAGACATACACTGATACCCAGTAACACATACACACACTTACACCAAGTAACAGAGAGATACACTGACACCAAGTAACAAAGACACACACTTACACCAAGTAATAAAGACATGCACTGACACCAAGTAACAAAGACATACACTTACACCAAGTACCAAAAACATACACTGACACCAAGTAACAAAAACATACACTTACACCAAGTAACACAAACATACACTGAAACCAAGTAACAAAGACACACACTTACACCAAGTGCGCAGACATACACTGACACCAAGTAACAAAGACATACACTGACACCCAGTAACACAGACACACACTTACACCAAGTAACAAAGACAGAAACTGATACCCAGTAACACAGACACACCCTTACACCAAGTAACAAAGACATGCACTGACACCAAGTAACAAAGGCATACACTGACACCCAGTAACAAAGACATACACTGACACCCAGTAACACAGACACACACGGACACCAAGTAACAAAGACATACACTGACACCCATTAACAAAAATGTACACTGACACCCAGTAACAAAGACATACAATGACACGAAGTAACAAAGGCATACACTGATACCCAGTAACACAGACACACAATTACACCAAGTAACACAGACATACACTGACACCAAGTAACAAAGACATACACTGACACCAAGTTACGAAGACATACACTGATACCCAGTGACACAGACACACACATACACCAAGTAACAAAGACAGACAATGACACCAAGTAACAAGGACATACACTTACACCAAGTAACACAGACATACACTGGCACCAAGTAACAAAGACACACACTGACACCAGGTACATTGACATACACTAACACCAAGTAACAAAGACATACACTGACACCCAGTAACACAGACAC
Source organism: Heterodontus francisci (assembly GCF_036365525.1). Lineage (NCBI taxonomy): Eukaryota > Metazoa > Chordata > Chondrichthyes > Heterodontiformes > Heterodontidae > Heterodontus > Heterodontus francisci. Next base: position 251,602 of record NW_027140986.1, on the reverse strand, counting down.
ACACTTACACCAAGTAGCAAAGACATACACAGATACTCAGTTACACAGACACACACTTACACCAAGTAACACAGACATACACTGACACCAAGTAACAAAGACATACACTGATACCCAGTCACAAAGACGTACACTGATACCAAGTCACAAAGACATACACTGATACCGAGGAACACAGACACACACTGACACCAAGTAACAAAGACATTTACTGACACCAAGTAACAAAGACACACACTTACACCAAGTAACAAAGACAGACAATTACACCAAGTAACAAAGACATACACTGATACCAAGTCGTAAAGACATACACTGATACCCAGTAACACAGACACACACTGACACCAAGTAACAAAGACATACACTGACACCAAGTAACAAAGACATACACTGATACCCAGTAACAGAGACACACACTTACACCAAGTAACAAAGACATACACTGACAGCAAGTAACAAAGACATATACTGATACCCAGAAACACAGACACACACTTACACCAAGGAACCAAGACATACACTGATACTCAGTAACAAAGACACACACTTACACCAAGTAACAATGACAGACACTGATACCCAGTGACACATACACACACTTACACCAAGTACACAGACATACACTGACACCAAGTAACAAAGACATACACTGACACCCAGTAACACAGACACACTCATGCATCAAGTAACAAAGACAGAAACTGATACCCAGTAACACAGACAGACACTTACACCAAGTAACAAAGACATACACTGATACTCAGTTACACATAAACACACCAACAACAAGTAACAAAGACATACACTGACACCAAGTAACAAAGGCATACACTGACACCCAGGAACGAAGACACACACTGACACCCAGTAACACAGACACACACGGACACCAAGTAACAAAGACATACACTGACACCCAGTAACACATACACACACTTACACCAAGTAACAGAGAGATACACTGACACCAAGTAACAAAAACACACACTTACACCAAGTAACAAAGACATGCACTGACACCAAGTAACAAAGACATACACTTACACCAAGTAACAAAAACATACACTGACACCAAGTAACAAAAACATACAGTTACACCAATTAACACAAACATACACTGAAACCAAGTAACAAAGACACACACTTACACCAAGTACACAGACATACACTGACACCAAGTAACAAAGACATACACTGACACCCAGTAACACAGACACACACTTACACCAAGTAACAAAGACAGAAACTGATACCCAGTAACAAAGACACACCCTTACACCAAGTAACAAAGACATACACTGATACTCAGTTACACAGAAACACACCAACACCAAGTAACAAAGACATACACTGACACCAAGTAACAAAGACATACACTGACACCCAGTAACACAGACACACACGCACACCAAGTAACAAAGACATAAACTGACACCCATTAACAAAAATGTACACTAACACCCAGTAACAAAGACATACACTGACACCAAGTAACAAAGACATTCACTGATACCCAGTAACACAGACATACACTTACACCAAGTAACAAAGACATACACTGACAGCAAGTAACAAAGTCATACAATGACAGCGAGTAACAAAGACATATACTGATACCCAGAAACACAGACACACACTTACACCAAGGAACCAAGACATACACTGATACTCAGTAACACAGACACACACTTACACCAAGTAACAAAGACTTACACTGACACCAAGTAACAATGACATAACCTTACACCAAGTAACAAAGACATACAATGACACGAAGTAACAAAGGCATACACTGATACCCAGTAATACAGACACACAATTACACCAAGTAACACAGACATACACTGACACCAAGTAACAAAGACATACACTGACACCAAGTAACAAAGACATACACTTACACCAAGTACCAAAGACATACACTGACACCAAGTAACAAAAACATACACTTACACCAAGTAACACAAACATACACTGAAACCAAGTATCAAAGACACACACTGACACCCAGTAACACAGACACACACTTACACCAAGTAACAAAGACAGAAACTGATACCCAGTAACACAGACACACCCTTACACCAAGTAACAAAGACATACACTGATACTCAGTTACACAGAAACACACCAACACCAACTAACAAAGACATACACTGTCCCCAAGTAACAAAGGCATACACTGACACCCAGTAACAAAGACATACACTGACACCCAGTAACACAGACACACACGGACACCAAGTAACAAAGACATACACTGACACCCATTAACAAAAATGTACACTGACACCCAGTAACAAAGACATTCACTGATACCCAGTAACACAGACATACACTGACACCAAGTAACAAAGACATACACTGACAGCAAGTAACAAAGACATATACTGATACCCAGAAACACAGACACACACTTACACCAAGGAACCAAGACATACACTGATACTCAGTAACACAGACACACACTTACACCAAGTAACACAGACTTACACTGACACCAAGTAACAATGACATACACTTACACCAAGTAACAAAGACATACAATGACACGAAGTAACAAAGGCATACACTGATACCCAGTAACACAGACACACAATTACACCAAGTAACACAGACATACACTGACACCAAGTAACAAAGACATACACTGACAACAAGTAACGAAGACATACACTGATACCCAGTTACACAGACACACACATACACCAAGTAACAAAGACAGACAATGACACCAAGTAACAAGGACATACACTTACACCAAGTAACACAGACATACACTGACACCAAGTAACAAAGACACACACTGACACCAGGTAGACTGACATACACTAACACCAAGTAACAAAGACATACACTTACACCTAGCAACACAGACATACACTGACACCAAGTAGCAAAGACATACACAGATACTCAGTTACACAGACACACACTTACACCAAGTAACACAGACATACACTGACACCAAGTAACAAAGACATACACTGATACCCAGTGAGACATACACACACTTACACCAAGTACACAAACATACACTGACACCAAGTAACAAAGACATACACTGACACCCAGTAGCACAGACACACTCTTGCATCAAGTAACAAAGACAGAAACTGATACCCAGTAACACAGACACACACTTACACCAAGTACCAAAGACATACACTGATACTCAGTTACACATAAACACACCAACAACAAGTAACAAAGACATACACTGACACCAAGTAACAAAGGCATACACTGACACCCAGTAACGAAGACACACACTGACACCCAGTAACACAGACACACACGGACACCAAGTAACAAAGACATACACTGACACCCATTAACAAAAACGTTCACTGACACCCAGTAACAAAGACATACACTGACACCAAGTAACGAAGACATACACTGATGCCCAGTGACACAGACACACACATACACCAAGTAACAAAGACAGACAATGACACCAAGTAACAAGGACATACACTTACACCAAGTAACACAGACATACACTGACACCAAGTAACAAAGACACACACTGACACCAGGTACACTGACAGACACTAACACCAAGTAACAAAGACATACACTGACACCCAGTAACACAGACACACACTTACACCAAGTAGCAAAGACATACACAGATACTCAGTTCCACAGACACACACTTACACCAAGTAACACAGACATACACTGACACCAAGTAACAAAGACATACACTGATACCCAGTAACACAGACACACACTTACACCAAGTAACAATGACAGACGCTGATACCCAGTGACACATGCACACACTTACACCAAGTACACAGACATACACTGACACCAAGTAACAAAGACATACACTGACACCCAGTAACACAGACACACTCATGCATCAAGTAACAAAGACAGAAACTGATACCCAGTAACACAGACACACACTTACACCAAGTAACAAAGACATACGCTGATACTCAGTTACACATAAACACACCAACAACAAGTAACAAAGACATACACTGACACCAAGTAACAAAGGCATACACTGACACCCAGTAACGAAGACACACACTGACACCCAGTAACACAGACACACACGGACACCAAGTAACAAAGACATACACTGACACCCAGTAACACATACACACACTTACACCAAGTAACAGAGAGATACACTGACACCAAGTAACAAAGACACACACTTACACCAAGTAACAAAGACATGCACTGACACCAAGTAACAAAGACATACACTTACACCAAGTACCAAAAACATACACTGACACCAAGTAACAAAAACATACACTTACACCAAGTAACACAAACATACACTGAGACCAAGTAACAAAGACACACACTTACACCAAGTACACAGACATACACTGACACCAAGTAACAAAGACATACACTGACACCCAGTAACACAGACACACACTTACACCAAGTAACAAAGATAGAAACTGATACCCAGTAACACAGACACACCCTTACACCAAGTAACAAAGACATACACTGATACTCAGTTACACGGAAACACACCAACACCAAGTAACATAGACATACACTGACACCAAGTAACAAAGGCATACACTGACACCCAGTAACAAAGACATACACTGACACCCAGTAACACAGACACACACGGACACCAAGTAACAAAGACATACACTGACACCCATTAACAAAAATGTACACTGACACCCAGTAACAAAGACATACACTGACACCAAGTAACAAAGACATTCACTGATACCCAGTAACACAGACAAACACTTACACCAAGTAACAAAGACATACACTGACAGCAAGTAACAAAGACATACACTGACAGCGAGTAACAAAGACATATACTGATACCCAGAAACACAGACACACACTTACACCAAGGAACCAAGACATACACTGATACTCAGTAACACAGACACACACTTACACCAAGTAACAAAGACTTACACTGACACCAAGTAACAATGACATACACTTACACCAAGTAACAAAGACATACAATGACACGAAGTAACAAAGGCATACACTGATATCCAGTAACAAAGACACACAATTACACCAAGTAACACAGACATACACTGACACCAAGTAACAAAGACATACACTGACACCAAGTAACAAAGACATACACTTACACCAAGTACCAAAAACATACACTGACACCAAGTAACAAAAACATACACTTACACCAAGTAACACAAACATACACTGAAACCAAGTAACAAAGACACAAACTTACACCAAGTGCACAAACATACACTGACACCATGTAACAAAGACATACACTGACACCCAGTAACACAGACACACACTTACACCAAGTAACAAAGACAGAAACTGATACCCAGTAACACAGACACACCCTTACACCAAGTAACAAAGACATACACTGATACTCAGTTACACAGAAACACACCAACACCAAGTAACAAAGACATACACTGACACCAAGTAACAAAGGCATACACTGACACCCAGTAACAAAGACATACACTGACACCCAGTAACACAGACACACACGGACACCAAGTAACAAAGACATACACGGACACCCATTAACAAAAATGTACACTGACACCCAGTAACAAAGACATACACTTACACCAAGTAACAAAGACATTCACTGATACCCAGTAACACAGACATACACTTACACCAAGTAACAAAGACATACACTGACAGCAAGTAACAAAGACATATACTGATACCCAGAAACACAGACACACACTTACACCAAGGAACCAAGACATACACTGATACTCAGTAACACAGACACACACTTACACCAAGTAACACAGACTTACACTGACACCAAGTAACAATGACATACACTTACACCAAGTAACAAAGACATACAATGACACGAAGTAACAAAGGCATACACTGATACCCAGTAACACAGACACACAATTACACCAAGTAACACAGACATACACTGACACCAAGTAACAAAGACATACACTGACACCAAGTAACGAAGACATACACTGATACCCAGTTACACAGACACACACATACACCAAGTAACAAAGACAGACAATGACACCAAGTAACAAGGACATACACTTACACCAAGTAACACAGACATACACTGACACCAAGTAACAAAGACACACACTGACACCAGGTACACTGACATACACTAACACCAAGTAACAAAGACATACACTGACACCCAGTAACACAGACACACACTTACACCAAGTTGCAAAGACATACACAGATACTCAGTTACACAGACACACACTTACACCAAGTAACACAGACATACACTGACACCAAGTAACAAAGACATACACTGATAACCAGTGACACATACACACACTTACACCAAGTACACAGACATACACTGACACCAACTAACAAAGACATACACTGACACCCAGTAACACAGACACACTCTTGCATCAAGTAACAAAGACAGAAACTGATACCCAGTAACACAGACACACACTTACACCAAGTACCAAAGACATACACTGATACTCAGTTACACATAAACACACCAACAAAAAGTAACAAAGACATACACTGACACCAAGTAACAAAGGCATACACTGACACCCAGTAACGAAGACACACACTGACACCCAGTAACACAGACACACACGGACACCAAGTAACAAAGGCATGCACTGACACCCAGTACCAAAGACATACACTGATACTCAGTTACACATAAACACACCAACAACAAGTAACAAAGACATACACTGACACCAAGTAACAAAGACATTCACAGAAACCCAGTAACACAGACACACACTTACACCATGTAACAAAGACATACACTGACAGCAAGTAACAAAGACATACACTGATACCCAGAAACACAGACACACACTTACAGCAATGAACCAAGAAATACACTGATACTCAGTAACACAGACACACACTTACACCAAGTAACAAAGACATACACTGACACCAAGTAACAAGGACATACACTTACACCAAGTAACAAAGACATACACTGACACGAAGTAACAAAGGCATACATTGATACCCAGTAAACAGACACACAATTACACCAAGTAACACAGACAGACACTGACACCAAGTAACAAAGACATACACTGACACCAAGTAACAAAGACATACACTGATACCCAGTAACAGAGACACACACTGACACCAAGTAACAAAGACATACACTGATAACCAGTGACACATACACACACTTTCACCAAGTACACAGACATACACTGACACCAACTAACAAAGACATACACTGACACCCAGTAACACAGACACACTCTTGCATCAAGTAACAAAGACAGAAACTGATACCCAGTAACACAGACACACACTTTCACCAAGTACCAAAGACATACACTGATACTCAGTTACACATAAACACACCAACAAAAAGTAACAAAGACATACACTGACACCAAGTAACAAAGGCATACACTGACACCCAGTAACGAAGACACACACTGACACCCAGTAACACAGACACACACGGACACCAAGTAACAAAGGCATGCACTGACACCCAGTACCAAAGACATACACTGATACTCAGTTACACATAAACACACCAACAACAAGTAACAAAGACATACACTGACACCAAGTAACAAAGACATTCACAGAAACCCAGTAACACAGACACACACTTACACCATGTAACAAAGACATACACTGACAGCAAGTAACAAAGACATACACTGATACCCAGAAACACAGACACACACTTACAGCAAGGAACCAAGAAATACACTGATACTCAGTAACACAGACACACACTTACACCAAGTAACAAAGACATACACTGACACCAAGTAACAAGGACATACACTTACACCAAGTAACAAAGACATACACTGACACGAAGTAACAAAGGCATACATTGATACCCAGTAAACAGACACACAATTACACCAAGTAACACAGACAGACACTGACACCAAGTAACAAAGACATACACTGACACCAAGTAACAAAGACATACACTGATACCCAGTAACACAGACACACACTTACACCAAGTAACAAAGACAGACAATGACACCAAGTAACAAGGACATACACTTACAGCAAGTAACACAGACTTACACTGACACCAAGTAACAAAGACACACACTGACACCAAGTACACAGACATACACTGACACCAAGTAACAAAGACATACACTGACACCCAGTAACACAGACACACAATTACAACAAGTAACAAAGACAGACAATGACACCAAGTAGCAAAGACACACTCTTACACCAATTAACACAGACATACACTGACACCAAGTAACAAAGGCACACACTGACACCAAGTACACAGACACACACTTACACCAAGTAACAAAGACATACACAGATCCTCAGTTACACAGCCACACACTTCCACCAAGTAACACAGACATATACTGACACCAAGTAACAAAGACATACACTGATACCCAGTAGCACAGACACACACTTACACCAAGTAACAATGACAGACACTGATACAGAGGAACACATACACACACTTACACCAAGTCACAAAGACATACACTGACACCAAGTAACAAAGACATACACTTACACCAAGTAACACAAACATACACTGACACCAAGTAACAAAGACACACACTTACACCAAGTACAAAGACATACACTGACACCAAGTAACAAAGACATACACTGACACCCAGTAACACAGACACACACTTACACCAAGTAACAATGACAGACACTGATACAGAGTAACACATACACACACTTACACCAAGTCACAAAGACATACACTGACACCCAGTAACAAAGACATACAGTGACACCCAGTAACAAAGACACACAATGACAACAAGTAACAAAGGCACACACTGACAGCAAGTAACAAAGACATACACTGATACCCAGTAACACAGAAACACACTTACACCATGTAATAAAGACATACACAGACACCAAGTAACAAAGACATACACTGATACCCAGTAACACAGACACACACTTACAACAAGTAACAAAGACATACACTGATACTCAGTTACACAGACACACACTTACACCAAGTAACAAAGACATACACTGACACCAAGTAACAAAGGCATACACTGACACCCAGTAACAAAGACATACACTGACACCCAGTAACACAGACTCACACGGACACCAAGTAACAAAGACATACACTGACACCCATTAACAAAAACATACACTGACACCAAGTAACAAAGACATCCACTGACACCCAGTAACACAGACACACACTTACACCAAGTAACAAAGACATACACAGATACTCAGTAACACAGACACACACTTACACCAAGTAACAAAGACATACACTGACACCAATTCACAAAGACATACACTTACACCAAGTAACAAAGACATACACTGACACCAAGTAACAAAGACATACACTGATACTCAGTAACACAGACACACACTTACACCAAGTAACACAGACATACACTGACACCAAGTAACAAAGACATAAACTGACACCATGTAACAAAGACATACACTGATAACCAATAACTCAGATACACACTGACACCAAGTAACAAAGACAGACAATTACACCAAGTACCAAAGACATACACTTATACCAAGTGTTTTGACATACACTGACACCAAGTAACAAAGACATCCACTGATACCCAGTAACATAGACACACACTTACACCAATAACAAAGACATCCACTGACACCAAGTCACAAAGACACACACTGACACCCAGTAACAAAGACAGACACTGACACCAAGTCACAAAGTCATACACTGATACCCGGTAACACAGACACACACTTACACCAAGTAACAAAGACATACACTGATACCCAGTAACACAGATACACACTTACACCAAGTAACAAAGACATACACTGACTCCAAGTCACAAAGACACACACTGACACCCAGTAACAAATACATACACTGACACCACGTCACAAAGACATACACTGATACCAAGTAACAAAGACATACACAGATACTCCGTAACAAAGACACACACTTACACCAAGTAACAAAGACATACACTGACACCAATTCACAAAGACATACACTTACACCAAGTAACAAAGACATACACTGACACCTAGTAACAAAGACATACACTGATACTCAGTAACACAGACACACACTTACACCAAGTAACACAGACATACACTGACACCAAGTAACAAAGACATAAACTGACACCATGTAACAAAGACATACACTGATAACCAATAACACAGATACACACTGACACCAAGTAACAAAGACAGACAATTACACCAAGTACCAAAGACATACACTTACACCAAGTGTTTTGACATACACTGACACCAAGTAACAAAGACATCCACTGATACCCAGTAACATAGACACACACTTACACCAATAACAAAGACATCCACTGACACCAAGTCACAAAGACACACACTGACACCCAGTAACAAAGACAGACACTGACACCAAGTCACAAAGTCATACACTGATACCCGGTAACACAGACACACACTTACATCAAGTAACAAAGACATACACTGATACCCAGTAACACAGATACACACTTACACCAAGTAACAAAGACATACACTGACACCAAGTCACAAAGACACACACTGACACCCAGTAACAAATACATACACTGACACCACGTCACAAAGACATACACTGATACCAAGTAACAAAGACATACAATTACACCAAGTAACAAAGACACACACTTACAACAAGTAACACAGACATACACTGACACCAAGTAACAAAGACATACACTGTTACCCAGTAACACAGACACACACTTACACCAAGTAACAAAGACATACACTGATACCAAGTAACACAGACACACTCTTACACCAAGTAACACAGACACACACTTACACCAAGTAACAAAGACATACACTGACACCAAGTAACAAAGACATGCACTCACACCACGTAACACAGACATACACTGACACCAAGTAACAAAGACATACAATGACACCAAGTAACAAAGACACACATTGGCGCAATGGTTAGCACCGCAGCCTCACAGCTCCAGGGACCCGGGTTCGATTCTGGGTACTGCCTGTGCGGAGTTTGCAAGTTCTCCCTGTGTCTGCGTGGGTTTCCTCCCGGTGCTCCGGTTTCCTCCCAAATGCCAAAGACTTGCAGGTTGATAGGTTGCCCCTAGTATAGGGAGGTGGGAGGGAAATATAGAGGGATAGGTGGGGATGTGATAGGAATACGTGATGAGTGTAGGATTAGTATAAATGGGTTGTTGATGGTCGGCACAGACTCGGTGGGCCAAAGGGCCTGTTTGTGTGCTGGATCTCTAAACTAAACTAAATACTGACACCTAGTGCAACAGACACACACTGACACCCAGTGCCACAACAAAACACACACTAACACCCAGTAACAAAGACATGCACTGACACCAAGTAACACAGACACACACTGACACCCAGTAAAAATGACATACACTGATACCAAGTCACAAAGACATACACTGATGCCCAGTAACAAAGACACACACTTACACCAAGTAACACAGACATACACTGACACCAAGTAACAAAGACAGACAATTACACCAAGTCACAAAGACATACACTTAAACAAAGTATTTTGACATACACTGACACCAAGTAACAATGACACACACTGATACCCAGTAGCGCAGACACACACTTACACCCAGTAAAAAAGACATACACTGACACCAAGTCACAAAGACATACACTGATACCAAGTCACAAAGACATACACTGATGCCCAGTAACACAGACACACACTGACACCAAGTAACAAAGACATACACTGACACCAAGTAACAAAGACATACACTTACACCAAGTAACAAAGACAAACACTTACACCAAGTAACACAGACATACACTGACACCAAGTAACAAAGACAGACAATTACACCAAGTAACAAAGACATACACTTACACCAAGTATTTTGACATACACTGACACCAAGTAACAAAGACATACACTGATACCAAGTCACAAAGGCATACACTGATGCCCAGTAAGAAAGACACACAATTACAATAAGTAACACAGACACACACTGACACCAAGTAACAAAGACAGACAATTACACCAAGTAACAAAGACATACACTTACACCAAGTGTTTTGACATAGACTGACACCAAGTAACAAAGACATCCACTGATACCCAGTAACATAGACACACACTTACACCAATAACAAAGACATACACTGACACCAAGTCACAAAGACACACACTGACACCCAGTAACAAAGACAGACACTGACACCAAGTCACAAAGTCATACACTGATACCCGGTAACACAGACACACACTTACACCAAGTAACAAAGACATACACTGATACCCAGTAACACAGATACACACTTACACCAAGTAACAAAGACATACACTGACACCAAGTCACAAAGACACACACTGACACCCAGTAACAAATACATACACTGACACCACGTCACAAAGACATACACTGATACCAAGTAACAAAGACATACAATTACACCAAGTAACAAAGACACACACTTACAACAAGTAACACAGACATACACTGACACCAAGTAACAAAGACATACACTGTTACCCAGTAACACAGACACACACTTACACCAAGTAACAAAGACATACACTGATACCAAGTAACACAGACACACTCTTACACCAAGTAACACAGACACACAATTACACCAAGTAACAAAGACATACACTGACACCAAGTAACAAAGACATGCACTCACACCACGTAACACAGACATACACTGACACCAAGTAACAAAGACATACAATGACACCAAGTAACAAAGACACACATTGGCGCAATGGTTAGCACCGCAGCCTCACAGCTCCAGGGACCCGGGTTCGATTCTGGGTACTGCCTGTGCGGAGTTTGCAAGTTCTCCCTGTGTCTGCGTGGGTTTTCTCCCGGTGCTCCGGTTTCCTCCCAAATGCCAAAGACTTGCAGGTTGATAGGTTGCCCCTAGTATAGGGAGGTGGGAGGGAAATATAGAGGGATAGGTGGGGATGTGATAGGAATACGTGATGAGTGTAGGATTAGTATAAATGGGTTGTTGATGGTCGGCACAGACTCGGTGGGCCAAAGGGCCTGTTTGTGTGCTGGATCTCTAAACTAAACTAAATACTGACACCTAGTGCCACAGACACACACTGACACCCAGTGCCACAACAAAACACACACTAACACCCAGTAACAAAGACATGCACTGACACCAAGTAACACAGACACACACTGACACCCAGTAAAAAAGACATACACTGATACCAAGTCACAAAGACATACACTGATGCCCAGTAACAAAGACACACACTTACACCAAGTAACACAGACATACACTGACACCAAGTAACAAAGACAGACAATTACACCAAATCACAAAGACATACACTTAAACAAAGTATTTTGACATACACTGACACCAAGTAACAATGACACACACTGATACCCAGTAGCGCAGACACACACTTACACCCAGTAAAAAAGACATACACTGACACCAAGTCACAAAGACATACACTGATACCAAGTCACAAAGACATACACTGATGCCCAGTAACACAGACACACACTGACACCAAGTAACAAAGACATACACTGACACCAAGTAACAAAGACATACACTTACACCAAGTAACAAAGACAAACACTTACACCAAGTAACACAGACATACACTGACACCAAGTAACAAAGACAGACAATTACACCAAGTAACAAAGACATACACTTACACCAAGTATTTTGACATACACTGACACCAAGTAACAAAGACATACACTGATACCAAGTCACAAAGGCATACACTGATGCCCAGTAAGAAAGACACACAATTACAATAAGTAACACAGACACACACTGACACCAAGTAACAAAGACAGACAATTACACCAAGTAATAAAGACATACACTTACACCAAGTATTTTGACATACACTGACACCAGGTAACAAAGACAGACACTGATACCCAGTAACGCAGACACACAGTTACATCCAGTAAAAAAGACATACACTGGCACCAAGTCACAGAGACATACACTGATACCAAGGCACAAAGACATACACTGATGCCCAGTAACACAGACACACACTGACACCAAGTAACAAAGACATACACTGACACCAAGTAACAAAGACACACACTTACACCAAGTAACACGGACATACACTTAAACAAAGTATTTTGACATACACTGACACCAAGTAACAATGACACACACTGATACCCAGTAGCACAGACACACACTTACACCCAGTAAAAAAGACATACACTGACACCAAGTCACAAAGACATACACTGATACCAAGTCACAAAGACATACACTGATGCCCAGTAATACAGACACACACTGACACCAAGTAACAAAGACATACACTGACAGCAAGTAACAAAGACATGCACTTACACCAAGTAACAAAGACAAACACTTACACCAAGTAACACAGACATACACTGACACCAAGTAACAAAGACAGACAATTACACCAAGTAACAAAGACATACACTTACACCAAGTATTTTGACATACACTGACACCAAGTAACAAAGACATACACTGATACCAAGTCACAAAGGCATACACTGATGCCCAGTAACAAAGACACACAATTACATCAAGTAACACAGACACACACTGACACCAAGTAACAAAGACAGACAATTACACAAAGTAACAAAGACATACACTTACACCAAGTATTTTGACATACACTGACACCAGGTAACAAAGACATACACTGATACCCAGTAACGCAGACACACAGTTACATCCAGTACAAAAGACATACACTGGCACCAATTCACAGAGACATACACTGATACCAAGGCACAAAGACATACAGCGATGCCCAGTAACACAGACACACACTGACACCAAGTAACAAAGACATACACTGACACCAAGTAACAAAGACACACACTTACACCAAGTAACACGGACATACACTGACACCAAGTAACAAAGACAGACAATTACACCAATTAACAAAGACATACACTGATACCAAGTAAAAAAGACAGACACTGATACCCAGTTACACAGACACACACTTACATCAAGTAACACAGAAACACAATGACACCCAGTAACACAAACAAACACACTGACACCAAGTAACACAGACATACACTGACACCAAGTAACAAAGACATACACTTACAGCAAGTAACATAGACATACACTGACACCAAGTAACAAAGACAGACAATTACACCAAGTAACAAAGACATACACTTACACCAAGTATTTTGGCATACACTGACACCAAGTAACAAAGAGATACACTGATACCCAGTAACGCAGTCACACACTTCCACCCAGTAAAAAGACATACACTGACACCAAGTCACAAAGACATACACTGATACCAAGTCACAAAGTCATACACTGATGCCCAGTAACATAGACACACACTGACACCAAGTAACAAAGACATATACTGACACCAAGTAACAAAGACATACACTTACACCAAGTAACAAAGACACACACTTACACCAAGTAACACAGACATACAATGACACCAAGTAACAAAGACAGACAATTACGCCAAGTAACAAAGACATACACTTACACGAAGTATTTTGACATACACTGGCACCAAGTAACAAAGACATACACTGATACCCAGTAACACAGACACAGACTTACACCAAGTAACACTGACATACAATGAAACCAAGTAACAAAGACATGCACTGATAACCAGTAACACAGACACACACTTACACCAAGTAAAAAAGACAGACACTGATACCCAGTAACACAGACACACACTTACATCAAGTAACAAAGACATACACTGATACCCAGTAACACAGACACACACTTACATCAAGTAACAAAGACATACACTGACACCAAGTAACAAAGACATACATTGACACCCAGTAACACAGAGAAACACTTACTCGAAGTCACAAAGACATACACTGACACACAGTAACAAAGACAAGCACTGACAGCCAGTAACAAAGACACGCACTGACACCAAGTAACAAAGACATACACTGATACCCAGTAACACAGACACACACTTACAACAAGTAACAAAGACATACACTGACACCAATTAACAAAGACATACACTGATTCCAGGTAAAACAGACACACACTTACACCTAGTAACAGATACATCCACTTACACCAAGAACAAAGACATACACTGACACCCAGTAACAAAGACATACACTGACAGCAAGTAACAAAGACAGACACTGATACCCAGTAACACAGACACACACTTACACCAAGTAACAAAGACATAAACTGATACCCAGTAACACAGACACACACTTATACCAAGTAACAAAGCCATACACTGACACAAAGTAACAAAGACATACACTTACACCAAGTAACAAAGACATACACTGACACCAAGTAACAAAGACATGCACTGATACCCAGTAACACAGACACACACTTACACCAAGTAACAAAGACATACACTGATACTCAATAACACAGACACACACTTACACCAACTAACACAGTCATACACTGACACAAAGTCACAAAGACATACACTGACACCCAGGAACACAGATACACACTGACACTCAGTAACACAGAAAAACACTTACTCGAAGTAACAAAGACATACACTGATACCCAGTAACACAGACACGCACTTACACCAGGTCACAAAGACATGCACTGAAACCCAGTAACAAAGACGCTCCCTGATACCAAGTAACAAAGACAGATACTGATAGCCAGTAACGCAGACACACACTTACACCAGGTCACAAAGACATACACTGACACCCAGTAACAAAGACATGCACTGACACCCAGTAACAAAGACGCACCCTGATACCAAGTAACAAAGACATACACTGATACCCAGTAACACAGTCACACACTGACACCAAGTATCAAAGACATACACTGACACCAAGTAACAGAGACATACACTTACACCAAGTAACAAAGACATACACTGACACCAAGTAACAAAGACATACCCTGATACCCAGCAACACAGACACACTCTTACACCAAGTAACAAAAGACAGACACTGATTCCCAGTAACACAGACATTCACTTACACCAATTAACAAAGTCATAGACTGACACCAAGTCACAAAGACATACACTTAAACCAAGTCACAAAGACATGCACTGACACCAAGTAAGAAAGGCACACACTTACACCAAGTAAAACAGACCTACACTGACACCAAGTAACAAAGACATACACTGATACCCAGCAACACACACACACTCTTACACCAAGTAACAAAGACATACACTGATACTCAATAACACAGACACACACTTACACCAACTAACAAAGTCATACACTGACACAAAGTCACAAAGACATACACTGACACCCAGGAACACAGATACACACTGACACTCAGTAACACAGAAAAACACTTACTCGAAGTAACAAAGACATACACTGATACACAGTAACACAGACACGCACTTACACCAGGTCACAAAGACATACACTGACACCCAGTAACAAAGACATGCACTGACACCCAGTAACAAAGACGCTCCCTGATACCAAGTAACAAAGACAGATACTGATAGCCAGTAACGCAGACACACACTTACACCAGGTCACAAAGACATACACTGACACCCAGTAACAAAGACATGCACTGACACCCAGTAACAAAGACGCAACCTGATACCAAGTAACAAAGACATACACTGATACCCAGTAACACAGTCACACACCGACACCAAGTATCAAAGACATACACTGACACCAAGTAACAGAGACATACACTTACACCAAGTAACAAAGACATACACTGACACCAAGTAACAGAGACATACACTTACACCAAGTAACAAAGACATACACTGACACCAAGTAACAAAGACACAAACTTACACCAAGTAACACAGACCTACACTGACACCAAGTAACAAAGACATACCCTGATACCCAGCAACACAGACACACTCTTACACCAAGTAACAAAGACAGACACTGATTCCCAGTAACACAGACATTCACTTACACCAATTAACAAAGTCATAGACTGACACCATTTCACAAAGACATACACTTAAACCAAGTCACAAAGACATGCACTGACACCAAGTAAGAAAGGCACACACTTACACCAAGTAACACAGACCTACACTGACACCAAGTAACAAAGACATACACTGATAGCCAGCAACACACACACACTCTTACACCAAGTAACAAAGACATACACTGATACCCAGTAACACAACACACACTTACACCAAGTATCAAAGACATACACTGACACCAAGCAACAAAGTCATACACTTAAACCAAGTAACAAAGACACACACGTAGACCAAGTAACACAGACATACACTGACACCAAGTAACAAAGACATATACTGACACCCAGGAACACCGATACACACTGATACCCAGTAACACAGACAAACACTTCCAACAAGTATCAAAGACATACACTGACACCAAGTAACAAAGACATACACTTACACCAAGTAACAAAGACAGATACTGATACCCAGTAACGCAGACACACACTTACAACAGGTCACAAAGACATACACTGACACCCAGTAACAAAGACATGCACTGACACCCAGTAACAAAGACGCACCCTGATACCAAGTAGCAAAGACATACTCTGATACCCAGTAACACAGTCACACACTTACACCAAGTATCAAAGACATACACTGACACCAAGTAACAGAGACATACACTTACACCAAGTAACAAAGACATACACTGACACCAAGTAACAGAGACATACACTTACACCAAGTAACAAAGACATACACTGACACCAAGTAACAAAGACATACACTGATACCCAGCAACACAGACACACTCTTACACCAAGTAACAAAGACAGACACTGATACCCAGTCACACAGACATTCACTTACACCAAGTAACAAAGACATACACTGATACCCAGTAACACAGATACACACTGACTCCCAGTAACACAGAGAAACACTGACACCAAGTAACAAAGACATACACTGACACCAAGTAACAAAGACATGCACTTACACAAAGTAACAAGGACATACACTGATACCCAGTGACACAGACACACACTTTCACCAAGTAACAAAGACAGACGCTGATGCCCAGTAACACAGAAACACACTTACACCAAGTATAAAAGACATACACTGACACCAAGTAACAAAGAAATACACTTACACCAAGTAGCACAGGCACACACCTACACCAAGTAACAAAGACATACACTGACACCAAGTAACAAAGACATACACTTACACCAAGTAACAAAGACATACACTGACACCAAGTAACAAAGACATACACTTACACCAAGTCACAAAGACATGCACTTACACCAAGTAAGAAAGACACAAACTTACACCAAGTAACACAGACCTACACTGACACCAAGTAACAAAGACATACACTGATACCCAGCAACACAGACACACTCTTACACCAAGTAACAAAGACAGACACTGATACCCAGTAACACAGACACACACTTACACCAAGTATCAAAGACATACACTGACACCAAGTATCAAAGACATACACTTACACCAAGTAACAAAGACATACAATGATACCCAGTAACACAGACACGCACTGGCACCCAGTAACAAAGACAGACACTGACACCAAGTAACAAAGACATACACTGATACCCAGTTACACATACACACACTTACACCAAGTAACAAAGACATACACTGACACAAAGTAACAAAGATAAACACTTACAAGAAGTAACAAAGACATGCACTGACACCAAGTAACAAGGACATACACTGATACCCAGTAGCACAGACACACAATTACACCAAGGAAGGAAGACATACACTGATACCCAATAACACAGACACACACTTACACCAACTAACACTGACATACACTGACACCAAGTAACAATTACATGCACTGACACCAATTAACAAAGACATACACTGATACCCAGTAACACAGACAAACACTTACACGAAGTAACAAATACATTCACTGACACCAAGTAACAAAGACATCCACTTACACCTAGTAACGAAGACAGACACTGTCACCAAGTAACAAAGACTTACACTGATACCCAGTAACACAGACACACACTTACACCAAGTAACAAAGGCATACTTAGATACACAGTAACACAGACACACTTTCACCAAGTATCACTGACATGCACAGAAACCAACTAACAAAGACATACACTGATACCCAGTAACACAGACACACACTTACACCAAGTAACAAAGACATACACTGACACCAAATAACACTGACATACACTGACACCAAGTAAAAAAGACATACACTTACACCAACTAACAAAGTCACACACTTACACCAAGTAACACAGACATACGCTGACACCAAGTAACAAAGACATGCACTAACACCAAGTAAGAAAGACACACACTTACACCAAGTAACACAGACCTACACTGACACCAAGTAAAAAGGACAGAAACTGATACCCAGCAACACAGCCGCACTCTGACACCAAGTAAAAAAGACAGACACTGATACCCAGTAACACAGACACACACTTACACCAAGTATCAAAGACAGACACTGACATCAAGTAACCAAGACATACACTTACACCAAGTAACAAAGACATACACTGACACCAAGTATCAAAGACATGCACTTACACCAAGTAACAAAGACATACACTGACACCAAGTAACAAAGACATACACTTACACCAAGTAACACAGACATGCACTTACACCAAGTAACAAAGACATACACTGACACCAAGTAACAAAGACATACTCTGATACCCAGTAACACAGACACACACTTACACCAAGTATCAAAGACATACACTGACACCAAGTATCAAAGACATACACTTACACCAAGTAACAAAGACAATTACTGACACCAAGTAACAAAGACATACACTGACACCAAGTAACAAAGACATGCACTTACACCAAATAACACAGACATACTCTTACACCAAGTAACAGAGACACACACTTACACCAAGTAACAAAGACATACACTGACACCAAGTAACAAATACATACACTTACACCAACTAACAAAGACACACACTTACACCAAGTAACACAGACATACACTGAAACCAAGTAACAAAGACATGCACGTACACCAAGTAAGAAAGACACACACTTACACCATGTAACACAGACGTACACTGAAACCAAGTAACAGAGACATACACTGATACCCAGCAACACAGACAAACTTTTACACCAAGTAACAAAGACAGACACTGATACCCAGTAACACAGACACACACTTACACCAAGTATCAAAGACACACACTGACACCAAGTAACAAAGTCATACACTTACACCAAGTAACAAAGACATACACTGACACCAAGTCACAAAGACATACACTGACACCAAGTAACAAAGACATACACTTACACCAAGTAATACAGACATACACTTTCACCAAGTAACAAAGACACACACTTACACCAAGTAACACAGACATACACTGACACCAAGTAACAAAGACATACACTGATACCCAGTAACACAGACACACACTTACACCAAGTAACAAAGACAGAAACTGATACCCAGCAACACAGTCACACACTTGCACAAGGTCACAAAGACACACACTGAAACCCCGTAACAAAGACAGACACTGATACCCAGTAACACAGACACACACATACACCAAGTAACAAAGACAGACACTGATACCCAGTAACACAGACACACACTTACACCAAGTCACAAAGACATACACTGACACCCAGCAACAAAGACATAGATTGACACCCAGTAACAAAGACACACACTGACACCAAGTAACAAAGACATATACTGATACCCAGTAACACAGACACAAACTTACACCATGTAACAAAGACATACACTGACACCCAGTAACACAGACGCACACTTGCACCAAGTAACAAAGACATACACATACACCAAGTAACAAAGACATACACTGATACCCAGTAACACAGATACACACTTACACCAAGTAACAAAGACATACACTGACACCAATTAACAAACACAGGCACTGATACCCAGTAACACAGACACACACTTACACCAAGTCACAAAGACATACACTGATACCCAGTAACACAGACACACACTTACACCAAGTAACAAAGACATACACTGACACAAAGTAACAAAGACATACACTTACACCAAGTAACAAAGACGTACACTGACACCAAGTAACGAAGCCATACACTGATACCCAGTAACACAGACAGACACTTACACCAAGTAACAAAGACATGCACTGATACCCAATAACACAGACACACACTTACACCAACGAACACAGACATACGCTGACACCAAGTAAAAAAGACATACACTGACACCCAGGAGCACACATACACACTGACACCCAGTAACACAGAGCAACACTGACACCAAGTAACAAAGACAGTCACTGATACCCCGTAACACAGACACACACTTACACCAAGTAACAAAGATATACACTGACACCCAGGAACACAGATACACACTGACACCCAGTAATACAGAGAAACACTGACACCAAGTAACAAAGACAGAAACTGACACCAAGTACAAAGACATACACAGACACCAAGTAACAAAGACATACAATGATACCCAGTAACACAGACACGCACTGGCACCCAGTAACAAAGACAGACACTGACACCAAGTAACAAAGACATACACTGATACCCAGTTACACATACACACACTTACACCAAGTAACAAAGACATACACTGACACAAAGTAACAAAGATAAACACTTACAAGAAGTAACAAAGACATGCACTGACACCAAGTAACAAGGACATACACTGATACCCAGTAGCACAGACACACAATTACACCAAGGAAGGAAGACATACACTGATACCCAATAACACAGACACACACTTACACCAACTAACAAAGACATACACTGATACCCAGTAACACAGACAAACACTTACACGAAGTAACAAATACATTCACTGACACCAAGTAACAAAGACATCCACTTACACCTAGTAACGAAGACAGACACTGTCACCAAGTAACAAAGACTTACACTGATACCCAGTAACACAGACACACACTTACACCAAGTAACAAAGGCATACTTAGATACACAGTAACACAGACACACTTTCACCAAGTATCACTGACATGCACAGAAACCAACTAACAAAGACATACACTGATACCCAGTAACACAGACACACACTTACACCAAGTAACAAAGACATACACTGACACCAAATAACACTGACATACACTGACACCAAGTAAAAAAGACATACACTTACACCAACTAACAAAGTCACACACTTACACCAAGTAACAGAGACATACGCTGACACCAAATAACAAAGACATGAACTAACACCAAGTAAGAAAGACACACACTTACACCAAGTAACACAGACCTACACTGACACCAAGTAAAAAGGACAGAAACTGATACCCAGCAACACAGACGCACTCTGACACCAAGTAAAAAAGACAGACACTGATACCCAGTAACACAGACACACACTTACACCAAGTATCAAAGACATACACTGACATCAAGTAACCAAGACATACACTTACACCAAGTAACAAAGACATACACTGACACCAAGTATCAAAGACATACACTTACACCAAGTAACAAAGACATACACTGACACAAAGTAACAAAGACATACACTTACACCAAGTAACACAGACATGCACTTACACCAAGTAACAAAGACATACACTGACACCAAGTAACAAAGACATACTCTGATACCCAGTAACACAGACACATGCTTACACAAAGTAACAAAGACATACACTGATCCCCAGGATCACAGACACACACTTACACCAACTAACACAGAAATACACTGACACCAAGTAACAAAGACATACACTGACACCAGTAACAAAGACATACACTGACACCAAGTAACAAAGACATACACTTACACCAAGTAACAAAGACATACACTGATACCCAGTAACACAGACACACAGTTACACCTAGTAACAAAGACATACACTGACACCCAGTTGCACTGTCACAAACTTACACCAAGTAACACAGACACACACAGACATCAAGTAACAAAGACATACACTTACACCAAGTAGCAAAGACATACACTGACAACAAGTAACAAAGGCATACACTGATACCCAGTAACACAGACACACACTTACACCAAGTAACAAAGACATACAAAGATACCCAGCAACCAAGACATACACTTACACCAAGTAACACAGACATACGCTGACACCAAGTAACAAAGACATCCACTTACACCAGGTAACAAAGAAACACATTGATACCCAGTAACGACGACATACACTGATACCCAGTAACACAGACACGCAATGACACCCAGTAAGAAAGACATACACTGACACCAAGTCACAAATCCATACACTGACACCAAGTAACAAAGACATACACTGATACTAAGTAACACAAACACACACTTACACCAAGTAACCCTGACGGGGTATATCCAAGGATGTTATGGGAAGCAAGGGATGAAATTGCAGAGCCGCTGGCAATGATCTTTTCATCTTCTCTGCTGACGGGGGTGGTACCAGGTGATTGGAGGGT
This sequence comes from Heterodontus francisci, assembly GCF_036365525.1. NCBI lineage: Eukaryota > Metazoa > Chordata > Chondrichthyes > Heterodontiformes > Heterodontidae > Heterodontus > Heterodontus francisci. The sequence goes on along the minus strand of NW_027140986.1, from coordinate 227,130 downwards.
GGCAAATGTTGTGCCCCTGTTCAAGAAAGGGAATAGGAACAACCCTGGGAATTACAGGCCAGTTAGTCTTACTTCGGTGGTAGGCAAGTTGATGGAAAAGGTGCTGAGGGATAGGATTTATGAGCATCTGGAAAGACACTGCTTGATTCGGGACAGTCAGCACGGTTTTGTGAGGGGTAGGTCTTGCCTCACAAGCCTGATTGAATTCTTTGAGCAGGTGACCAAGCAAGTGGATGAGGGTAAACCAGTGGATGTGGTGTACATGGATTTTAGTAAGGCATTTGATAAGGTCCCCCATGGTAGACTTATGGAGAAAGTCAGGAGGCATGGGATAGTGGGGAATGTGGCCAGTTGGATTAAGAATTGGCTAACTGATAGAAGGCAGAGAGTGGTCTTAGATGGTAAATACTCAGCCTGGAGCCCAGTTACCAGTGGCGTGCCACAGGGATCAGTTCTGGGTCCTCTCCTGTTTGTGATTTTTATTAACGACTTGGATGAGGAAGTCGAAGGGTGGGTCAGTAAATTTGCAGATGATACAAAGGTTGGTGGAGTTGTGGATACCGAGGAGGGCTATTGTCGTCTGCAAAGGGACTTGGATAGGTTGCAGTGCTGGGCTGAAAAGTGGCAGATGGAGTTTAACCCTGAAAAGTGTGAGGTCGTCCATTTTGGAAGGACAAACATGAATGCAAAATACTGGGTTAACGGTAGGGTTCTTGGGCATGTGGAGGAGCAGAGAGACCTTGGGGTCTATGTGCATAGATCATTGAAAGTTGCAACTCAAGTGGATAGGGCTGTGAAGAAGGCATATGGGGTGTTAGCGTTCATTAGCAGAGGGATTGAATTTAAGAGCCGTGAGGTGATGATGCAGCTGTACAGGACCTTGGTAAGGCCTCATTTGGAGTACTGTGTGCAGTTCTGGTCGCCTCATTTTAGGAAGGATGTGGAAGCCTTGGAGAGGGTGCAGAGGAGATTTACCAGGATGTTGCCTGGAATGGAGAATAAGTCTTACGAGGAAAGGCTGAACATTCTAGGCCTCTTCTCATTAGAAAGGAGAAGGATGAGGGGTGACATGATAGAGGTTTATAAGATGATCAGGGGAATAGATAGGGTAGACAGTCAGAAACTTTTTCCCCGGGTGGAGCAAAGCGTTACAAGGGGTCATAAATTTAAGGTGAAGGGTGGGAGATATAAGGGGGATGTCAGGGGAAGATTCTTTACCCAGAGAGTGGTCGAGGCATGGAATGCCTTGCCCGGGGAAGTTGTTGAGTCAGAAACTTTAGGGACTTTCAAAAGGCTTTTGGATAGGTATATGGATAAAGGAGAATGATGGGGTATAGATTAAATTGTCCTTGACAGAGGACAAAGGATCGGCACAACATTGTGGGCCGAAGGGCCTGTTCTGTGCTGTATGTTCTATGTTCTATGTTCTATGTAACACAGACACGCACTGACACCCAGTAACAAAGACATACACTGACACCAAGTCACAAAGACATACACTGACACCAAGTAACAAAGAAATACACGGACACCAAGTAACAAAGACATACACTGATACCCAGTAACACAGACACACACTTACACCAAGTAACAAAGACATACACTGATACCCAGTAACACAGACACACAATTACAACAAGTAATAAAGACATACACTGACACAAAGTAACAAAGACATACACTTACACCAAGTAAGAAAGACATACACTGACAACAAGTAACAAAGACATACACTGATATCCAGTAACACAGACACACACTGACACCAAGTAACAAAGACATACACTGATAACCAGTAACACAGACACACACTTACATCAAGTAACAAAGACATGCACTGACACCAATTAACAAAGACATACACTGATACCCAGTAACACAGACACACATGTATACCAAGTAACAAAGGCATACACTGACACCAAGTAACAAAGACATACACTTACACCAAGTAAAGAAGACATACACTGACAACAAGTTACAAAGACATACACTGACACCAAGTAACAAAGACATACACTTACATAAAGTAAAAAAGACATACACTGACACCAAGCATCAAAGACATACACTTACACCAAGTAACAAAGACATACACTGACACCAAGTAACAAAGACATAAACTTACACCAAGTCACAAAGACATACACTGACACCAAGTAACAAAGACATGCACTTACACCAAATAACACAGACATACACTTACACCAAGTAACAGAGACACACACTTACACCAAGTAACACAGACATACACTGACACCAAGTAACACAGACATACACTGACACCAAGTAACAAAGACATGCACGTACACCAAGTAAGAAAGACACACACTTACACCATGTAACACAGACCTACACTGAACCAAGTAACAGAGACAGACACTGATACCCAGTAACACAGACACACACTTACACCAAGTAACAAAGACATACACTGACACCAAGTCACAAAGACATACACTGACAAAAGTAACAAAGACATACTCTTACACCAAGTAATACAGACATACACTTTCACCAAGTAACAAAGACACACACTTACACCAAGTAACACAGACATACACTGACACCAAGTAACAAAGACATACACTGATACCCAGTAACACAGACACACACTTACACCAAGTAACAAAGACAGACACTGATACCCAGCAACATAGTCACACACTTACACCAGGTCACAAAGACACACACTGACACCCCGTGACAAAGACAGACACTGATACCCAGTAACACAGACACACACTTACACCAAGTAACAAAGACAGACACTGATACCCAGTAACACAGACACACACTTACACCAAGTCACAAAGACATACACTGACACCCAGCAACAAAGACATAGACTGACACCCAGTAACAAAGACACACACTGACACCAAGTAACAAAGACATATACTGATACCCAGTAACACAGACACAAACTTACACCAAGTAACACAGACATACACTGACACCAAGTAACAAAGACATATACTGACACCCAGGAACACTGATACACACTGACACACAGTAACACAGAGAAACACTGACACCAAGTAACAAAGACACACACTGACACCAAGTAACACAGACATACACTGACACCAAGTAACAAAGACATACACTGATACCCAGTAACACAGACACACACTTACACCATGTAACAAAGAGATACACTGATACCCAATAACACAGACACACACATTCACCAACTAACACAGACATACACTTACAGCAAGTAACAAAGACATACACTGACACCAAGTAACAAAGACATACACTGATACCCAGTAACACAGACACACACTTACACCAAGTAACAGAGACAGACGCTGATATCCAGTAACACGGACACACACTTACACCAAGTCAGAAAGAAATACACTGACATCCAGTAACAAAGACACCTACTGACACCAAGTAACACAGACATACACTGACACCAAGTAACAAAGACATCCACTTACACCAAGTACAAAGACATACACTGACACCAAGTAACAAAGACATACAATTATATCCAGTAACACAGACGCGCACTGACACCCAGTAACAAAGACATACACTGACACCAAGTAACAAAGACAGACACTGATACCCAGTAACACAGACACACACTTACACCAAGTAACAAAGACATACACTGATACCCAATAACACAGACACATACTTACACCAACTAACACAGACATACACTGACACAAAGTAACAAAGACATACACTGACACCAAGTTACAAAGACACACACCTATACCATGTAACAAAGACATACACTGACACCAAGTAACAAAGACATACACTTACACCAAGTAACAAAGACATACACTGACACCAAGTAACAAAGACATACACTGATACCCAGTAACAAAGAGACACACTGACACCAAGTAACAAAGACATACACTGATACCCATTAACACAGACACACCCTTACAACAAGTAACAAAGACATACACTGACACCAATTAACAAAGACATACACTGATACTCGGTAACACAGACACACACTTACACCAAGTAACAAAGACATACACTGACACCAAGTAACAAAGACATACAATTACACCAAGTAAAAAAGACATATACAGACACCAAGTAACAAAGACATACACTGATACCCAGTAACACAGATACACACTTACACCAAGAAACAAAGACATACACTGACACCAAGTAACAAAGACAGGCACTGTTACCCAGTAACACAGACACACACTTACACCAAGTCACAAAGACATACACTGATACCCAGTAACACAGACACACACTTACACCAATTAACAAAGACATACACTGACACAAAGTAAAAAGACAAACACTTACACCAAGTAACAAAGACGTACACTGACACCAAGAAACAAAGACCTACACTGCTACCCAGTAACACAGACAGACACTTACAGCAAGTAACAAAGACATGCACTGATACCCAATAACACAGACACACACTTACACCAACTAACACAGACACACACTTACATCAAGTAACAAAGACATACACTGACACCAATTAACAAAGAAAAACAATTACACCAGGTAAAAAAGACATACACAGACAGCAAGTAACAAAGACATACACTGATACCCAGTAACACAGATACACACTTACACCAAGTAACAAAGACATACACTGATTCCAAGTAACAAAGACAGGCACTGATACCCAGTAACACAGACACACACTTACACCAAGTCACAAAGACATACACTGATACCCAGTAACACAGACACACGCTTACACCAAGTAACAAAGACATACACTGACACAAAGTAACAAAGACATACACTTACACCAAGTAACAAAGACGTACACTGACACCAAGTAACGAAGCCATAGACTGATACCCAGTAACACAGACAGACACTTACACCAAGTAACAAAGACATGCACTGATACCCAATAACACAGACACACCCTTACACCAACTAACACAGACATACGCTGACACCAAGTAACAAAGACAGACACTGACACCGAGGAACACAGATACACACTGACACCCAGTAACACAGAGACACACTTACACCAAGTAACAAAGACAGACACTGATACCCCGGAACACAGACACACACTTACACCAAGTAACAAAGACATACACTGACACCCAGTAATACAGAGAAACACTGACACCAAGTAACAAAGACAGACACTGACACCAAGTACTAAGACATACACAGACACCAAGTAACAAAGACATACAATGATACCCAGTAAAACATACACGCACTGGCACCCAGGAACAAAGACATACACTGACACCAAGTAACAAAGACAGACACTGATACCCGTTAACACAGACACACACTTACACCAAGTAACAAAGACATACACTGATACACAGTAACACATACACACACTTACACCAAGTAACAAAGACATACACTGCCACAAAGTAACAAAGATAAACACTTACAAGAAGTAACAAAGACATATACAGACACCAAGTAACAAAGACATACACTGATACCCAGTAACACAGATACACACTTACACCAAGAAACAAAGACATACACTGACACCAAGTAACAAAGACAGGCACTGTTACCCAGTAACACAGACACACACTTACACCAAGTCACAAAGACATACACTGATACCCAGTAACACAGACACACACTTACACCAATTAACAAAGACATACACTGACACAAAGTAAAAAGACAAACACTTACACCAAGTAACAAAGACGTACACTGACACCAAGAAACAAAGACCTACACTGCTACCCAGTAACACAGACAGACACTTACAGCAAGTAACAAAGACATGCACTGATACCCAATAACACAGACACACACTAACACTAACTAACACAGACACACACTTACATCAAGTAACAAAGACATACACTGACACCAATTAACAAAGAAAAACAATTACACCATTTAAAAAAGACATACACAGACAGCAAGTAACAAAGACATACACTGATACCCAGTAACACAGATACACACTTACACCAAGTAACAAAGACATACACTGATTCCAAGTAACAAAGACAGGCACTGATACCCAGTAACACAGACACACACTTACACCAAGTCACAAAGACATACACTGATACCCAGTAACACAGACACACGCTTACACCAAGTAACAAAGACATACACTGACACAAAGTAACAAAGACATACACTTACACCAAGTAACAAAGACGTACACTGACACCAAGTAACGAAGCCATAGACTGATACCCAGTAACACAGACAGACACTTACACCAAGTAACAAAGACATGCACTGATACCCAATAACACAGACACACCCTTACACCAACTAACACAGACATACGCTGACACCAAGTAACAAAGACAGACACTGACACCGAGGAACACAGATAGACACTGACACCCAGTAACATAGAGACACACTTACACCAAGTAACAAAGACAGACACTGATACCCCGGAACACAGACACACACTTACACCAAGTAACAAAGACATACACTGACACCCAGGAACACAGATACACACTGACACCCAGTAATACAGAGAAACACTGACACCAAGTAACAAAGACAGACACTGACACCAAGTACTAAGACATACACAGACACCAAGTAACAAAGACATACAATGATACCCAGTAAAACATACACGCACTGGCACCCAGGAACAAAGACATACACTGACACCAAGTAACAAAGACAGACACTGATACCCGTTAACACAGACACACACTTACACCAAGTAACAAAGACATACACTGATACACAGTAACACATACACACACTTACACCAAGTAACAAAGACATACACTGCCACAAAGTAACAAAGATAAACACTTACAAGAAGTAACAAAGACATGCACTGACACCAAGTAACAAGGACATACCCTGATAGCCAGTAACACAGACACACACTTACACCAAGGAACGAAGACATACACTGATACCCAATAACACAGATACACACTTACACGAACTAACACTGACATACACTGACACCAAGTAACAATGACATGCTCTAAGACCAATTAACAAAGACATACACTGATACCCAGTAACACAGACAAACACTTACACGAAGTAACAAATACATTCACTGACACCAAGTAACAAAGACATACACTTACACCAAGTAACAAAGACATACACTGACACCAAGTAACAAAGACATACACTTACACCAAATAACACTGACATACACTGACACCAAGTAACAAAGACATACACTTACACCAACTAACAAAGTCACTCACTTACACCAAGTAACACAGACATACACTGACACCAAGTAACAAAGATTTGCACCTCCACCAAGTAAGAAAGACACACACTTACACCAAGTAACACAGACCTACACTGACACCAAGTAACAAAGACATAAACTGATACCCAGCAACACAGACGCACTCTGACACCAAGTAAGAAAGAAAGACACTGATACCCAGTAACACAGACACACACTTACACCAAGTATCAAAGACATACACTGACATCAAGTAACCAAGACATACACTTACACAAGGTAACAAAGACATACACTGACACCAAGTATCAAAGACATACACTTACACCAAGTAACAAAGACATACACTGACATCAAGTAACAAAGACATATACTTACACCAAGTAACACAGACATGCACTTACACCAAGTAACAAAGACATACAGTGACACCAACTAACAAAGGCATACACTGATACCCAGTAACACAGACACACGCTTACACAAAGTAACAAAGACATACACTGATACCCAGGAACACAGACACACACTTACACCAACTAACACAGACATACACTGACACCAAGTAACAAAGACATACACTGACACCAGTAACAAAGACATACACTGACAGCAAGTAACAAAGACTTACACTTACACCAAGTAAAAAAGACATGCACTGACACCAAGTAACAAAGACATACACTGATACCCAGTAACACAGACACACAGTTACACCTAGTAACAAAGACATACACTGATACCCAGTTACACTGACACAAACTTACACCAAGTAACACAGACACACACAGACATCAAGTAACAAAGACACACACTGAAACCCAGTGACACAGACACACACTTACACCAAGTAACAAAGACAAACACAGACACCAAGTAACAAAGACATACACTTACACCAAGTAGCAAAGACATACACTGACAACAAGTAACAAAGGCATACACTGATACCCAGTAACACAGACACACACTTACACCAAGTAACAAAGACATACAAAGATACCCAGTAACCAAGACATACACTTACACCAAGTAACACAGACATACACTGAAACCAAGTAACAAAGGCATACACTGACACCAAGTAACAAAGACATACACTTACACCACGTAACAAAAACATGCCCTGACACCAAGTCACAAAGACACACACTGACACCCATTGACAAAGACATACACTGACACCAAGTCACAAATGCATACACTGATACAGAGTAACACAGACACACACTTACACCAAGTAACAAAGACATACACTGAGACCCAGTAACAAAGACATACACTGACACCCAGTAACACAGACACACACGGACACCATGTAACAAAGACACACACTTACACCAAGTAACACAGACACACACTGACACCCAGTAACACAGACACACACTTACACCAAGTAACACAGACACACACTGACACCAAGTGACAAAGACATACTCTGATACCCAGTAACACAGGCACACACTTACACCAATTAACACAGACATACACTGACACCAAGTAACAAAGACATACACTGACACCAAGTAACAAAGACATACACTTACACCAAGTAACAAAGACACAGACTTACACCAAGTAACCCAGACATACACTGAAACCAAGTATCAAAGACAGACAATTACACCAAGTAACAAAGACATGCACTGATACCCAATAACACAGACACACACTTACACCAACTAACACAGACATACGCTGACACCAAGTAACAAAGACATACACTGATACCCAGTAACACAGACACACACTGACACCAAGTAACAAAGACATACACTGACACCAATTAACAAAGACAGACAATTACACCAAGTAAAAAAGACATACACAGATAACAAGTAACAAAGACATACACTGACACCAAGTAACGAAGCCATACACTGATACCCACTAACACAGACAGACACTTACACCAAGTAACAAAGACATGCACTGATACCCAATAACACAGACACACACTTACACCAACTAACACAGACATACGCTGACACCAAGTAACAAAGACAGACACTGATACCCCGTAACACAGACACACACTTCCACCAAGTAACAAAGACAAACACTGACACCCAGGAACACAGATACACACTGACACTCAGTAATACAGAGAAACACTGACACCAAGTAACAAAGACAGACACTGACACCAAGTACAAAGACATACACAGACACCAAGTAACAAAGACATACAATGATACCCAGTAACACATACACGCACTGGCACCCAGTAACAAAGACATACACTGACACCAAGTAACACTGACATACACTGACACCAAGTAACAAAGACATACACAGATACCCGTTAACACAGACACACACTTACACCAAGTAACAAAGACATACACTGATACACAGTAACACATACACACACTTACACCAATTAACAAAGACATACACTGACACAAAGTAACAAAGATAAACACTTACAAGAAGTAACAAAGACATGCACTGACACCAAGTAACAAGGACATACCCTGATACCCAGTAACACAGACACACACTTACACCAAGGAACGAAGACATACACTGATACCTAATAACACAGACATACACTTACACCAACTAACACTGACATACACTGACACCAAGCAACAGTGACATGCACTGACACCAATTAACAAAGACATACACTGATACCCAGTAACACAGACAAACACTTACACGAAGTAACAAATACATTCACTGACACCAAGTAACAAAGACATACACTTACACCTAGTAACAAAGACAGACACTGACACCAAGTAACAAAGACATACACTGATACCAATTAACAAAGACAAACAATTACACCAAGTAAAAAAGACATACACAGACACCAAGTAACAAAGACATACACTGATACCCAGTAACACAGATACACACTTACACCAAGTAACAAAGACATACACTGACACCAAGTAACAAAGAAAGGCACTGATACCCAGTAACACAGACACACACTTACACCAAGTCACAAAGACATACACTGATACCCAGTAACACAGACACACACTTCCACCAAGTAACAAAGACATACACTGACACCAAGTAACGAAGCCATACACTGATACCCAGTAACACAGACAGACACTTACACCAAGTAACAAAGACATGCACTGATACCCAATAACACAGACACACACTTACACCAACTAACACAGACATACGCTGACACCAAGTAACAAAGACATACACTGACACCGAGGAACACAGATACACACTGACACACAGTAACACAGAGAAACACTTACACCAAGTAACAAATACAGACACTGATACCCCGTAACACAGACACACACTTCCACCAAGTAACAAAGACATACACTGACACCCAGGAACACAGATACACACTGACACTCAGTAATACAGAGAAACACTGACACCAAGTAACAAAGACAGACACTGACACCAAGTACAAAGACATACACAGACACCAAGTAACAAAGACATACAATGATACCCAGTAACACATACACGCACTGGCACCCAGTAACAAAGACATACACTGACACCAAGTAACAAAGACATACACAGATACCCGTTAACACAGACACACACTTACACCAAGTAACAAAGACATACACTGATACACAGTAACACATACACACACTTACACCAAGTAACAAAGACATACACTGACACAAAGTAACAAAGATAAACACTTACAAGAAGTAACAAAGACATGCACTGACACCAAGTAACAAGGACATATCCTGATACCCAGTAACACAGACACACACTTACACCAAGGAACGAAGACATACACTGATACCCAATAACACAGACATACACTTACACCAACTAACACTGACATACACTGACACCAAGCAACAATGACATGCACTGACACCAATTAACAAAGACATACACTGATACCCAGTAACACAGACAAACACGTACACGAAGTAACAAATACATTCACTGACACCAAGTAACAAAGACATACACTTACACCTAGTAACAAAGACAGACACTGACACCAAGTAACAAAGACATACACTGATACCCAGTAACACAGACAAACACTTACACGAAGTAACAAATACATTCACTGACACCAAGTCCCAAAGACAAACACTGACTCCCAGTAACAAAGACATACACTGACACCAGGTCACAAAGACAGACACTGATACCCAGTAACAAAGACATACACTGACACCCAGTAACAAAGACATGCACTGACACCCAGTAACAAAGACACACACTGACACGAAGTAACAAAGACATACACTGATACCCAGTAACACAGACACACACTTACAACAAGTAACAAAGACATACACTGACACCAAGTCCCAAAGACAAACACTGACTCCCAGTAACAAAGACATACACTGACACCAGGTCACAAAGACATACACTGATACACAGTTACACAGACACACACTTCCACCATGAAACACAGACATATACTGACACCAAGTAACAAAGACATACACTGATACCCAGTAACACAGACACACACTTACACCAAGTAACAAAGACAGACACTGATACCCAGTAACACAGCCACACACTTACACGAAATAACACAGACACACACTGACCCCCAGTAACACAGACATACACTGATACCCAGTAACACAGACACACACTTACAGCAAGTAACAAAGACATACACTGACACCAAGTAACACAGACATACATTGACACCAAGTAACACAGACATACACTGACACCAAGTAACAAAGACATACAATTACACCAAGTAACAAAGACACACAATTACACCATGTAACACAGACATACACTGACACCAAGTAACAAAGACATACAATTACACCAAGTAACAAAGACACACAATTACACCATGTAACACAGATATACACTGACACCAAGTAACAAAGACATGCACTGATACCCAGTAACACAGACACACACTTACAGCAATTAACAAAGACATACACTGACACCAAGAAACACAGACATACACTGACACCAAGTAACACAGACACACACTTACACCAAGTAACAAAGACATACAATGACACCAAGAAACACAGACACACACTTACACCAAGTAACACAAACACACACTTACACCAAGTAACAAGGACATACACTGACACCAAGTAACAAAGACACACACTTAAACCAAGTAACACAGACATGGACTGATACCCAGTAACACAAACAAACACACTGACGCCAAGTAACACAGACATACACTGACACCAAGTAACAAAGACATACATTGACACCAAGTAACACAGACATACACTGACACCAAGTAACAAAGACATACAATTACACCAAGTAACAAAGACACACACTTACACCATGTAACACAGATATACACTGACACCAAGTAACAAAGACATGCACTGATACCCAGGAACACAGACACACACTTACACCAAGTAACACAGACACACACTTACACCAAGTAACAAAGACATACACTTGCACCAAGTAACACAGACATACACTGACCCCAAGCAACACACATACACACTTACACCAAGAAACACTGACATACACTGACACCAAGTAACAAAGACATAAACTGATACCCAGGAACACAGGCACACACTTACACCAAGTAACACAAACACACACTTACACCAAGTAACAAAGACATACACTGACACCAAGTAACAAATACACACACTTACACCATGTAACACAGATATACACTGACACCAAGTAACAAAGACATACACTGATACCCAGTAACACAGACACACACTTACACCAAGTAACACAGACATACACTGACACCAAGTAACAAAGACATACACTGATACCCAGGAACACAGACACACACTTACACCAAGTAACACAAACACACACTTACACCAAGTAACAAAGACATACACTGACACCAAGTAACAAATACACACACTTACACCATGTAACACAGATATACACTGACACCAAGTAACAAAGACATGCACTGACACCCAGTAACACAGACACACACTTACACCAAGTAACACAAACACACACTTACACCAAGTAACAAAGACATACACTGACACCAAGTAACAAAGACACACACTTACACCAAGTAACCCAGACATAGACTGACACCAAGTAACAAAGACATACACTTACACCAAGTAACACAGACATACACTTACACCAAGTCACAAAGACACACACTGACACCCAGTAACAAAGACATACATTGACACCAATTCACAAAGACATACACTGATACCCAGTAACACAGACACACACTTACACCAAGTAACACAGACATACACTGACACCAAATAACAAAGACATACACTGATACCCAGTAACACAGACACACACTTACACAAAGTAAAAAAGAAAGACACTGATACCCAGTAACATAGACACACACTTCCACCAAGTAACAAAGACATACACTGATACCCAGTAACACAGACACACACTTACACAAAGCAAAAAAGACAGACCCTGATACCCAGTAACACAGACAGACACTTACACCAAGTAACAAAGACATACACTGACACCAAGTAACAAAGACACACACTTACACCAAGTAACCCAGACATAGACTGACACCAAGTAACAAAGACATACACTGATATCCAATAACACAGACACACACTTACACAAAGCAAAAAAGACAGACCCTGATACCCAGTAACACAGACAGACACTTACACCAAGTAAAACAGACATACACTGACACCAAGTAACAAAGACATACACTGATATCCAATAACACAGACACACACTTACACAAAGCAAAAAAGACAGACCCTGATACCCAGTAACACAGACAGACACTTACACCAAGTAACAAAGACATACACTGACACCAAGTAACAAAGACACACACTTACACCAAGTAACCCAGACATAGACTGACACCAAGTAACAAAGACATACACTTACACCAAGTAACACAGACATACACTGACACCAAGTCACAAAGACACACACTGACACCCAGTAACAAAGACATACATTGACACCAATTCACAAAGACATACACTGATACCCAGTAACACAGACACACACTTACACCAAGTAACACAGACATACACTGACACCAAATAACAAAGACATACACTGATACCCAGTAACACAGACACACACTTACACAAAGTAAAAAAGAAAGACACTGATACCCAGTAACATAGACACACACTTACACCAAGTAACAAAGACATACACTGATACCCAGTAACACAGACACTTCACTTACACCAAGTAAAACAGACATACACTGACACCAAGTAACAAAGACATACACTGATATCCAATAACACAGACACACACTTACGCAAAGCAAAAAAGACAGACCCTGATACCCAGTAACACAGACAGACACTTACACCAAGTAACAAAGACATACACTGATACCCAGTAACACAGACAAACACTGACACCCAGTAACACAGACACACACGGACACCAAGTAACAAAGACACAAACTTACACCAAGTAACACAGACACACACTGACACCCAGTAACACAGACACACACTTACACGAAGTAACAAAGACATACACTGACACCAATTAACAAAGACATACACTTACACCAAGTAACAAAGACATGCACTGACACCAAGTAACAAAGACATACACTGATACCCAGTAACACAGACACACACTTACAACAAGTAACAAAGACATACACTGACACCAAGTAACAAAGACACACACTTTCACCATGTAACACAGATATACACTGACACCAAGTAACAAAGACATGCACTGACACCCAGTAACAAAGACATACACTGACACCCAGTTACACAGACACACACGGACACCAAGTAACAAAGACACACACTTACACCAAGTAACACAAACACACACTGACACCCAGTAACACAGCCACACACTTACACCAAGCAACACAGACATACACTGACACCAAGTAACAAAGACATACACTGATACCCAGTAACACAGACACACACTTACACCAAGTAACACAGACATACACTGACACCAAGTAACAAAGACATACACTGATACCCAGGAACACAGACACACACTTACACCAAGTAACACAGATACACACTTAAACCAAGTAACAAAGACATACAATTACACCAAGTAACAAAGACACACACTTACACCTAGCAACACAGACATACACTGACACCAAGTAACAAAGACATACACTGATACCCAGTAACACAGACACACACTTACACCAAGTAACACAGACAGACACTGACACCAAGTAACAAAGACATACACTGACACCCAGTAACACAGACACACACGGACACCAAGTAACAAAGACACACACTTACACCAAGTAACACAAACACACACTGACACCCAGTAACACAGACACACACTTACACCTAGCAACACAGACATACACTGACACCAAGTAACAAAGACATACACTGATACCCAGTAACACAGACACACACTTACACCAAGTAACACAGACATACACTGACACCAAGTAACAAAGACATACACTGATACCCAGGAACACAGACACACACTTACACCAAGTAACACAAACACACACTTACACCAAGTAACAAAGACATACACTGACACCAAGTAACAAATACACACACTTACACCATGTAACACAGATATACACTGACGCCAAGTAACAAAGACATGCACTGACACCCAGTAACACAGACACACACTTACACCAAGTAACACAAACACACACTTACACCAAGTAACTAAGACATACACTGACACCAAGTAACAAAGACACACACTTACACCAAGTAACCCAGACATAGACTGACACCAAGTAACAAAGACATACACTTACACCAAGTAACACAGACATACACTGACACCAAGTCACAAAGACACACTGACACCCAGTAACAAAGACATACACTGACACCAATTCACAAAGACATACACTGATACCCAGTAACACAGACACACACTTACACCAAGTAACACAGACATACACTGACACCAAGTAACAAAGACATACACTGATACCCAGTAACACAGACACACACTTACACAAAGTAAAAAAGGCAGACACTGATACCCAGTAACACAGACACACACTTACACCAAGTAACAAAGACATACACTGATTCCCAGTAACACAGACACACACTTACACCAAGTAAAACAGACATACACTGACACCAAGTAACAAAGACATACACTGATACCCAATAACACAGACACACACTTACACAAAGTAAAAAAGACAGACACTGATACCCAGTAACACAGACACACACTTACACCAAGTAACAAAGACATACACTGATACCCAGTAACACAGACACACACTTACACAAAGTAAAACAGACATACACTGACACCAAGTAACGAAGACATACACTGATACCCAGTAACACAGACACACACTTACACCAAGTAACAAAGTCATACACTGACACCAAGTAACAAAGACATAAACTGACACCCAGTAACACAGACACACACGGACACCAAGTAACAAAGACACAAACTTACACCAAGTAACACAGACACACACTGACACCCAGTAACACAGACACACACTTACACCAAGTAACACAGACACACACTTACACCAAGTAACACAAACACACACTTACACCAAGTAACAAAGACATACACTGACACCAAGTAACAAAGACACACACCTACACCATGTAACACAGATATACACTGACACCAAGTAACAATGACATGCACTGACACCCAGTAACACAGACACACACTTACACCAAGTAACACAAACACACACTTACACCAAGTAACAAAGACATGCACTGACACCAAGTAACAAAGACACACACTTACACCAAGTAACACAGACATACACTGATACCCAGTAACACAGACACACACTTACACCAAGTAACACAGACATACACTGACAGCAAGTAACAAAGACATACACTGATACCCAGTAACACAGACACACATTTACACAAAGTAAAAAAGACAGACACTGATACCCAGTAACACAGACATACACTTACACCAAGTAACAAAGACATACACTGATACCCAGTAACACAGACACACACTTACACCAAGTAAAACAGACATACACTGACACCAAGTAACAAAGACATACACTGATACCCAATAACACAGACATACACTTACACCAAGTAACAAAGACAGAAACCGATACCCAGTAACACAGACACACACTTACACCAAGTAACAAAGTCATACACTGACACCAAGTAACAAAGACATAAACTGACACCCAGTAACACAGACACACACGGACACCAAGTAACAAAGACACAAACTTACACCAAGTAACACAGAAACACACTGACACCCAGTAACACCGACATACACTGACACCAAGTAACAAAGACATACACTGATACCCAGGAACACAGACACACACTTACACCAAGTAACACAAACACACACTTACACCTAGTAACAAGGACATACACTGACACCAAGTAACAAAGACACACACTTACACCATGTAACACAGATATACACTGACACCAAGTAACAAAGACATGCACTGACACCCAGTAACACAGACACACACTTACACCAAGTAACACAAACACACACTTACACCAAGTAACAAAGACATGCACTGACACCAAGTAACAAAGACACACACTTACACCAAGTAACACAGACATACACTGATACCCAGTAACACAGACACACACTTACACCAAGTAACACAGACATACACTGACAGCAAGTAACAAAGACATACACTGATACCCAGTAACACAGACACACATTTACACAAAGTAAAAAAGACAGACACTGATACCCAGTAACACAGACATACACTTACACCAAGTAACAAAGACATACACTGATACCCAGTAACACAGACACACACTTACACCAAGTAAAACAGACATACACTGACACCAAGTAACAAAGACATACACTGATACCCAATAACACAGACATACACTTACACCAAGTAACAAAGACAGAAACCGATACCCAGTAACACAGACACACACTTACACCAAGTAACAAAGTCATACACTGACACCAAGTAACAAAGACATAAACTGACACCCAGTAACACAGACACACACGGACACCAAGTAACAAAGACACAAACTTACACCAAGTAACACAGAAACACACTGACACCCAGTAACACCGACATACACTGACACCAAGTAACAAAGACATACACTGATACCCAGGAACACAGACACACACTTACACCAAGTAACACAAACACACACTTACACCTAGTAACAAGGACATACACTGACACCAAGTAACAAAGACACACACTTACACCATGTAACACAGATATACACTGACACCAAGTAACAAAGACATGCACTGACACCCAGTAACACAGACACACACTTACACCAAGTAACACAAACACACACTTACACCAAGTAACAAAGACATACACTGACACCAAGTAACAAAGACACACACTTACACCAAGTAACCCAGACATAGACTGACACCAAGTAACAAAGACATACACTTACACCAAGTAACACAGACATACACTGACACCAAGTAACAAAGACATGCACTGACACCCAGTAACACAGACACACACTTACACCAAGTAACACAAACACACACTTACACGAAGTAACAAAGAGGTACAATGACACCCAGTAACACAGACACACACTTACACCAAGTAACACAAACACACACTTACACCAAGTAACAAAGACATACACTGACACCAAGTAACAAAGACACACACTTACACCAAGTAACCCAGACATAGACTGACACCAAGTAACAAAGACATACACTTACACCAAGTAACACAGACATACACTGACACCAAGTCACAAAGACACACACTGACACCATGTAACACAGACATACACTGACACCAAGTCACAAAGACACACACTGACACCCAGTAACAAAGACATACACTGACACCAATTCACAAAGACATACACTGATACCCAGTAACACAGACACACACTTACACCAAGTAACACAGACGTACACTGACACCAAGTAACAAAGACATACACTGATACCCAGTAACACAGACACACACTTAGACAAAGTAAAAAAGACAGACACTGATACCCAGTAACACAGACACACACTTACACCAAGTAACAAAGACATACACTGATACCCAATAACACAGACACACACTTACACCAAGTAACAAAGACAGAAACCGATACCCAGTAACACAGACACACACTTACACCAAGTAACAAAGTCATACACTGACACCAAGTAACAAAGACATAAACTGACACCCAGTAACACAGACACACACGGACACCAAGTAACAAAGACACAAACTTACACCAAGTAACACAGACACACACTGACACCCAGTAACACAGACACACACTTACACCAAGTAACAAAGACATACACTGACACCAATTAACAAAGACATACACTTACACCAAGTAACAAAGACATGCACTGACACCAAGTAACAAAGACATACACTGATACCCTGTAACACAGACACACACTTACAACAAGTAACAAAGACATACACTTACACCATGTAACACAGATATACACTGACACCAAGTAACATGCTGTTCTCCCTTCGTCAGATACAGGAGAAATGCCGTGAACAACAGATGCCCCTCTACATTGCTTTCATTGATCTCACCAAAGCCTTTGACCTCGTCAGCAGACGTGGTCTCTTCAGACTACTAGAAAAGATCGGATGTCCACCAAAGCTACTAAGTATCATCACCTCATTCCATGACAATATGAAAGGCACAATTCAACATGGTGGCTCCTCATCAGAGCCCTTTCCTATCCTGAGTGGTGTGAAACAGGGCTGTGTTCTCGCGCCCACACTTTTTGGGATTTTCTTCTCCCTGCTGCTTTCACATGCGTTCAAATCCTCTGAAGAAGGAATTTTCCTCCACACAAGATCAGGGGGCAGGTTGTTCAACCTTGCCCGTCTAAGAGCGAAGTCCAAAGTACGGAAAGTCCTCATCAGAGAACTCCTCTTTGCTGACGATGCTGCTTTAACATCTCACACTGAAGAATGCCTGCAGAGTCTCATCGACAGGTTTGCGTCTGCCTGCAATGAATTTGGCCTAACCATCAGCCTCAAGAAAACGAACATCATGGGGCAGGATGTCAGAAATGCTCCATCCATCAATATTGGCGACCACGCTCTGGAAGTGGTTCAAGAGTTCACCTACCTAGGCTCAACTATCACCAGTAACCTGTCTCTAGATGCAGAAATCAACAAGCGCATGGGTAAGGCTTCCACTGCTATGTCCAGACTGGCCAAGAGAGTGTGGGAAAATGGCGCACTGACACGGAACACAAAAGTCCGAGTGTATCAGGCCTGTGTCCTCAGTACCTTGCTCTACGGCAGCGAGGCCTGGACAACGTATGCCAGCCAAGAACGACGTCTCAATTCATTCCATCTTCGCTGCCTTCGGAGAATACTTGGCATCAGGTGGCAGGACTATATCTCCAACACAGAAGTCCTTGAAGCGGCCAACACCCCCAGCTTATACACACTACTGAGTCAGCGGCGCTTGAGATGGCTTGGCCATGTGAGCCGCATGGAAGATGGCAGGATCCTCAAAGACACATTGTACAGCGAGCTCGCCACTGGTATCAGACCCACCGGCCGTCCATGTCTCCGTTATAAAGACGTCTGCAAACGCGACATGAAATCGTGTGACATTGATCACAAGTCGTGGGAGTCAGTTGCCAGCAGTCGCCAAAGCTGGCGGGCAGCCATAAAGACAGGGCTAAATTGTGGCGAGTCGAAGAGACTTAGTAGTTGGCAGGAAAAAAGACAGAGGCACAAGGGGAGAGCCAACTGTGCAACAGCCCCAACAAACAAATTTCTCTGCAGCACCTGTGGAAGAGCCTGTCACTCCAGAATTGGCCTTTATAGCCACTCCAGGCGCTGCTTCACAAACCACTGACCACCTCCAGGCGCGTATCCATTGTCTCTCGAGATAAGGAGGCCCAAAAGAAAGAAAGACAAAGAAGTAACAAAGACATGCACTGACACCCAGTAACACAGACACACACTTACACCAAGTAACACAAACACACACTTACACCAAGTAACAAAGACATACACTGACACCAAGTAACAAAGACACACACTTACACCAAGTAACACAAACACACACTGACACCCAGTAACACAGACACACACTTACACCTAGCAACACAGACATACACTGACACCAAGTAACAAAGACATACACTGATACCCAGTAACACAGACACACACTTACACCAAGTAACACAGACATACACTGACACCAAGTAACAAAGACATACAATTACACCAAGTAACAAAGACACACACTTACACCTAGCAACACAGACATACACTGACCCCAAGTAACAAAGACATACACTGATACCCAGTAACACAGACACACACTTACACCAAGTAACACAGACATACACTGACACCAAGTAACAAAGACATACACTGATACCCAGGAACACAGACACACACTGACACCAAGTAACACAAACACACACTTACACCAAGTAACAAAAACATACAATGACACCAAGTAACAAAGACACACACTTACACCATGTAACACAGATATACACTGACACCAAGTAACAAAGACATGCACTGACACCCAGTAACACAGACACGCACTTACACCAAGTAACACAAACACACACTTACACCAAGTAACAAAGACAGACACTGACACCAAGTAACAAAGACACACACTTACACCAAGTAACCCAGACATAGACTGACACCAAGTAACAAAGACATACACTTACACCAAGTAACACAGACATACACTGACACCAAGTCACAAAGACACACACTGACACCCAGTAACAAAGACATACACTGACACCAAGTAACACAGACACACACTTACACCAAGTAAAACAGACATACACTGACACCAAGTAACAAAGACATACACTGATACCCAATAACACAGACACACACTTACACCAAGTAACAAAGACAGAAACCGATACCCAGAAACACAGACACACACTTACACCAAGTAACAAAGTCATACACTGACACCAAGTAACAAAGACATAAACTGACACCCAGTAACACAGACACACACGGACACCAAGTAACAAAGACACAAACTTACACCAAGTAACACAGACACACACTGACACCCAGTAACACAGACATACACTGACACCAAGTAACAAAGACATACACTGATACCCAGGAACACAGACACACACTTACACCAAGTAACACAAACACACACTTACACCAAGTAACGAAGACATACACTGACACCAAGTAACAAAGACACACACTTACACCAAGTAACACAGATATACACTGACACCAAGTAACAAAGGCATGCACTGACACCCAGTAACACAGACACACACGGACACCAAGTAACAAAGAAATACACTTACACCAAGTAACACAGACATACACTGATACCCAGTAACACAGACACACACTTACACCAAGTAACAAAGACATACACTGACACCCAGGAACACAGATACACACTGACACCCAGTAATACAGAGAAACACTTACACCAAGTAACAAAGACAGACACTGATACCCCGGAACACAGACACACACTTACACCAAGTAACAAATACATACACTGACACCCAGGAACACAGATACACACTGACACCCAGTAATACAGAGAAACACTGACACCAAGTACTAAGACATACACAGACACCAAGTAACAAAGACATACAATGATACCCAGTAAAACATACACGCACTGGCACCCAGGAACAAAGACATACACTGACACCAAGTAACAAAGACAGACACTGATACCCGTTAACACAGACACACACTTACACCAAGTAACAAAGACATACACTGATACACAGTAACACATACACACACTTACACCAAGTAACAAAGACATACACTGCCACAAAGTAACAAAGATAAACACTTACAAGAAGTAACAAAGACATGCACTGACACCAAGTAACAAGGACATACCCTGATAGCCAGTAACACAGACACACACTTACACCAAGGAACGAAGACATACACTGATACCCAATAACACAGATACACACTTACACGAACTAACACTGACATACACTGACACCAAGTAACAATGACATGCTCTAACACCAATTAACAAAGACATACACTGATACCCAGTAACACAGACAAACACTTACACGAAGTAACAAATACATTCACTGACACCAAGTAACCAAGACATACACTTACACCAAGTAACAAAGACATACACTGACACCAAGTAACAAAGACATACACTTACACCAAATAACACTGACATACACTGACACCAAGTAACAAAGACATACACTTACACCAACTAACAAAGTCACTCACTTACACCAAGTAACACAGACATACAGTGACACCAAGTAACAAAGATTTGCACCTCCACCAAGTAAGAAAGACACACAATTACACCAAGTAACACAGACCTACACTGACACCAAGTAACAAAGACATAAACTGATACCCAGCAACACAGACGCACTCTGACACCAAGTAAGAAAGACAGACACTGATACCCAGTAACACAGACACACACTTACACCAAGTATCAAAGACATACACTGACATCAAGTAACCAAGACATACACTTACACAAGGTAACAAAGACATACACTGACACCAAGTATCAAAGACATACACTTACACCAAGTAACAAAGACATACACTGACATCAAGTAACAAAGACATATACTTACACCAAGTAACACAGACATGCACTTACACCAAGTAACAAAGACATACACTGACACCAACTAACAAAGGCATACACTGATACCCAGTAACACAGACACACGCTTACACAAAGTAACAAAGACATACACTGATACCCAGGAACACAGACACACACTTACACCAACTAACACAGACATACACTGACACCAAGTAACAAAGACATACACTGACACCAGTAACAAAGACATACACTGACAGCAAGTAACAAAGACATACACTTACACCAAGTACAAAAGACATGCACTGACACCAAGTAACAAAGACATACACTGATACCCAGTAACACAGACACACAGTTACACCTAGTAACAAAGACATACACTGATACCCAGTTACACTGACACAAACTTACACCAAGTAACACAGACACACACAGACATCAAGTAACAAAGACACACACTGAAACCCAGTGACACAGACACACACTTACACCAAGTAACAAAGACAAACACAGACACCAAGTAACAAAGACATACACTTACACCAAGTAGCAAAGACATACACTGACAACAAGTAACAAAGGCATACACTGATACCCAGTAACACAGACACACACTTACACCAAGTGACAAAGACATACAAAGATACCCAGTAACCAAGACATACACTTACACCAAGTAACACAGACATACACTGAAACCAAGTAACAAAGGCATACACTGACACCAAGTAACAAAGACATACACTTACACCACGTAACAAAAACATGCCCTGACACCAAGTCACAAAGACACACACTGACACCCATTGACAAAGACATACACTGACACCAAGTCACAAATGCATACACTGATACAGAGTAACACAGACACACACTTACACCAAGAAACAAAGACATACACTGAGACCCAGTAACAAAGACATACACTGACACCCAGTAACACAGACACACACGGACACCATGTAACAAAGACACACACTTACACCAAGTAACACAGACACACACTGACACCCAGTAACACAGACACACACTTACACCAAGTAACACAGACACACACTGACACCAAGTGACAAAGACATACTCTGATACCCAGTAACACAGGCACACACTTACACCAATTAACACAGACATACACTGACACCAAGTAACAAAGACATACACTGACACCAAGTAACAAAGACATACACTTACACCAAGTAACAAAGACACAGACTTACACCAAGTAACCCAGACATACACTGAAACCAAGTATCAAAGACAGACAATTACACCAAGTAACAAAGACATGCACTGATACCCAATAACACAGACACACACTTACACCAACTAACACAGACATACGCTGACACCAAGTAACAAAGACATACACTGATACCCAGTAACACAGACACACACTGACACCAAGTAACAAAGACATACACTGACACCAATTAACAAAGACAGACATTTTCACCAAGTAAAAAAGACATACACAGACAACAAGTAACAAAGACATACACTGACACCAAGTAACGAAGCCATACACTGATACCCACTAACACAGACAGACACTTACACCAAGTAACAAAGACATGCACTGATACCCAATAACACAGACACACACTTACACCAACTAACACAGACATACGCTGACACCAAGTAACAAAGACATACACTGACAGCGAGGAACACAGATACACACTGACACCCAGTAACACAGAGAAACACTTACACCAAGTAACAAAGACAGACACTGATACCCCGTAACACAGACACACACTTCCACCAAGTAACAAAGACAAACACTGACACCCAGGAACACAGATACACACTGACACTCAGTAATACAGAGAAACACTGACACCAAGTAACAAAGACAGGCACTGACACCAAGTACAAAGACATACACAGACACCAAGTAACAAAGACATACAATGATACCCAGTAACACATACACGCACTGGCACCCAGTAACAAAGACATACACAGATACCCGTTAACACAGACACACACTTACACCAAGTAACAAAGACATACACTGATACACAGTAACACATACACACACTTACACCAAGTAACAAAGACATACACTGACACAAAGTAACAAAGATAAACACTTACAAGAAGTAACAAAGACATGCACTGACACCAAGTAACAAGGACATACCCTGATACCCAGTAACACAGACACACACTTACACCAAGGAACGAAGACATACACTGATACCCAATAACACAGACATACACTTACACCAACTAACACTGACATACACTGACACCAAGCAACATTGACATGCACTGACACCAATTAACAAAGACATACACTGATACCCAGTAACACAGACAAACACTTACACGAAGTAACAAATACATTCACTGACACCAAGTAACAAAGACATACACTTACACCTAGTAACAAAGACAGACACTGACACCAAGTAACAAAGACATACACTGATACCAATTAACAAAGACAAACAATTACACCAAGTAAAAAAGACATACACAGACACCAAGTAACAAAGACATACACTGATACCCAGTAACACAGATACACACTTACACCAAGTAACAAAGACATACACTGACACCAAGTAACAAAGACAGGCACTGATACCCAGTAACAAAGACACACAAATACACCAAGTCACAAAGACATACACTGATACCCAGTAACACAGACACACACTTCCACCAAGTAAAAAAGACATACACTGACACCAAGTAACGAAGCCATACACTGATACCCAGTAACACAGACAGACACTTACACCAAGTAACAAAGACATGCACTGATACCCAATAACACAGACACACACTTACACCAACTAACACAGACATACGCTGACACCAAGTAACAAAGACATACACTGACACCGAGGAACGCAGATACACACTGACACACAGTAACACAGAGAAACACTTACACCAAGTAACAAATACAGACACTGATACCCCGTAACACAGACACACACTTCCACCAAGTAACAAAGACATACACTGACACCCAGGAACACAGATACACACTGACACTCAGTAATACAGAGAAACACTGACACCAAGTAACAAAGACAGACACTGACACCAAGTACAAAGACATACACAGACACCAAGTAACAAAGACATACAATGATACCCAGTAACACATACACGCACTGGCACCCAGTAACAAAGACATACACTGACACCAAGTAACACTGACATACACTGACACCAAGTAACAAAGACATACACAGATACCCGTTAACACAGACACACACTTACACCAAGTAACAAAGACATACACTGATACACAGTAACACATACACACACTTACACCAAGTAACAAAGACATACACTGACACAAAGTAACAAAGATAAACACTTACAAGAAGTAACAAAGACATGCACTGACACCAAGTAACAAGGACATACCCTGATACCCAGTAACACAGACACACACTTACACCAAGGAACGAAGACATACACTGATACCCAATAACACAGACATACACTTACACCAACTAACACTGACATACACTGACACCAATTAACAACGACAAACAATTACACCAAGTAAAAAAGACATACACAGACACCAAGTAACAAAGACATACACTGATACCCAGTAACACAGATACACACTTACACCCAGTAACAAAGACATACACTGACACCAAGTAAGAAAGACAGGCACTGATACCCAGTAACACAGACACACACTTACACCAAGTCACAAAGACATACACTGATACCCAGTAACACAGACACACACATCCACCAAGTAACAAAGACATACACTGACACCAAGTAACGAAGCCATACACTGATACCCAGTAACACAGACAGACACTTACACCAAGTAACAAAGACATGCACTGATACCCAATAACACAGACACACACTTACACCAACTAACACAGACATACGCTGACACCAAGTAACAAAGACATACACTGACACCGAGGAACACAGATACACACTGACACACAGTAACACAGAGAAACACTTACACCAAGTAACAAATACAGACACTGATACCCCGTAACACAGACACACACTTCCACCAAGTAACAAAGACATACACTGATACTCAGTAACACATACACGCACTGGCACCCAGTAACAAAGACATACACAGACACCAAGTAACAAAGACATACAATGATACCCAGTAACACATACACGCACTGGCACCCAGTAACAAAGACATACACTGACACCAAATAACAAAGACATACACTGATACCCGCTAACACAGACACACACTTACACCAAGTAACAAAGACATACACTGATACACAGTAACACATACACACACTTACACCAAGTAACAAAGACATACACTGACACAAAGTAACAAAGATAAACACTTACAAGAAGTAACAAAGACATGCACTGACACCAAGTAACAAGGACATACCCTGATACCCAGTAACACAGACACACACTTACACCAAGGAACGAAGACATACACTGATACCCAATAACACAGACATACACTTTCACCAACTAACACTGACATACACTGACACCAAGTAACAATGACATGCACTGACACCAATTAACAAAGACATACACTGATACACAGTAACACAGACAAACACTTACAAGAAGTAACAAATACATTCACTGACACCAAGTAACAAAGACATACACTTACACCAAGTAACAAAGACAGACACTGACACCAAGTAACAAAGACATACACTGATACCCAGTAACACAGACAAACACTTACACGAAGTAACAAATACATTCACTGACACCAAGTCCCAAAGACAAACACTGACTCCCAGTAACAAAGACATACACTGACACCAGGTCACAAAGACAGACACTGACATCCAGTAACAAAGACATGCACTGACACCCAGTAACAAAGACACACACTGACACGAAGTAACAAAGACATACACTGATACCCAGTAACACAGACACACACTTACAACAAGCAACAAAGACATACACTGACACCAAGTCCCAAAGATAAACACTGACTCCCAGTAACAAAGACATACACTGACACCAGGTCACAAAGACATACACTGATACACAGTTACACAGACACATACTTCCACCATGAAACACAGACATATACTGACACCAAGTAACAAAGACATACACTGATACCCAGTAACACAGACACACACTTACACCAAGTAACAAAGACAGACACTGATACCCAGTAACACAGCCACACACTTACACGAAATAACACAGACACACAATGACCCCCAGTAACACAGACATACTCTGATACCCAGTAACACAGACACACACTTACAGCAAGTAACAAAGACATACACTGACACCAAGTAACACAGACATACATTGACACCAAGTAACACAGACATACACTGACACCAAGTAACAAAGACATACAATTACACCAAGTAACAAAGACACACACTTACACCATGTAACACAGATATACACTGACACCAAGTAACAAAGACATGCACTGATACCCAGTAACACAGACACACACTTACAGCAAGTAACAAAGACATACACTGACACCAAGAAACACAGACATCCACTGACACCAAGTAACACCGACACACACTTACACCAAGTAACAAAGACATACAATGACACCAAGAAACACAGACACACACTTACACCAAGTAACACAAACACACACTTACACCAAGTAACAAGGACATACACTGACACCAAGTAACAAAGACACACACTTCAACCAAGTAACACAGACATGGACTGACACCCAGTAACACAAACAAACACACTGACGCCAAGTAACACAGACATACACTGACACCAAGTAACAAAGACATACATTGACACCAAGTAACACAGACATACACTGACACCAAGTAACAAAGACATACAATTACACCAAGTAACAAAGACACACACTTACACCATGTACCACAGATATACACTGACACCAAGTAACAAAGACATGCACTGATACCCAGGAACACAGACACACACTTACACCAAGTAACACAGACACACACTTACACCAAGTAACAAAGACATACAGTTACACCAAGTAACACAGACATACACTGACCCCAAGCAACACACATACACACTTACACCAAGAAACACTGACATACACTGACACCAAGTAAAAAAGACATACACTGATACCCAGGAACACAGACACACACTTACACCAAGTAACACAAACACACACTTACACCAAGTAACAAAGACATACACTGACACCAAGTAACAAATACACACACTTACACCATGTAACACAGATATACACTGACACCAAGTAACAAAGACATACACTGATACCCAGTAACACAGACACACACTTACACCAAGTAACACAGACATACACTGACACCAAGTAACAAAGACATACACTGATACCCAGGAACACAGACACACACTTACACCAAGTAACACAAACACACACTTACACCAAGTAACAAAGACATACACTGACACCAAGTAACAAATACACACACTTACACCATGTAACACAGATATACACTGACACCAAGTAACAAAGACATGCACTGACACCCAGTAACACAGACACACACTTACACCAAGTAACACAGACATACACTGACACCAAGTAACAAAGACATACACTGATTCCCAGTAACACAGACACACACTTACACCAAGTAACACAAACACACACTTACACCAAGTAACAAAGACATACACTGACACCAAGTAACAAAGACACACACTTACACCAAGTAACCCAGACATAGACTGACACCAAGTAACAAAGACATACACTTACACCAAGTAACACAGACATACACTGACACCAAGTCACAAAGACACACACTGACACCCAGTAACAAAGACATACATTGACACCAAGTAACAAAGACATACAATTACACCAAGTAACAAAGACACACACTTACACCATGTACCACAGATATACACTGACACCAAGTAACAAAGACATGCACTGATACCCAGGAACACAGACACACACTTACACCAAGTAACACAGACACACACTTACACCAAGTAACAAAGACATACAGTTACACCAAGTAACACAGACATACACTGACCCCAAGCAACACACATACACACTTACACCAAGAAACACTGACATACACTGACACCAAGTAAAAAAGACATACACTGATACCCAGGAACACAGACACACACTTACACCAAGTAACACAAACACACACTTACACCAAGTAACAAAGACATACACTGACACCAAGTAACAAATACACACACTTACACCATGTAACACAGATATACACTGACACCAAGTAACAAAGACATACACTGATACCCAGTAACACAGACACACACTTACACCAAGTAACACAGACATACACTGACACCAAGTAACAAAGACATACACTGATACCCAGGAACACAGACACACACTTACACCAAGTAACACAAACACACACTTACACCAAGTAACAAAGACATACACTGACACCAAGTAACAAATACACACACTTACACCATGTAACACAGATATACACTGACACCAAGTAACAAAGACATGCACTGACACCCAGTAACACAGACACACACTTACACCAAGTAACACAGACATACACTGACACCAAGTAACAAAGACATACACTGATTCCCAGTAACACAGACACACACTTACACCAAGTAACACAAACACACACTTACACCAAGTAACAAAGACATACACTGACACCAAGTAACAAAGACACACACTTACACCAAGTAACCCAGACATAGACTGACACCAAGTAACAAAGACATACACTTACACCAAGTAACACAGACATACACTGACACCAAGTCACAAAGACACACACTGACACCCAGTAACAAAGACATACATTGACACCAATTCACAAAGACATACACTGATACCCAGTAACACAGACACACACTTACACCAAGTAACACAGACATACACTGACACCAAGTAACAAAGACATACACTGATACCCAGTAACACAGACACACACTTACACAAAGTAAAAAAAGACAGACACTGATGCCCAGTAACACAGACACACACTTACACCAAGTAACAAAGGCATACACTGATACCCAGTAACACAGACACTTCACTTACACCAAGAAAAACAGACATACACTGACACCAAGTAACAAAGACATACACTGATACCCAATAACACAGAGACACACTTACACAAAGCAAAAAAGACAGGCCCTGATACCCAGTAACACAGACAGACACTTACACCAAGTAACAAAGACATACACTGATACCCAGTAACACAGACAAACACTGACACCCAGTAACACAGACACACACGGGCACTAAGTAACAAAGACACAAACATACACCAAGTAACACAGACACACACTGACACCCAGTAACACAGACACACACTTACACGAAGTAACAAAGACATACACTGACACCAATTAACAAAGACATACACTTACACCAAGTAACAAAGACATGCACTGACACCAAGTAACAAAGACATACACTGATACCCAGTAACACAGACACACACTTACAACAAGTAACAAAAACATACACTGACACCAAGTAACAAAGACACACACTTTCACCATGTAACACAGATATACACTGACACCAAGTAACAAAGACATGCACTGACACCCAGTAACAAAGACATACACTGACACCCAGTTACACAGACACACACGGACACCAAGTAACAAAGACACACACTTACACCAAGTAACACAAACACACACTGACACCCAGTAACACAGACACACACTTACACCAAGCAACACAGACATACACTGACACCAAGTAACAAAGACATACACTGATACCCAGTAACACAGACACACACTTACACCAAGTAACACAGACATACACTGACACCAAGTAACAAAGACATACACTGATACCCAGGAACACAGACACAAACTTACACCAAGTAACACAGATACACACTTAAACCAAGTAACAAAGACATACAATTACACCAAGTAACAAAGACACACACTTACACCTAGCAACACAGACATACACTG
Organism: Heterodontus francisci; assembly: GCF_036365525.1. Taxonomy (NCBI): domain Eukaryota; kingdom Metazoa; phylum Chordata; class Chondrichthyes; order Heterodontiformes; family Heterodontidae; genus Heterodontus; species Heterodontus francisci. The sequence continues at coordinate 194,529 of NW_027140986.1, read as the reverse complement.
ACACCAAGTAACAAAGACATACACTGATACCCAGTAACACAGACACACACTTACACCAAGTAACACAGACATACACTGACACCAAGTAACAAAGACATACACTGACACCCAGTAACACAGACACACACGGACACCAAGTAACAAAGACACACACTTACACCAAGTAACACAAACACACTCTGACACCAAGTAACACAGACACACACTTACACCTAGCAACACAGACATACACTGACAACAAGTAACAAAGACATACACTGATAACCAGTAACACAGACACACACTTACACCAAGTAACACAGACATACACTGACACCAAGTAACAAAGACTTACACTGATACCCAGGAACACAGACACACACTTACACCAAGTAACACAAACACACACTTACACCAAGTAACAAAGACATACACTGACACCAAGTAACAAATACACACACTTACACCATGTAACACAGATATACACTGACGCCAAGTAACAAAGACATGCACTGACACCCAGTAACACAGACACACACTTACACCAAGTAACACAAACACACACTTACACCAAGTAACTAAGACATACACTGACACCAAGTAACAAAGACACACACTTACACCAAGTAACCCAGACATAGACTGACACCAAGTAACAAAGACATACACTTACACCAAGTAACACAGACATACACTGACACCAAGTCACAAAGACACACTGACACCCAGTAACAAAGACATACACTGACACCAATTCACAAAGACATACACTGATACCCAGTAACACAGACACACACTTACACCAAGTAACACAGACGTACACTGACACCAAGTAACAAAGACATACACTGATACCCAGTAACACAGACACACACTTACACAAAGTAAAAAGGCAGACACTGATAACCAGTAACACAGACACACACTTACACCAAGTAACAAAGACATACACTGATTCCCAGTAACACAGACACACACTTACACCAAGTAAAACAGACATACACTGACACCAAGTAACAAAGACATACACTGATACCCAATAACACAGACACACACTTACACAAAGTAAAAAAGACAGACACTGATACCCAGTAACACAGACACACACTTACACCAAGTAACAAAGACATACACTGATACCCAGTAACACAGACACACACTTACACAAAGTAAAACAGACATACACTGACACCAAGTAACAAAGACATACACTGATACCCAGTAACACAGACACACACTTACACCAAGTAACAAAGTCATACACTGACACCAAGTAACAAAGACATAAACTGACACCCAGTAACACAGACACACACGGACACCAAGTAACAAAGACACAAACTTACACCAAGTAACACAGACACACACTGACACCCAGTAACACAGACACACACTTACACCAAGTAACACAGTCACACACTTACACCAAATAACACAAACACACACTTACACCAAGTAACAAAGACATACACTGACACCAAGTAACAAAGACACACACTTACACCATGTAACACAGATATACACTGACACCAAGTAACAAAGACATGCACTGACACCCAGTAACACAGACACACACTTACACCAAGTAACACAAACACACACTTACACCAAGTAACAAAGACATGCACTGACACCAAGTAACAAAGACACACACTTACACCAAGTAACACAGACATACACTGATACCCAGTAACACAGACACACACTTACACCAAGTAACACAGACATACACTGACAGCAAGTAACAAAGACATACAATTACACCAAGTAACAAAGACACACACTTACACCTAGCAACACAGACATACACTGACACCAAGTAACAAAGACATACACTGATACCCAGTAACACAGACACACACTTACACCAAGTAACACAGACATACACTGACACCAAGTAACAAAGACATACACTGACACCCAGTAACACAGACACACACGGACACCAAGTAACAAAGACACACACTTACACCAAGTAACACAAACACACACTGACACCAAGTAACACAGACACACACTTACACCTAGCAACACAGACATACACTGACACCAAGTAACAAAGACATACACTGATACCCAGTAACACAGACACACACTTACACCAAGTAACACAGACATACACTGACACCAAGTAACAAAGACATACACTGATACCCAGGAACACAGACACACACTTACACCAAGTAACACAAACACACACTTACACCAAGTAACAAAGACATACACTGACACCAAGTAACAAATACACACACTTACACCATGTAACACAGATATACACTGACGCCAAGTAACAAAGACATGCACTGACACCCAGTAACACAGACACACACTTACACCAAGTAACACAAACACACACTTACACCAAGTAACTAAGACATACACAGACACCAAGTAACAAAGACTCACACTTACACCAAGTAACCCAGACATAGACTGACACCAAGTAACAAAGACATACACTTACACCAAGTAACACAGACATACACTGACACCAAGTCACAAAGACACACTGACACCCAGTAACAAAGACATACACTGACACCAATTCACAAAGACATACACTGATACCCAGTAACACAGAAACACACTTACACCAAGTAACACAGACATACACTGACACCAAGTAACAAAGACATACACTGATACCCAGTAACACAGACAAACACTTACACAAAGTAAAAAAGGTAGACACTGATACCCAGTAACACAGACACACACTTACACCAAGTAACAAAGACATACACTGATTCCCAGTAACACAGACACACACTTACACCAAGTAAAACAGACATACACTGACACCAAGTAACAAAGACATACACTGATACCCAATAACACAGACACACACTTACACAAAGTAAAAAAGACAGACACTGATACCCAGTAACACAGACACACACTTACACCAAGTAACAAAGACATACACTGATACCCAGTAACACAGACACACACTTACACAAAGTAAAGCAGACATACACTGACGCCAAGTAACAAAGACATACACTGATACCCAGTAACACAGACACACACTTACACGAAGTAACAAAGTCATACACTGACACCAAGTAACAAAGACATAAACTGACACCCAGTAACACAGACACACACGGACACCAAGTAACAAAGACACAAACTTACACCAAGTAACACAGACACACACTGACACCCAGTAACACAGACACACACTTACACCAAGTAACACAGACACACACTTACACCAAGTAACACAAACACACACTTACACCAAGTAACAAAGACATACACTGACACCAAGTAACAAAGACACACACTTACACCATGTAACACAGATATACACTGACACCAAGTAACAAAGACATGCACTGACACCCAGTAACACAGACACACACTTACACCAAGTAACACAAACACACACTTACACCAAGTAACAAAGACATGCACTGACACCAAGTAACAAAGACACACACTTACACCAAGTAACACAGACATACACTGATACCCAGTAACACAGACACACACTTACACCAAGTAACACAGACATACACTGACAGCAAGTAACAAAGACATACACTGATACCCAGTAACACAGACACACATTTACACAAAGTAAAAAAGACAGACACTGATACCCAGTAACACAGACACACACTTACACCAAGTAACAAAGACATACCCTGATACCCAGTAACACAGACACACACTTACACCAAGTAAAACAGACATACACTGACACCAAGTAACAAAGACATACACTGATACCCAATAACACAGACATACACTTACACCAAGTAACAAAGACAGAAACCGATACCCAGTAACACAGACACACACTTACACCAAGTAACAAAGTCATACACTGACACCAAGTAACAAAGACATAAACTGACACCCAGTAACACAGACACACACGGACACCAAGTAACAAAGACACAAACTTACACCAAGTAACACAGACACACACTGACACCCAGTAACACCGACATACACTGACACCAAGTAACAAAGACATACACTGATACCCAGGAACACAGACACACACTTACACCAAGTAACACAAACACACACTTACACCTAGTAACAAAGACATACAATGACACCAAGTAACAAAGACACACACTTACACCATGTAACACAGATATACACTGACACCAAGTAACAAAGACATGCACTGACACCCAGTAACACAGACACACACTTACACCAAGTAACACAAACACACACTTACACCAAGTAACAAAGACATACACTGACACCAAGTAACAAAGACACACACTTACACCAAGTAACCCAGACATAGACTGACACCAAGTAACAAAGACATACACTTACACCAAGTAACACAGACATACACTGACACCAAGTCACAAAGACACACACTGACACCCAGTAACAAAGACATACATTGACACCAATTCACAAAGACATACACTGATACCCAGTAACACAGACACACACTTACACCAAGTAACACAGACATACACTGACACCAAGTAACAAAGACATACACTGATACCCAGTAACACAGACACACACTTACACAAAGTAAAAAAGACAGACACTGATGCCCAGTAACACAGACACACACTTACACCAAGTAACAAAGACATACACTGATACCCAGTAACACAGACACTTCACTTACACCAAGTAAAATAGACATACACTGACACCAAGTAACAAAGACATACACTGATACCCAATAACACAGACACACACTTACACAAAGCAAAAAAGACAGACCCTGATACCCAGTAACACAGACAGACACTTACACCAAGTAACAAAGACATACACTGATACCCAGTAACACAGACAAACACTGACACCCAGTAACACAGACACACACGGACACCAAGTAACAAAGACATACACTGACACCAATTAACAAAGACATACACTTACACCAAGTAACAAAGACATGCACTGACACCAAGTAACAAAGACATACACTGATACCCAGTAACACAGACACACACTTACAACAAGTAACAAAGACATACACTGACACCAAGTAACAAAGACACACACTTTCACCATGTAACACAGATATACACTGACACCAAGTAACAAAGACATGCACTGACACCCAGTAACAAAGACATACACTGACACCCAGTTACACAGACACACACGGACACCAAGTAACAAAGACACACACTTACACCAAGTAACACAAACACACACTGACACCCAGTAACACAGACACACACTTACACCAAGCAACACAGACATACACTGACACCAAGTAACAAAGACATACACTGATACCCAGTAACACAGACACACACTTACACCAAGTAACACAGACATACACTGACACCAAGTAACAAAGACATACACTGATACCCAGGAACACAGACACACACTTACACCAAGTAACACAGATACACACTTAAACCAAGTAACAAAGACATACAATTACACCAAGTAACAAAGACACACACTTACACCTAGCAACACAGACATACACTGACACCAAGTAACAAAGACATACACTGATACCCAGTAACACAGACACACACTTACACCAAGTAACGCAGACATACACTGACACCAAGTAACAAAGACATACACTGACACCCAGTAACACAGACACACACGGACACCAAGTAACAAAGACACACACTTACACCAGGTAACACAAACACACACTGACACCAAGTAACACAGACACACACTTACACCTAGCAACACAGACATACACTGACACCAAGTAACTAAGACATACACTGATACCCAGGAACACAAACACACACTGATACCCAGTAACACAGACACACACTTACACAAAGTAACACAGACATACACTGACACCAAGTAACAAAGACATACACTGATACCCAGGAACACAGACACACACTTACACCAAGTAACACAAACACACACTTACACCAAGTAACAAAGACATACACTGACACCAAGTAACAAATACACACACTTACACCATGTAACACAGATATACACTGACGCCAAGTAACAAAGACATGCACTGACACCCAGTAACACAGACACACACTTACACCAAGTAACACAAACACACACTTACACCAAGTAACTAAGACATACACTGACACCAAGTAACAAAGACACACACTTACACCAAGTAACCCAGACATAGACTGACACCAAGTAACAAAGACATACACTTACACCAAGTAACACAGACATACACTGACACCAAGTCACAAAGACACACTGACACCCAGTAACAAAGACATACACTGACACCAATTCACAAAGACATACACTGATACCCAGTAACACAGACGCACACTTACACAAAGTAAAAAAGGCAGACACTGATACCCAGTAACACAGACACACACTTACACAAAGTAAAAAAGGCAGACACTGATACCCAGTAACACAGACACACACTTACACCAAGTAACAAAGACATACACTGATTCCCAGTAACACAGACACACAATTACACCAAGTAAAACAGACATACACTGACACCAAGTAACAAAGACATACACTGATACCCAATAACACAGACACACACTTACACAAAGTAAAAAAGACAGACACTGATACCCAGTAACACAGACACACACTTACACCAAGTAACAAAGACATACACTGATACCCAGTAACACAGACACACACTTACACCAAGTAACAAAGTCATACACTGACACCAAGTAACAAAGACATAAACTGACACCCAGTAACACAGACACACACGGACACCAAGTAACAAAGACACAAACTTACACCAAGTAACACAGACACACACTGACACCCAGTAACACAGACACACACTTACACCAAGTAACACAGACACACACTTACACCAAGTAACACAAACACACACTTACACCAAGTAACAAAGACATACACTGACACCAAGTAACAAAGACACACACTTACACCATGTAACACAGATATACACTGACACCAAGTAACAAAGACATGCACTGACACCCAGTAACACAGACACACACTTACACCAAGTAACACAAACACACACTTACACCAAGTAACAAAGACATGCACTGACACCAAGTAACAAAGACACACACTTACACCAAGTAACACAGACATACACTGATACCCAGTAACACAGACACACACTTACACCAAGTAACACAGACGTACACTGACAGCAAGTAACAAAGACATACACTGATACCCAGTAACACAGACACACATTTACACAAAGTAAAAAAGAAAGACACTGATACCCAGTAACACAGACACACACTTACACCAAGTAGCAAAGACATACACTGATACCCAGTAACACAGACACACACTTACACCAAGTAAAACAGACATACACTGACACCAAGTAACAAAGACATACACTGATACCCAATAACACAGACATACACTTACACCAAGTAACAAAGACAGAAACCGATACCCAGTAACACAGACACACACTTACACCAAGTAACAAAGTCATACACTGACACCAAGTAACAAAGACATAAACTGATACCCAGTAACACAGACACACACGGACACCAAGTAACAAAGACACAAACTTACACCAAGTAACACAGACACACACTGACACCCAGTAACACCGACATACACTGACACCAAGTAACAAAGACATACACTGATACCCAGGAACACAGACACACACTTACACCAAGTAACACAAACACACACTTACACCTAGTAACAAAGACATACACTGACACCAAGTAACAAAGACACACACTTACACCATGTAACACAGATATACACTGACACCAAGTAACAAAGACATGCACTGACACCCAGTAACACAGACACACACTTACACCAAGTAACACAAACACACACTTACACCAAGTAACAAAGACATACACTGACACCAAGTAACAAAGACACACACTTACACCAAGTAACCCAGACATAGACTGACACCAAGTAACAAAGACATACACTTACACCAAGTAACACAGACATACACTGACACCAAGTCACAAAGACACACACTGACACCATGTAACACAGATATACACTGACACCAAGTAACAAAGACATGCACTGACACCCAGTAACACAGACACACACTTACACCAAGTAACACAAACACACACTTACACCAAGTAACAAAGAGGTACACTGACACCAAGTAACAAAGACACACACTTACACCAAGTAACCCAGACATAGACTGACACCAAATAACAAAGACATACACTTACACCAAGTAACACAGACATACACTGACACCAAGTCACAAAGACACACACTGACACCCAGTAACAAAGACATACACTGACACCAATTCACAAAGACATACCCTGATACCCAGTAACACAGACACACACATACACCAAGTAACACAGACGTACACTGACACCAAGTAACAAAGACATACACTGATACCCAGTAACACAGACACACACTTAGACAAAGTAAAAAAGACAGACACTGATACCCAGTAACACAGACACACACTTACACCAAGTAACAAAGACATACACTGATACCCAATAACACAGACACACACTTACACCAAGTAACAAAGACAGAAACCGATACCCAGTAACACAGACACACACTTACACCAAGTAACTAAGTCATACACTGACACCAAGTAACACAGACATAAACTGACACCCAGTAACACAGACACAAACGGACACCAAGTAACAAAGACACAAACTTACACCAAGTAACACAGACACACACTGACACCCAGTAACACAGACACACACTTACACCAAGTAACAAAGACATACACTGACACCAATTAACAAAGACATACACTTACACCAAGTAACAAAGACATGCACTGACACCAAGTAACAAAGACATACACTGATACCCTGTAACACAGACACACACTTACAACAAGTAACAAAGACATACACTGACACCAAGTAACAAAGACACACACTTACACCATGTAACACAGATATACACTGACACCAAGTAACATGCTGTTCTCCCTTCGTCAGATACAGGAGAAATGCCGTGAACAACAGATGCCCCTCTACATTGCTTTCATTGATCTCACCAAAGCCTTTGACCTCGTCAGCAGACGTGGTCTCTTCAGACTACTAGAAAAGATCGGATGTCCACCAAAGCTACTAAGTCTCATCACCTCATTCCATGACAATATGAAAGGCACAATTCAACATGGTGGCTCCTCATCAGAGCCCTTTCCTATCCTGAGTGGTGTGAAACAGGGCTGTGTTCTCGCACCCACACTTTTTGGGATTTTCTTCTCCCTGCTGCTTTCACATGCGTTCAAATCCTCTGAAGAAGGAATTTTCCTCCACACAAGATCAGGGGGCAGGTTGTTCAACCTTGCCCGTCTAAGAGCGAAGTCCAAAGTACGGAAAGTCCTCATCAGAGAACTCCTCTTTGCTGACGATGCTGCTTTAACATCTCACACTGAAGAATGCCTGCAGAGTCTCATCGACAGGTTTGCGTCTGCCTGCAATGAATTTGGCCTAACCATCAGCCTCAAGAAAACGAACATCATGGGGCAGGATGTCAGAAATGCTCCATCCATCAATATTGGCGACCACGCTCTGGAAGTGGTTCAAGAGTTCACCTACCTAGGCTCAACTATCACCAGTAACCTGTCTCTAGATGCAGAAATCAACAAGCGCATGGGTAAGGCTTCCACTGCTATGTCCAGACTGGCCAAGAGAGTGTGGGAAAATGGCGCACTGACACGGAACACAAAAGTCCGAGTGTATCAGGCCTGTGTCCTCAGTACCTTGCTCTACGGCAGCGAGGCCTGGACAACGTATGCCAGCCAAGAACGACGTCTCAATTCATTCCATCTTCGCTGCCTTCGGAGAATACTTGGCATCAGGTGGCAGGACTATATCTCCAACACAGAAGTCCTTGAAGCGGCCAACACCCCCAGCTTATACACACTACTGAGTCAGCGGCGCTTGAGATGGCTTGGCCATGTGAGCCGCAGGGAAGATGGCAGGATCCCCAAAGACACATTGTACAGCGAGCTCGCCACTGGTATCAGACCCACCGGCCGTCCATGTCTCCGTTATAAAGACGTCTGCAAACGCGACATGAAATCGTGTGACATTGATCACAAGTCGTGGGAGTCAGTTGCCAGCAGTCGCCAGAGCTGGCGGGCAGCCATAAAGACAGGGCTAAATTGTGGCGAGTCGAAGAGACTTAGTAGTTGGCAGGAAAAAAGACAGAGGCACAAGGGGAGAGCCAACTGTGCAACAGCCCCAACAAACAAATTTCTCTGCAGCACCTGTGGAAGAGCCTGTCACTCCAGAATTGGCCTTTATAGCCACTCCAGGCGCTGCTTCACAAACCACTGACCACCTCCAGGCGCGTATCCATTGTCTCTCGAGATAAGGAGGCCCAAAAGAAAGAAAGAAAAAGAAGTAACAAAGACATGCACTGACACCCAGTAACACAGACACACACTTACACCAAGTAACACAAACACACACTTACACCAAGTAACAAAGACATACACTGATACCCAGTAACACAGACACACACTTACACCAAGTAACACAGACATACACTGACACCAAGTAACAAAGACATACAATTACACCAAGTAACAAAGACACACACTTACACCTAGCAACACAGACATACACTGACCCCAAGTAACAAAGACATACACTGATACCCAGTAACACAGACACACACTTACACCAAGTAACACAGACATACACTGACACCAAGTAACAAAGACATACACTGATACCCAGGAACACAGACACACACTGACACCAAGTAACACAAACACACACTTACACCAAGTAACAAAAACACACTGACACCAAGTAACAAAGACATACACTGATACCCAGGAACACAGACACACACTGACACCAAGTAACACAAACACACACTTACACCAAGTAACAAAAACATACAATGACACCAAGTAACAAAGACACACACTTACACCATGTAACACAGATATACACTGACACCAAGTAACAAAGACAGACACTGACACCAAGTAACAAAGACACACACTTACACCAAGTAACCCAGACATAGACTGACACCAAGTAACAAAGACATACACTTACACCAAGTAACACAGAGATACACTGACACCAAGTCACAAAGACACACACTGACACCCAGTAACAAAGACATACACTGACACTAAGTAACACAGACACACACTTACACCAAGTAAAACAGACATACACTGACACCAAGTAACAAAGACATACAATGATACCCAATAACACAGACACACACGGACACCAAGTAACAAAGACACAAACTTACACCAAGTAACACAGACACACACTGACACCCAGTAACACAGACATACACTGACACCAAGTAACAAAGACATACACTGATACCCAGGAACACAGACACACACTTACACCAAGTAACACAAACACACACTTACACCAAGTAACGAAGACATACACTGACACCAAGTAACAAAGACACACACTTACACCAAGTAACACAGATATACACTGACACCAAGTAACAAAGGCATGCACTGACACCCAGTAACACAGACACACACGGACACCAAGTAACAAAGAAATGCACTTACACCAAGTAACACAGACATACACTGATACCCAGTAACACAGACACACACTTACACCAAGTAACAAAGACATACACTGACATCCAGTAACACAGACACACACTTACACCAAGTAACAAAGACATACACGGACACCCAGTAACAAAGACATACACTGACACCCAGTAACACAGACACACACGGGCACCAAGTAACAAAGACACACACTTGCACCAAGTAACACAAACACACACTGACACCCAGTAACACAGACACACACATGCACCTAGCAACACAGACATACACTGACACCAAGTAACAAAGACATACACTGATACCCAGTAACACAGACACACACTTACACCAAGTAACACAGACATACACTGACACCAAGTAACAAAGACATACACTGATACCCAGGAACACAGACACACACTTACACCAAGTAACACAGACACACACTTAAACCAAGTAACAAAGACATACACTGACACCAAGTAACACAGACATACACTGACACCAAGTAACAAAGACATACAATTACACCAAGTAACAAAGACACACACTTACACCAAGTAACACAGATATACACTGACACCAAGTAACAAAGGCATGCACTGACACCCAGTAACACAGACACACACGGACACCAAGTAACACAGACATGCACTGACACCAAGTAACAAAGACATACACTGATACCCAGTAACACAGACACAAACTTACACCAACTAACACAGACATACACTGACACCAAGTAACAAAGTCATACACTGATACCAAGGAACACAGACACACACTTGCACCAAGTAAAACAGACACACACTTACACCAAGTAACAAAGACATACACTGACCCCAAGTAACACAGACATACACTGACACCCAGTAACACAAACAAACACACACTGACACCCAGTAACACAGAGAAACACTCATAAACAGTAACACAGACATACATTGACACCAATTCACTAAGACACACACTGAAACCCAGTAACAAAGACATACAATTACACCAAGTGACAAAGACACACACTTACACCAAGTAACAAAGACATACACTGACACCCAGTAACACAAACAAACACACACTGACACCCAGTAACACAGAGAAACACTCATAAACAGTAACACAGACATACACTGACACCAATTCACAAAGACACGCACTGAAACCCAGTAACAAAGACATACACTGACACCAAGTCAACAAAGACATACACTGACACCAAGTCAACAAAGACATACACTGATCCCCAGTAACACAGACACACACTTACACCAAGTAACAAAGTCATACACTGACACCCAGGAACACAAACAAACACACACTGACACCCAGTAACAGAGAGAAACACTCATAAACAGTAACACAGACATACACTGACACCAAATCACAAAGACACACACTGAAACCCAGTAACAAAGACGTACACTGACACCAAGTCAACAAAGACATACACTGATACCCAGGAACACAGACTCGCACTTACACCAAGTGACACAGAAATACACTGACACCAAGTAACAAAGACATACAATTACACCAAATAACAAAGACACACAGTTACACCAAGTAACACAGATATACACTGACAACAAGGAACAAAGACATACACTGATACCCAGGAACACAGACACACACTTACTCCAAGTAACACAGACACACACTTACACCAAGTAACAAAGACATACACTTACACCAGGTAACACAGACATACACTGACACCAAACAACACAGACACACACTTACACCAAGTAAAACAGACAGACACTGACACCAAGTCACAAAGACACACACTGACACCAAGTAACACAGACATACACTGACACCAAGTAACAAAGACATACAATTACACCAAGTAGCAAAGACACACACTTACACCGTGTAACACAGACATACACTGACACCAAGTAACAAAGACATACACTGATAGCCAGTTACACAGACACAGACTTGCACCAACTAACACAGACATACACGGACACCAAGTAACAAAGAAATACACTTACACCAAGTAACACAGACACACACTTACACCAAGTAACAAAGACAGACACTGATATTCAGTAAAACAGACACACACTTACACCAAGATACAAAGACATACACTGACATCCAGCAACACAGACACACACTTACACCAAGTAACAAAGACAAACACGGACACCCAGTAACAAAGACATACACTGACAGCCAGTAACACAGACACACACGGACACCAAGTAACAAAGACACACACTTACACCAAGTAACACAAACACACACTGACACCCAGTAACACAGACACACACTAACACCAAGCAACATAGACATACACTGACACCAAGTAACAAAGACATACACTGATACCCAGGAACACAGACACACAATTACACCAAGTAACAAAGGCAGACAATTACACCAAGTAACAAAGACATTCACTTACACCAAGTATTTTGACATACACTGACACCAAGTAACACAGACATACACTGATACCCAGTAACACAGACACACACTTAGACCAAGTAACACAGACATACACTAACACCAAGTAACAAAGACAGACACTGATACCCAGTAACACAGACACACACTTACACCAAGTAACAAAGACATACATTGACACCCAGTAACAAAGACATACACTGACACCCAGTAACACAGACAAACACGGACACCAAGTAACAAAGACACACACTTACACCAAGTAACACAGACACACACTGACACCCAGTAACACAGACACACACTTACACCAAGTAACAAAGACATACACTGACACCCAGTAACAAAGACATACACTGACACCCAGTAACACAGACACACACGGTCACCAAGTAACAAAGACACACACTTACACCAAGTAACACAGAGACACACTGACACCCAGTATGACGGACACACACTTACACCAAGCAACACGGACATACAGTGACACCAAGTAACACAGACATACACTGACACCAAGTAACAAAGACATACACTGACACCCAGTAACAAAGACATACACTGACACCCAGTAACACAGACACACACGGGCACCAAGTAACAAAGACACACACTTACACCAAGTAACACAGACATACACTGACACCAAGTAACAAAGACATACACTGATACCCAGGAACACAGACTCACACTGACACCAAGTAACACAGACGCACACTAACACCAAGTAACAAAAACATACACTTACACCAAGTAACACAGAAATACACTGACACCAAGTAACAAAGACATACAATTACACCAAATAACAATGACACACACTGACACCCAGTATCACGGACACACACTTACACCAAGCAACACGGACATACACTGACACCAAGTAACACAGACATACACTGACACCAAGTAACAAAGACATACACTGATACCCAGGAACACAGACTCACACTTACACCAAGTAACACAGACGCACACTAACACCAAGTAACAAAGACATACACTTACACCAAGAAACACAGAAATACACTGACACCAAGTAACAAAGACATACAATTACACCAAATAACAAAGACACACAGTTACACCAAGTAACACAGATATACACTGACAGCAAGTAACAAAGACATACATTGATACCCAGGAACACAGACACACACTTACACCAAGGTACACAGACATACACTTACACCAAGCAACACAGACACACACTTACACCAAGTAACACAGACATACACTGACACCAAGTCACAAAGACACACACTGACACCAAGTAACCCAGACATACACTGACACCAAGTAACAAAGACACACACTTACACCAAGTAACACAGACACACACTGACACCCAGTAACACAGACACACACTTACACCAAGTAACAAAGACATACACTGACACCCAGTAACACAGACACACACGGACACCAAGTAACAAAGACACACACTTACACCAAGTAACACGGACATACACTGACACCAAGTAACACAGACATACATTGACACCAAGTAACAAAGACATACACTGATACCCAGGAACACAGACTCACACTTACACCAAGTAACACAGACGCACACTAACACCAAGTAACAAAGACATACACTTGCACCAAGTAACACAGAAATACACTGACACCAAGTAACAAAGACATACAATTACACCAAATAACAAAGACACACAGTTACACCAAGTATCACAGATATGCACTGACACCAAGTAACAAAGACATACACTGATACCCAGGAACACAGACACACACTTACACCAAGTAACACAGACACACACTTACACCAAGTAACAAAGACATACACTTACACCAAGCAACACAGACACACACTAACACCAAGTAACACAGACATACACTGACACCAATTCACAGAGACACACGCTGACACCAAGTAACACAGACATACACTGACACCAAGGTACACAGACATACACTTGCACCAAGCAACACAGACACACACTTACACCAAGTAACACAGACATACACTGACACCAAGTATCAAAGACACACACTGACACCAAGTAACCCAGACATACACTTACACCAAGTAACACAGACACACACTGACACCCAGTAACACAGACACACACTTACACCAAGTAACAAAGACATACACTGACACCCAGTAACACAGACAAACACGGACACCAAGTAACAAAGACACACACTTACACCAAGTAACACAGACACACACTGACACCCAGTATCACAGACACACACTTACACCAAGCAACACGGACATACACTGACACGAAGCAACACAGACATACATTGGCACCAAGTAACAAAGACATACACTGATACCCAGGAACACAGACTCACACTTACACCAAGTAACACGGACGCACACTAACACCAAGTAACAAAGACATACACTTACTCCAAGTAACACAGAAATACACAGACACCAAGTAACAAAGACATACACTGATACACAGGAGCACAGACACAGACTTGCACCAAGTAACAAAGACAGACACTGATACCCAGTAACACAGACACACACTTACACCAAGTAACAAAGACATACACTGACATCCAGTAACACAGACATACACTGACACGAAGTTACAAAGACACACACTGACACCAAGTAACACAGACATACACTGACCCCAAGTAACAAAGACATACAATTACACCAAGTAACAAAGACACACACTTACACCATGTAACACAGATATACACTGACACCAAGTAACAAAGAC
This sequence comes from Heterodontus francisci, assembly GCF_036365525.1. NCBI lineage: Eukaryota > Metazoa > Chordata > Chondrichthyes > Heterodontiformes > Heterodontidae > Heterodontus > Heterodontus francisci. Next base: position 177,957 of record NW_027140986.1, on the reverse strand, counting down.
ATGCACTGACACCCAGTAACACAGACACACACTTACACCAAGTAACACAGACATACACTGACACCAAGTAACAAAGACATACACTGATACCCAGTAACACAGACACAGACTTACACCAAGTGACAAAGACATACACTTACACCAAGTAACACAGACATACACTGATACCCAGTAACACAGACACACACTTACACCAAGTAACAAAGACAGACACTGATACCCAGTAACACAGACACACACTTACACCAAGTAACAAAGACATACACTGACATCCAGTAACACAGACACACACTTACACCAAGTAACAAAGACATACACGGACACCCAGTAACAAAGACATACACTGACACCCAGTAACACAGACACACACCGACACCAAGTAACAAAGACACACACTTACACCAAGTAACACAAACACACACTGAAACCCAGTAACACAGACACACACTTACACCTAGCAACACAGACATACACTGACACCAAGTAACAAAGACATACACTGATACCCAGTAACACAGACACACACTTACACCAAGTAACACAGACATACACTGACACCAAGTAACAAAGACATACACTGATACCCAGGAACACAGACACACACTTACACCAAGTAACACAGACATACACTTAAACCAAGTAACAAAGACATACAATTACACCAAGTAACAAAGACACACACTTACACCTAGCAACACAGACATACACTGACACCAAGTAACAAAGACATACACTGATACCCAGTAACACAGACACGCACTTACACCAAGTAACACAGACATACACTGACACCAAGTAACAAAGACATACACGGACACCCAGTAACAAAGACGTACACTGACACGCAGTAACACAGACACACACGGACACCAAGTAACAAAGACAAACACTTACACCAAGTAACACAAACACACACTGACACCCAGTAACACAGACACACACTTACACCTAGCAACACAGACATACACTGACACCAAGTAACAAAGACATACACTGATACCCAGTAACACAGACACACACTTACACCAAGTAACACAGACATACACTGACAACAAGTAACAAAGACATACACTGATACCCAGGAAGACAGACACACACTGACACCAAGTAACAAAGACATACACTGATACCCAGAAACACAGACACACACTTACACCAAGTAACACAGACATACACTGACACCAAGTAACAAAGACATACACTGATACCCAGGAACACAGACACACACTTACACCAAGTAACACAGACACACACTTAAACCAAGTAACAAAGACATACACTGACACCAAGTAACACAGATATACACTGACACCAAGTAACAAAGGCATGCACTGACTCCCAGTAACACAGACACACACGGGCACCAAGTAACACAGACATACACTGACACCAAGTAACAAAGACATACACTGATACCCAGGAAGACAGACACACACTTACACCAAGTAACACAGACACACACTTAAACCAAGTAACAAAGACATACAATTACACCAAGTAACAAAGACACACACTTACACCAAGTAACACAGATATACACTGACACCAAGTAACAAAGGCATGCACTGACACCCTGTAACACAGACACACACGGACACCAAGTAACAAAGAAATACACTTACACCAAGTAACACAGACATACACTGATTCCCAGTAACACAGACACACACTTACATCAAGTAACTAAGACATACACTGACATCCAGTAACACAGACTCACACTTACACCAAGTAACAAAGACATACACGGACACCCAGTAACAAAGACATACACTGACACCCAGTAACACAGACACACACGGACACCAAGTAACAAAGACACACACTTACACCAAGTAACACAAACACACACTGACACCCAGTAACACAGACACACACTTACACCGAGCAACACAGACATACACTGACACCAAGTAACAAAGACATACACAGATACCCAGAAACACAGACACACACTTACACCAAGTAACACAGACATACACTGACACCAAGTAACAAAGACATACACTGATACCCAGGAACACAGACACACACTTACACCAAGTAACACAGACACACACTTAAACCAAGTAACAAAGACATACACTGACACCAAGTAACACAGACATACACTGACACCAAGTAACAAAGACATACAATTACACCAAGTAACAAAGACACACACTTACACCAAGTAACACAGATGTACACTGACACCAAGTAACAAAGGCATGCACTGACACCCAGTAACACAGACACACACGGGCACCAAGTAACACAGACATGCAATGACACAAAGTAACAAAGACATACACTGATACCCAGTAACACAGACACACACTTACACCAACTAACACAGACATACACTGACACCAAGTAACAAAGACATACACTGATACCAAGGAACACAGACACACACTTGCACCAAGTAAAACTGACACACACTTACACCAAGTAACAAAGACATACACTTACCCCAAGTAACACAGACATACATTGACACAAAGTAACAAAGACATACAATTACACCAAGTAACAAAGACACACACTTACACCAAGTAACAAAGACATACACTGACACCCAGTAACACAGAGAAACACTCATAAACAGTGACACATACATACACTGACACCAATTCACAAAGACACACACTGAAACCCAGTAACAAAGACATACACTGACACCAAGTCAACAAAGACATACACTGATACCCAGGAACACAGACACACACTAAAACCCAGTAACAAAGACATACACTGAAACCCAGTAACAAAGACATACACTGACACCAAGTCAACAAAGACATACACTGATACCCAGTAACACAGACACACACTTACACCAAGTAACAAAGACATACACTGACACCCAGGAACACAGACAAACACACACTGACACCCAGTAACACAGAGAAACACTCATAAACAGTAACACAGACATACACTGACACCAAGTCACAAAGACACACTCTGAAACCCAGTAACAAAGACATACACTGACACCAAGTCAACAAAGACATACACTGATACCCAGGAACACAGACTCGCACTTACACCAAGTAACACAGACGCACATTAACACCAAGTAACAAAGACATGCACTTACACCAAGTAACACAGAAATACACTGACACCAAGTAACAAAGACATACAATCACACCAAATAACAAAGACACACAGTTACACCAAGTAACACAGATATACACTGACACCAAGTAACAAAGACATACACTGATACCCAGGAACACAGACACACACTTACTCCAAGTAACACAGACACACACTTACACCAAGTAACAAAGACATACACTTACACCAAGTAACACAGACATACACTGACACCAAGCAACACAGACACACATTTACACCAAGTAACACAGACATACACTGACACCAAGTCACAAAGACACACACTGACACCAAGTAACACAGACATACTCTGACACCAAGTAACAAAGACATACAATTACACCAAGTAACAAAGACACACACTTACACCATGTAACACAGACATACACTGACACCAAGTAACAAAGACATACACTGATACCCAGTTACACAGACACAGACTTGCACCAACTAACACAGACATACACGGACACCAAGTAACCAAGAAATACACTTACACCAAGTAACACAGACATACACTGATACCCAGTAACACAGACACACACTTACACCAAGTAACAAAGACAGACACTGATACCCAGTAACACAGACACACACTTACACCAAGTAACAAAGACATACACTGACATCCAGCAACACAGACACACTCTTACACCAAGTAACAAAGACATACACGGACACCCAGTAACAAAGACATACACTGACACCCAGTAACACAGACACACACGGACACCAAGTAACAAAGACACACACTTACACCAAGTAACACAAACACACACTTACACCAGGTAACACAGACACACACTAACACCAAGCAACATAGACATACACTGACACCAAGTAACAAAGACATACACTGATACCCAGTAACACAGACACACACTTACACCAAGTAACACAGACATACACTGACACCAAGTAACAAAGACATACACTGATACCCAGGAACACAGACACACACATACACCAAGTAACACAGACACACACTTAAACCAAGTAACAAAGACATACACTGACACCAAGTAACACAGACATACACTGACACCAAGTAACAAAGACATACAATTACACCAAGTAACAAAGACACACACTGACACCAAGTAACTCAGATATACACTGACACCAAGTAACAAAGGCATGCACTGACACCCAGTAACACAGACACACACGGACACCAAGTAACACAGACATGCACTGACACCAAGTAACAAAGACATACACTGATACCCAGTAACACAGACACACACTTACACCAACTAACACAGACATACACTGACACCAAGTAACAAAGACATACACTGATACCAAGTAACACAGACACACACTTGCACCAAGTAAAACAGACACACACTGACACCAAGTAACAAAGACATACACTTACCACAAGTAACACAGACATACACTGACACCAAGTAACACAGACATACAATTACACCAAGTAACGAAGACACACACTTACACCAAGTAACAAAGACATACACTGACACCCAGTAACACAAACAAACACACACTGACACCCAGTAACACAGAGAAACACTCATAAACAGTAACACAGACATACACTGACACCAATTCACAAAGACACACACTGAAACCCAGTAACAAAGACATACACTGACACCAAGTCAACAAAGACATACACTGATACCCAGGAATACAGACACACACTGAAACCCAGTAACAAAGACATACACTGAAACCCAGTAACAAAGACATACACTGACACCAAGTCAACAAAGACATACACTGATACCCAGTAACACAGACACACACTTACACCAAGTAACAAAGACATACACTGACACCCAGGAACACAAACAAACACACACTGACACCCAGGAACACAGAGAAACACTCATAAACAGTAACACAGACATACATTGACACCAAGTAACACAGACACACACTTACACCAACTAACACAGACATACACTGACACCAAGTAACAAAGACATACACTGATACCAAGGAACACAGACACACACTTGCACCAAGTAAAACAGACACACAGTAACACCAAGTAACAAAGACACACACTTACATCAAGTAACACAGACACACACGGACACCCAGTAACACAGAGAAACACTCATAAACAGTAACACAGACATACACTGACACCAATTCACAAAGACACACACTGAAACCCAGTAACAAAGACATACACTGACACCAAGTCAACAAAGACATACACTGATACCCAGGAACACAGACACACACTGAAACCCAGTAACAAAGACATACACTGAAACCCAGTTACAAAGACATACACTGACACCAAGTCAACAAAGACATACACTGATACCCAGTAACACAGACACACACTTACACCAAGTAACAAAGACATACACTGACACCCAGGAACACAAACAAACACACACTGACACCCAGTAACACAGAGAAACACTCATAAACAGTAACACAGACATACACTGACACCAAGTCACAAAGACACACACTGAAACCCAGTAACAAAGACATACACTGACACCAAGTCAACAAAGACATACACTGATACCCAGGAACACAGACTCGCACTTACACCAAGTAACACAGACGCACACTAACAACAAGTAACAAAGACATACACTTACACCAAGTAACACAGAAATACACTGACACCAAGTAACAAAGACATACAATTACACCAAATAACAAAGACACACAGTTACACCAAGTAACACAGATATACAATGACACCAAGTAACAAAGACATACACTGATACCCAGGAACACAGACACACACTTACTCCAAGTAACAAAGACACACACTGAAACCCAGTAACAAAGACATACACTGACACCAAGTCAACAAAGACATACACTGATACCCAGGAACACAGACTCGCACTTACACCAAGTAACACAGACGCACACTAACACCAAGTAACAAAGACATACACTTACACCAAGTAACACAGAAATACACTGACACCAAGTAACAAAGACATACAATTACACCAAATAACAAAGACACACAGTTGCACCAAGTAACACAGATATACACTGACACCAAGTAACAAAGACATACACTGATACCCAGGAACACAGACACACACTTACTCCAAGTAACACAGACACACACTTACACCAAGTAACAAAGACATACACTTACACCAAGTAACACAGACATAAACTGATACCCAGTAACACAGACACACACTTACACCAAGTAACAAAGACAGACACTGATAACCAGTAACACAGACACACACTTACAACAAGTAACAAAGACATACACTGACATCCAGCAACACAGACACACACTTACACCAAGTAACAAAGACATACACGGACACCAAGTAGCAAAGACATACACTGACACCCAGTAACACAGACACACACGGACACCAAGTAACAAAGACACACACTTAGACCAAGTAACACAAACACACACTGACACCCAGTAACACAGACTCACACTAACACCAAGCAACATAGACATACACTGACACCAAGTAACAAAGACAGACACTGATACCCAGTAACACAGACACACACTTACACCAACTAACAAAGACATCCACTGACTTCCAGCAACACAGACACACACTTACACCAAGTAACAAAGATATACACGGACACCCAGTAACAAAGACATACACTGACACCAAGTAACACAGACACTCACTGACACCCAGTAACACAGACACACACTTACACCAAGTAACAAAGACATACACTGACACCCAGTAACAAAGACATACACTGACACCCAGTAACACAGACACACACGGACACCAAGTAACACAGACACACACTGACACCCTGTATCACGGACACACACTTACACCGAGCAACACGGACATACAGTGACACCAAGTAACACAGACATACACTGACACCAAGTAACAAAGACATACACTGACACCCAGGAACACAGACTCACACTGACACCAAGTAACACAGACGCACAATAACACCAAGTAACAAAGACATACACTTACACCAAGTAACACAGAAATACACTGACACCAAGTAAAAAAGACATACAATTACACCAAATAACAAAGACACACACTGACACCCAGTATCACGGACACACACTTACACCAAGCAACAATGACATACACTGACACCAGGTAACACAGACATACACTGACACCAAGTAACAAAGACATACACTTACACCAAGTAAGACAGAAATACACTGACACCAAGTAACAAAGACATACAATTACACCAAATAACAAAGACACACAGTTACACCAAGTAACACAGATATACACTGACACCAAGTAACAAAGACATACACTGATACCCAGGAACACAGACACACACTTACACCAAGGTACACAGACATACACTTACAGCAAGCAACACAGACACACACTTACACCAAGTAACACAGACATACACTGACACCAAGTCACAAAGACACACACTGACACCAAGTAACCCAGACATACACTGACACCAAGTAACAAAGACACACACTTACACCAAGTAACACAGACACACACTGACACCCAGTAACACAGACACACACTTACACCAAGTAACAAAGACATACACTGACACCCAGTAACACAGACACACACGGACACCAAGTAACAAAGACACACACTTACACCAAGTAACACAGACACACACTGACCCCCAGTATCACAGACACACGATTACACCAAGCAACACGGACATACACTCACACCAAGTAACACAGACATACATTGACACCAAGTAACAAAGACATACACTGATACCCAGGAACACAGACTCACACTTACACCAAGTAACACAGACGCACACTAACACCAAGTAACAAAGACAAACACTTACACCAAGTAACACAGAAATACACTGACACCAAGTAACAAAGACATACAATTACACCAAATAACAAAGACACACAGTGACACCAAGTAACACAGATATACACTGACAACAAGTAACAAAGACACACGCTTACACCAAGTAACACAGACATGCACTGACACCAAGTAACAAAGACATACAATTACACCAAGTAACACAGAAATACACTGACACCAAGTAACAAAGACATACAATTACACCAAATAACAAAGACACACAGTGACACCAAGTAACATAGATATACACTGACAACAAGTAACAAAGACACACGCTGACACCAAGTAACACAGACACACACTTACACCAAGTTATACAGACGCACACTTACACCAAGTAACAAAGACATACACTTACACCAAGCAACACAGACACACACGAACGCCAAGTCACACAGACATACACTGACACCAAGTCACAGAGACACACGCTGACACCAAGTAACACAGACATGCACTGACACCAAGTAACAAAGACATACAATTACACCAAGTAACAAAGACACACACTTACACCATGTAACACAGACATACACCGACACCAAGTAACAAAGACATGCACTGATACCCAGTAACACAGACACAGACTTGCACCAAGTAACAAGGACAGACACTGATACCCAGTAACACAGACACACACTTACACCAAGTAACAAAGACATACACTGACATCCAGTAACACAGACACACAGTTACACCAAGTAACAAAGACACACACTTACACCAAGTAACACAAACACACACTGACACCCAGTAACACAGACACACACTTACACCAAGGAACACAGACACACACTGACACCAAGTAACAAAGACATACACTGATACCTAGTAACACAGACACACACTTACACCAAGTAACACAGACATACACTGACACAAAGTAACAAAGACATTCACTGATACCCAGGAACACAGACACACACTTACACCAAGTAACACAGACACACACTTAAACCAAGTAACAAAGACATACACTGACACCAAGTAACACAGACATACACTGACACCAAGTAACAAAGACATACAATTACACGAAGTAACAAAGACACACACTTACACCAAGTAACACCGTTATACACTGACACCAAGTAACAAAGACATGCACTGACACCCAGTAACACAGACACACACGGACACCAAGTAACACAGACATGCACTGACACCAAGTAACAAAGACATACACTGATACCCAGTAACACAGACACACACTTACACCAACTAACACAGACATACACTGACACCAAGTAACAAAGACATACACTGATACCCAGGAACACAGACACACACTTACACCAAGTAACACAGACACACACTTACACCAAGTAACAAAGACATACACATACCCCAAGTAACACAGACATACACTGACACCAAGTTGCAAAGTCATACAATTGCACCAAGTAACAAAGACACACACTTACACCAAGTAACAAAGACATACACTGACACCCAATAACACAAACAAACACACACTGACACCCAGTAACACAGAGAAACACTAATAAACAGTAACACAGACATACACTGACACCAAGTCACAAAGACACACACAAACCCAGTAACAAAGACATGCACTGACACCAAGTCACAAAGACATACACTGATACCCAGGAACACAGACACACACTGACACCCAGTAACAAAGACATGAACGATACCAAGTCACAAAGACATACACTGATACCCAGTAACACAGACACACACTGACACCCAATAACAAAAACATACACTGATACCAAGTCACAAAGGCAGACACTGATACCCAGTAACACAGACACACACTGACACCCAGTAACAAAGAGATACAAAGATACCAAGTCACAAACACATACACTGATACCCAGTAACACAGGCACACACTGACACCAAGTAACAAAGACATACACTGACACCAAGTAACAAAGACATACACTTACACCAAGTAACAAAGACAGACAATTACACCAAGTAACAAAGACATACACTTACACCAAGTATTTTGACATACACTGACACCAAGTAACAAAGACATGCGCTGATACCCAGTAACACAGACACACACTTACACCAAGTAACACAGACATACACTAACACCAAGTAACAAAGACAGACATTGATAACCAGTCACACAGACACACACTTACACCAAGTAACAAAGACATACACTGACACCCAGTAACAAAGACATACACTGATACCCAGTAACACAGACACAGACTTGCACCAAGTAACAAGGACAGACACAGATACCCAGTAACACAGACACACACTTACACCAAGTAACAAAGACATACACTGACATCCAGTAACACAGACACACACTTACACCAAGTAACAAAGACATACACGGACACCCAGTAACAAAGACATACACTGACACCCAGTAACACAGACACACACGGACACCAAGTAACAAAGACACACACTTACACCAAGTAACACAAACACACACTGACACCCAGGAACACAGACACACACTTACACCAAGCAACACAGACATACACTGACACCAAGTAACAAAGACATACACTGATACCCAGTAACACAGACACACACTGACACCAAGTAACACAGACATACACTGACACAAAGTAACAAAGACATACACTGATACCCAGGAACACAGACACACACTTACACCAAGTAACACAGACACACACTTAAACCAAGTAACAAAGACATACACTGACACCAAGTAACACAGACATACACTGACACCAAGTAACAAAGACATACAATTACACCAAGTCACAAAGACACACACTTACACCAAGTAACACAGATATACACTGACACCAAGTAACAAAGACATGCACTGACACCCAGTAACACAGACACACACGGACACCAAGTAACACAGACATGCACTGACACCAAGTAACAAAGGCATATACTGATACCCAGTAACACAGACACACACTTACACCAAGTAACACAGACATACACTAACACCAAGTAACAAAGACAGACATTGATAACCAGTCACACAGACACACACTTACACCAAGTAACAAAGACATACACTGACACCCAGTAAAAAAGACATACACTGATACCCAGTAACACAGACACAGACTTGCACCAAGTAACAAGGACAGACACAGATACCCAGTAACACAGACACACACTTACACCAAGTAACAAAGACATACACTGACATCCAGTAACACAGACACACACTTACACCAAGTAACAAAGACATACACGGACACCCAGTAACAAAGACATACACTGACACCCAGTAACACAGACACACACGGACACCAAGTAACAAAGACACACAGTTACACCAAGTAACACAAACACACACTGACACCCAGTAACACAGACACACACTTACACCAAGCAACACAGACATACACTGACACCAAGTAACAAAGAAATACACTGATACCCAGTAACACAGACACACACTGACACCAAGTAACACAGACATACACTGACACAAAGTAACAAAGACATACACTGATACCCAGGAACACAGACACACAATTACACCAAGTAACACAGACACACACTTAAACCAAGTAACAAAGACATACACTGACACCAAGTAACAAAGACATACAATTACACCCAGTAACACAGACACACTCGGACACCAAGTAACACAGACATGCACTGACACCAAGTAACAAAGACATATACTGATACCCAGTAACACAGACACACACTTACACCAACAAACACAGACATACACTGACACCAAGTAACAAAGACATATACTGATACCCAGGAACACAGACACACACTTACACAAAGTAACACAGACACACACTTACACCAAGTAACAAAGACATACACTTACCCCAAGTAACACAGACATACACTGACACCAAGTTACAAAGTCATACAATTACACCAATTAACAAAGACACACACTTACACCAAGTAACAAAGACAGACACTGATACCCAGTAACACAGACACACACTTACACCAAGTAACAAAGACATACACTGACACCCAGTAACACAAACAAACACACACTGACACCCAGTAACACAGAGAAACACTAATAAACAGGAACACAGACATACACTGACACCAAGTCACAAAGACACACACTGAAACCCAGTAACAAAGACATACACTGACACCAAGTCACAAAGACATACACTGATACCCAGGAACACAGACACACACTGACACCCAGTAACAAAGACATGAACGATACCAAGTCACAAAGACATACACTGATACCCAGTAACACAGACACACACTGACACCCAATAACAAAGACATACACTGATACCAACTCACAAAGACAGACACTGATACCCAGTAACACAGACAAACACTGACACCCAGTAACAAAGAGATACAATGATACCAAGTCACAAAGACATACACTGATACCCAGTAACACAGACACACACTGACACCAAGTAACAAAGACATACACTGACACCAAGTAACAAAGACATACACTTACACCAAGTAACAAAGACACACACTTACACCAAGTAACACAGACACACACTGACACCAAGTAACAAAGACATACACTGACACCAAGTAACAAGGACATACATTTACACCAAGTAACAAAGACAGACAATTACAACAAGTAACAAAGACATACACTTACACCAAGTATTTTGACATACACTGACACCAAGTAACAAAGACATACACTGATACCCAGTAACACAGACACACACTTACACCAAGTAACACAGACACACACTAACACCAAGTAACAAAGTCAGACACTGATACCCAGTAACACAGACACACACTTGCACCAAGTAACAAAGACATACACTGACACCCAGTAACAAAGACATACACTGACACCCAGTAACACAGACAAACACGGACACCAAGTAACAGAGACACACACTTACACCAAGTAACACAGACACACACTTACACCCAGTAACACAGACACACACTTACACCAAGTAACAAAGACATACACTGACACCCAGTAACAAAGACATACACGGACACCAAGTAACAAAGACACACACTTACACCAAGTAACACAGACACACACTGACACCCAGTAACACAGACACACAATTACACCAATCATCACGGACATACACTGACACCAAGTAACAAATCATGCACTGATACCCAGGAACACAGAATCACACTTACACCAAGTAACACAGACACACACTAACACCAAGTAACAAAGACATACACTTACACCAAGCAACACAGACACACACTAACACCAAGTAACACAGACATACACTGACACCAAGTCACAGAGACACACGCTGACACCAAGTAACACAGACATACACTGACACCAAGGAACAAAGACATACAATTACACGAAGTAACAAAGACACACACTTACACCATGTAACACAGACATACACCGACACCAAGTAACAAAGACATACACTGATACCCAGGAACACAGACACACACTTACACCAAGTAACACAGACACACACTTACACCAAGTAACAAAGACATACACTTACCCCAAGTAACACAGACATACACTGACACCAAGTTACAAAGTCATACAATTACACCAATTAACAAAGACACACACTTACACCAAGTAACAAAGACAGACACGGATACCCAGTAACACAGACACACACTTACACCAAGTAACAAAGACATACACTGACACCCAGTAACACAAACAAACACGCACTGATACCCAGTAACACAGAGAAACACTAATAAACAGGAACACAGACATACACTGACACCAAGTCACAAAGACACACACTGAAACCCAGTAACAAAGACATACACTGACACCAAGTCACAAAGACATACACTGATACCCAGGAACACAGACACACACTGACACCCAGTAACAAAGACATGAACGATACCAAGTCACAAAGACATACACTGATACACAGTAACACAGACACACACTGACACCCAATAACAAAGACATACACTGATACCAAGTCACAAAGACAGACACTGATACCCAGTAACACAGACAAACACTGACACCCAGTAACAAAGAGATACAATGATACCAAGTCACAAAGACATACACTGATACCCAGTAACACAGACACACACTGACACCAAGTAACAAAGACATACACTGACACCAAGTAACAAAGACATACACTTACACCAAGTAACAAAGACACACACTTACACCAAGTAACACAGACACACACTGACACCAAGTAACAAAGACATACACTGACACCAAGTAACAAGGACATACACTTACACCAAGTAACAAAGACAGACAATTACAACAAGTAACAAAGACATACACTTACACCAAGTATTTTGACATACACTGACACCAAGTAACAAAGACATACACTGATACCCAGTAACACAGACACACACTTACACCAAGTAACACAGACATACACTAACACCAAGTAACAAAGACAGACACTGATACCCAGTAACACAGACACACACTTGCACCAAGTAACAAAGACATACACTGACACCAAGTAACAAAGACATACACTGACACCCAGTAACACAGACAAACACGGACACCAAGTAACAAAGACACACACTTACACCAAGTAACACAGACACATACTGACACCCAGTAACACAGACACACACTTACACCCAGTAACAAAGACAAACACTGACACCCAGTAACAAAGACATGCACGGACACCAAGTAACAAAGACACACACTTACACCAAGTAACACAGACACACACTGACACCCAGTAACACAGACACACACTTACACCAATCATCACGGACATACACTGACACCAAGTAACACAGACATACACTGACACCAAGTAACAAATCATGCACTGATACCCAGGAACACAGAATCACACTTACACCAAGTAACAGACACACACTAACACCAAGTAACAAAGACATACACTTACACCAAGCAACACAGACACACACTAACACCAAGTAACACAGACATAAACAGACACCAAGTCACAGAGACACACGCTGACACCAAGTAACACAGACATACACTGACACCAGGTAACAAAGACATACAATTACACCAAGTAACAAAGACACACACATACACCATGTAACACAGACATACACTTACACCAAGTAACAAAGACATGCACTGATACCCAGTAACACAGACACAGACTTGCACCAAGTAACAAGGACAGACACTGATACCCAGTAACACAGACACACATTTACACCAAGTAACAAAGACATACACTGACATCCAGTAACACAGACACACACTGACACCCAGTAACACAGACACACACGGACACCAAGTAACAAAGACACACACTTACACCAAGTAACACAAACACACACTGACACCCAGTAACACAGACACACACTTACACCAAGCAACACAGACATACACTGACACCAAGTAACAAAGACATAAACTGATACCCAGTAACACAGACACACACTTACACCAAGGAACACAGACATACACTGACACAAAGTAACAAAGACATTCACTGATACCCAGGAACACAGACACACACTTACACCAAGTAACACAGACACACACTTAAACCAAGTAACAAAGACATACACTGACACCAAGTAACACAGACATACACTGACACCAAGTAACAAAGTCATACAATTACACCAAGTAACAAAGACACACACTTACACCAAGTAACACAGATATACACTGACACCAAGTAACAAAGACATGCACTGACACCCAGTAACACAGACACACACGGACACCAAGTAACACAGACATGCACTGACACCAAGTAACAAAGACATACACTGATACCCAGTAACACAGACACACACTTACACCAACAAACACAGACATACACTGACACCAGGTAACAAAGACATACACTGATACCCAGGAACACAGACACACACTTACACCAAGTAACACAGACACACACTTACACCAAGTAACAAAGACATACACTTACCCCAAGTAACACAGACATACACTGACACCAAGTTACAAAGTCATACTATTACACCAAGTAACAAAGACACACACTTACACCAAGTAACAAAGACAAACACTGATACCCAGTAACACAGACACACACTTACACCAAGTAACAAAGACATACACTGACACCCAATAACACAAACAAACACACACTGACACCCAGTAACACAGAGAAACACTAATAAACAGTAACACAGACATACACTGACACCAAGTCACAAAGACACACATAAACCCAGTAACAAAGACATACACTGACACCAAGTCACAAAGACATTCACTGATACCCAGGAACACAGACACACACTGACACCCAGTAACAAAGACATGAACGATACCAAGTCACAAAGACATACACTGATACCCAGTAACACAGGCACACACTGACACCCAATAACAAAAACATACACTGATACCAAGTCACAAAGGCAGACACTGATACCCAGTAACACAGACACACACTGACACCCAGTAACAAAGAGATACAATGATACCAAGTCACAAAGACATACACTGATACCCAGTAACACAGGCACACACTGACACCAAGTAACAAAGACATACACTGACACCAAGTAACAAAGACATACACTTACAACAAGAAACAAAGACACACACTTGCACCAAGTAACACAGACACACACTGACACCAAGTAACAAAGACATACACTGACACCAAGTAACAAAGACATACACTTACACCAAGTAACAAAGACAGACAATTACACCAAGTAACAAAGACATACACTTACACCAAGTATTTTGACATACACTGACACCAAGTAACAAAGACATGCACTGATACCCAGTAACACAGACATACACTTACACCAAGTAACACAGACATACACTAACACCAAGTAACAAAGACATACACTGATACCCAGTAACACAGACACAGACTTGCACCAAGTAACACAGACACACACTTACACCAAGTAACAAAGACATACACTTACCCCAAGTAACACAGACATACACTGACACCAAGTTACAAAGTCATACAATTACACCAAGTAACAAAGACACACACTTACACCAAGTAACAAAGACAAACACTGATACCCAGTAACACAGACACACACTTACACCAAGTAACAAAGACATACACTGACACCCAATAACACAAACAAACACACACTGACACCCAGTAACACAGAGAAACACTAATAAACAGTAACACAGACATACACTGACACCAAGTCACAAAGACATACACTGATACCCAGGAACACAGACACACACTGACACCCAGTAACAAAGACATGAACGATACCAAGTCACAAAGACATACACTGATACCCAGTAACACAGGCACACACTGACACCCAATAACAAAAACATACACTGATACCAAGTCACAAAGGCAGACACTGATACCCAGTAACACAGACACACACTGACACCCAGTAACAAAGAGATACAATGATACCAAGTCACAAAGACATACACTGATACCCAGTAACACAGGCACACACTGACACCAAGTAACAAAGACATACACTGACACCAAGTAACAAAGACATACACTTACAACAAGTAACAAAGACACACACTTACACCAAGTAACACAGACACACACTGACACCAAGTAACAAAGACATACACTGACACCAAGTAACAAAGACATACACTTACACCAAGTATTTTGACATACACTGACACCAAGTAACAAAGACATGCACTGATACCCAGTAACACAGACACACACTTACACCAAGTAACACAGACATACACTAACACCAAGTAACAAAGACATACACTGATACCCAGTAACACAGACACAGACTTGCACCAAGTAACAAGGACAGACACAGATACCCAGTAACACAGACACGAACTTACACCAAGTAACAAAGACATACACTGACATCCAGTAACACAGACACACACTTACACCAAGTAACAAAGACATACACGGACACCCAGTAACAAAGACATACACTGACACCCAGTAACACAGACACACACGGACACCAAGTAACAAAGACACACACTTACACCAAGTAACACAAACACACACTGACACCCAGTAACACAGACACACACTTACACCAAGCAACACAGACATACACTGACACCAAATAACAAAGACATACACTGATACCCAGTAACAAAGACACACACTTACACCAAGTAACACAGACATACACTGACACAAAGTAACAAAGACATACACTGATACCCTGGAACACAGACACACACTTACACCAAGTAACACAGACACACAATTAAACCAAGTAACACAGACATACAATGACACAAAGTAACAAAGACATACACTGATACCCTGGAACACAGACACACACTTACACCAAGTAACACAGACACACACTTAAACCAAGTAACAAAGACATACACTTACACCAAGTATTTTGACATACACTGACACCAAGTAACAAAGACATACACTGATACCCAGTAACAAAGACACACACTTACACCAAGTAACACAGACATACACTAACACCAAGTAACAAAGACAGACACTGATACCCAGTACCACAGACACACACTTGCACCAAGTAACAAAGACATACACTGACACCAAGTAACAAAGACATACACTGATACCCAGTAACACAGACACACACTTGCACCAAGTAACACAGACATACACTAACACCAAGTAACAAACACAGACACTGATACCCAGTAACACAGACACACACTTGCACCAAGTAACTAAGACATACACTGACACCAAGTCACAAAGACATACACTGATACCCAGGAACACAGACACACACTGACACCCAGTAACAAAGACATGAACGATACCAAGTCACAAAGACATACACTGATACCCAGTAACACAGACACACACTGATACCCAATAACAAAGACATATACTGATGCCAAGTCACAAAGACAGACACTGATACCCAGTAACAAAGACACAGACTTGCACCAAGTAACAAGGACAGACACTGATACCCAGTAACACAGACACACACTTACACCAAGTAACAAAGACATACACTGACATCCAGTAACACAGACACACAGTTCCACCAAGTAACAAAGACATACACGGACACCCAGAAACAAAGACATACACTGACACCCAGTAACACAGACACACACGGACACCAAGTAACAAAGACACACACTTACACCAAGTAACACAAACACACACTGACACCCAGTAACACAGACACACACTTACACCAACAACACAGACATACACTGACAGCAAGTAACAAAGACATACACTGATACCCAGTAACACAGACACACACTTACACCAAGTAACACAGACATACACTGACACAAAGTAACAACGACATTCACTGATACCCAGGAACACAGACACACACTTACACCAAGTAACACAGACACACACCTAAACCAAGTAACAAAGACATACACTGACACCAAGTAACACAGACATACACTGACACCAAGTAACAAAGACATACAATTACACCAAGTAACAAAGACACACACTTACACCAAGTAACACAGATATACACTGACACCAAGTAACAAAGACATGCACTGACACCCAGTAACACAGACACACACGGACACCAAGTAACACAGACATGCACTGACACCAAGTAACAAAGACATACACTGATACCCAGTAACACAGACACACACTTACACCAACAAACACAGACATACACTGACACCAGGTAACAAAGACATACACTGATACCCAGGAACACAGACACACACTTACACCAAGTAACACAGACACACACTTACACCAAGTAACAAAGACATACACTTACCCCAAGTAACACAGACATACACTGACACCAAGTTACAAATTCATACAATTACACCAAGTAACAAAGACACACACTTACACCAAGTAACAAAGACAGACACTGATACCCAGTAACACAGACACACACTTACACCAAGTAACAAAGACATACACTGACACCCAATAACACAAACAAACACACACTGACACCCAGTAACACAGAGAAACACTAATAAACAGTAACACAGACATACACTGACACCAAGTCACAAAGACACACACAGACCCAGTAACAAAGACATACACTGACACCAAGTCACAAAGACATACACTGATACCCAGGAACACAGACACACACTGACACCCAGTAACAAAGACATGAACGATACCAAGTCACAAAGACATACACTGATACCCAGTAACACAGACACACACCGACACCCAATAACAAAAACATACACTGATACCAAGTCACAAAGGCAGACACTGATACCCAGTAACACAGACACACACTGACACCCAGTAACAAAGAGAAACAATGATACCAAGTCACAAAGACATACACTGACACCAAGTAACAAAGACATACACTTACACCAAGTAACAAAGACACACACTTGCACCAAGTAACACTGACACACACTGACACCAAGTAACAAAGACATACACTGACACCAAGTAACAAAGACATACACTTACACCAAGTAACAAAGACAGACAATTACACCAAGTAACAAAGACATACACTTACACCAAGTATTTTGACATACACTGACACCAAGTAACAAAGACATGCTCTGATACCCAGTAACACAGACACACACTTACACCAAGTAACACAGACATACACTAACACCAAGTAACAAAGACAGACACTGATAACCAGTAACACAGACACACACTTACACCAAGTAACAAAGACATACACTGACACCCAGTAACAAAGACATACACTGATACCCAGTAACACAGACACAGACTTGCACCAAGTAACAAGGACAGACACAGATACACAGTAACACAGACACACACTTACACCAAGTAACAAAGACATACACTGACATCCAGTAACACAGACACACACTTACACCAAGTAACAAAGACATAGACGGACACCCAGTAACAAAGACTTACACTGACACCCAGTAACACAGGCACACACGGACACCAAGTAACAAAGACACACACTTACACGAAGTAACACAAACACACACTGACACCCAGTAACACAGACACACACTTACAACAAGCAACACAGACATACACTGACACCAAGTAACAAAGACATACACTGATACCCAGTAACAAAGACACACACTTACACCAAGTAACACAGACATACACTGACACAAAGTAACAAAGACATACACTGATACCCTGGAACACAGACACACACTTACACCAAGTAACACAGACACACACTTAAACCAAGTAACACAGACATACACTGACACAAAGTAACAAAGACATACACTGATACCCTGGAACACAGACACACACTTACACCAAGTAACACAGACACACACTTAAACCAAGTAACAAAGACATACACTTACACCAAGTATTTTGACATACACTGACACCAAGTAACAAAGACAGACACTGATACCCAGTAACACAGACACACACTTACACCAAGTAACACAGACATGCACTGACACCAAGTAACAAAGACATACACTGATACCCAGTAACACAGACACACACTTACACCAACAAACACAGACATACACTGACACCAGGTAACAAAGACATACACTGATACCCAGGAACACAGACACACACTTACACCAAGTAACACAGACACACACTTACACCAAGTAACAAAGACATACACTTACCCCAAGTAACACAGACATACACTGACACCAAGTTACAAATTCATACAATTACACCAAGTAACAAAGACACACACTTACACCAAGTAACAAAGACAGACACTGATACCCAGTAACACAGACACACACTTACACCAAGTAACAAAGACATACACTGACACCCAATAACACAAACAAACACACACTGACACCCAGTAACACAGAGAAACACTAATAAACAGTAACACAGACATACACTGACACCAAGTCACAAAGACACACACAGACCCAGTAACAAAGACATACACTGACACCAAGTCACAAAGACATACACTGATACCCAGGAACACAGACACACACTGACACCCAGTAACAAAGACATGAACGATACCAAGTCACAAAGACATACACTGATACCCAGTAACACAGACACACACCGACACCCAATAACAAAAACATACACTGATACCAAGTCACAAAGGCAGACACTGATACCCAGTAACACAGACACACACTGACACCCAGTAACAAAGAGAAACAATGATACCAAGTCACAAAGACATACACTGACACCAAGTAACAAAGACATACACTTACACCAAGTAACAAAGACACACACTTGCACCAAGTAACACTGACACACACTGACACCAAGTAACAAAGACATACACTGACACCAAGTAACAAAGACATACACTTACACCAAGTAACAAAGACAGACAATTACACCAAGTAACAAAGACATACACTTACACCAAGTATTTTGACATACACTGACACCAAGTAACAAAGACATGCTCTGATACCCAGTAACACAGACACACACTTACACCAAGTAACACAGACATACACTAACACCAAGTAACAAAGACAGACACTGATAACCAGTAACACAGACACACACTTACACCAAGTAACAAAGACATACACTGACACCCAGTAACAAAGACATACACTGATACCCAGTAACACAGACACAGACTTGCACCAAGTAACAAGGACAGACACAGATACACAGTAACACAGACACACACTTACACCAAGTAACAAAGACATACACTGACATCCAGTAACACAGACACACACTTACACCAAGTAACAAAGACATAGACGGACACCCAGTAACAAAGACTTACACTGACACCCAGTAACACAGGCACACACGGACACCAAGTAACAAAGACACACACTTACACGAAGTAACACAAACACACACTGACACCCAGTAACACAGACACACACTTACAACAAGCAACACAGACATACACTGACACCAAGTAACAAAGACATACACTGATACCCAGTAACAAAGACACACACTTACACCAAGTAACACAGACATACACTGACACAAAGTAACAAAGACATACACTGATACCCTGGAACACAGACACACACTTACACCAAGTAACACAGACACACACTTAAACCAAGTAACACAGACATACACTGACACAAAGTAACAAAGACATACACTGATACCCTGGAACACAGACACACACTTACACCAAGTAACACAGACACACACTTAAACCAAGTAACAAAGACATACACTTACACCAAGTATTTTGACATACACTGACACCAAGTAACAAAGACAGACACTGATACCCAGTAACACAGACACACACTTACACCAAGTAACACAGACATACACTAACACCAAGTAACAAAGACAGACACTGATACCCAGTACCACAGACACACACTTGCACCAAGTAACAAAGACATACACTGACACCAAGTAACAAAGACATACACTGATACCCAGTAACACAGACACACACTTACACCAAGTAACACAGACATACACTAACACCAAGTAACAAAGACAGACACTGATACCCAGTAACACAGACACACACTTGCACCAAGTAACAAAGACATACACTGACACCCAGTAACAAAGACATACACTGATACCCAGTAACACAGACACAGACTTGCACCAAGTAACAAGGACAGACACAGATACCCAGTAACACAGACACACACTTACACCAAGTAACAAAGACATACACTGACATCCAGTAACACAGACACACACTTACACCAAGTAACAAAGACATACACGGACACCCAGTAACAAAGACATACACTGACACCCAGTAACACAGACACACACGGACACCAAGTAACAAAGACACACACTTACACCAAGTAACACAAACACACACTGACACCCAGTAACACAGACACACACTTACACCAAGCAACACAGACATACACTGACACCAAGTAACAAAGACATACACTGATACCCAGTAACAAAGACACACACTTACACCAAGTAACACAGACATACACTGACACAATGTAACAAAGACATACACTGATACCCTGGAACACAGACACACACTTACACCAAGTAACACAGACACACACTTAAACCAAGTAACACAGACATACACTGACACAAAGTAACAAAGACATACACTGATACCCTGGAACCCAGACACACGCTTACACCAAGTAACACAGACACACACTTAAACCAAGTACCACAGCCACACACTTGCACCAAGTATTTTGACTTCACTGACACCAAGTAACAAAGACATACACTGATACCCAATAACACAGACACACACTTACACCAAGTAACACAGACATACACTAACACCAAGTAACAAAGACAGACACTGATACCCAGTGACACAGACACACACTTGCACCAAGTAACACAGACACACACTTAAACCAAGTAACACAGACATACACTGACACAAAGTAACAAAGACATACACTGATACAATGGAACACAGACATACACTTACACCAAGTAACACAGACACACACTTAAACCAAGTAACAAAGACATACACTTACACCAAGTATTTTGAAATACACTGACACCAAGTAACAAAGACAGACACTGATACCCAGTAACACAGACACACACTTACACCAAGTAACACAGACATACACTAACACCAAGTAACAAAGACAGACACTGATACCCAGTACCACAGACACACACTTGCACCAAGTAACAAAGACATACACTGACACCAAGTAACAAAGACATACACTGATACCCAGTAACACAGACACACACTTACACCAAGTAACACAGACATACACTAACACCAAGTAACAAAGACAGACACTGATACCCAGTAACACAGACACACACTTGCACCAAGTAACAAAGACATACACTGACACCCAGTAACAAAGACATACACTGATACCCAGTAACACAGACACAGACTTGCACCAAGTAACAAGGACAGACACAGATACCCAGTAACACAGACACACACTTACACCAAGTAACAAAGACATACACTGACATCCAGTAACACAGACACACACTTACACCAAGTAACAAAGACATACAAGGACACCCAGTAACAAAGACATACACTGACACCCAGTAACAAAGACACACACTTACACCAAGTAACACAGACATACACTGACACAATGTAACAAAGACATACACTGATACCCTGGAACACAGACACACACTTACACCAAGTAACACAGACACACACTTAAACCAAGTAACACAGACATACACTGACACAAAGTAACAAAGACATACACTGATACACTGGAACCCAGACACACGCTTACACCAAGTAACACAGACACACACTTAAACCAAGTAACAAAGACATACACTTACACCAAGTATTTTGACATACACTGACACCAAGTAACAAAGACATACACTGATACCCAGTAACACAGACACACACTTACACCAAGTAACACAGACATACACTAACACCAAGTAACAAAGACAGACACTGATACCCAGTACCACAGACACACACTTGCACCAAGTAACAAAGACACACACTGACACCAAGTAACAAAGACATACACTGATACCCAGTAACACAGACACACACTTACACCAAGTAACACAGACATACACTAACACCAAGTAACAAAGACAGACACTGATACCCAGTAACACAGACACACACTTGCACCAAGTAACAAAGACATACACTGACACCAAGTCACAAAGACATACACTGATACCCAGGAACACAGACACACACTGACACCCAGTAACAAAGACATGAACGATACCAAGTCACAAAGACATACACTGATACCAAGTAACACAGACACACACTGACAACCAATAACAAAGACATATAATGATACCAAGTCACAAAGACAGACACTGATACCCAGTAACACAGACAAACACTGACACCCAGTAACAAAGAGATACAATGATACCAAGTCACAAAGACATACACTGATACCCAGTAACACAGACACACACTGACACCAAGTAACAAAGACATACACTGACACCAAGTGACAAAGACATACACTTACACCAAGTAACAAAGACACACACTTACACCAAGTAACACAGACACACACTGACACCAAGTAACAAAGACATACACTGACACCAAGTAACAAAGACATACACTTACACCAAGTAACAAAGACAGACAATTACAACAAGTAACAAAGACATACACTTACACCAAGTATTTTGACATACACTGACACCAAGTAACAAAGACATACACTGATACCCAGTAACACAGACACACACTTACACCAAGTAACACAGACATACACTAACACCAAGTAACAAAGACATACACTGATACCCAGGAACACAGACACACACTTACACCAAGTAACACAGACACACACTTACACCAATTAACAAAGACATACATTAACACCAAGTAACACAGACATACACTGTCAGCAAGTAACAAAGACATACAATTACACCAAGTAACACAGATATACACTGACACCAAGTAACAAAGACATGCACTGACACCCAGTAACACAGACACACACGGACACCAAGTAACACAGACATGCACTGACACCAAGTAACAAAGACATACACTGATACCCAGGAACACAGACACACACTTACACCAAGTAACACAGACACACACTTACACCAAGTAACAAAGACATACACTTACCCCAAGTAACACAGACATACACTGACACTAAGTTACAAAGTCATACAATTACACCAATTAACAAAGACACACACTTACATAAAGTAACAAAGACAGACACTGATACCCAGTAACACAGACACACACTTACACCAAGTAACAAAGACATACACTGACACCCAGTAACACAAACAAACACACACTGACACCCAGTAACACAGAGAAACACTAATAAACAGGAACACAGACATACACTGACACCAAGTCACAAAGACACACACTGAAACCCAGTAACAAAGACATACACTGACACCAAGTCACAAAGACATACACTGATACCCAGGAACACAGACACACACTGACACCCAGTAACAAAGACATGAACGATACCAAGTCACAAAGACATACACTGATACCCAGTAACACAGACACAGACTGACACCCAATAACAAAGACATACACTGATACCAAGTCACAAAGACAGACACTGATACCCAGTAACACAGACAAACACTGACACCCAGTAACAAAGAGATACAATGATACCAAGTCACAAAGACATACACTGATACCCAGTAACACAGACACACACTGACACCAAGTAACAAAGACATACACTGACACCAAGTGACAAAGACATACACTTACACCAAGTAACAAAGACACACACTTACACCAAGTAACACAGACACACACTGACACCAAGTAACAAAGACATACACTGACACCAAGTAACAAAGACATACACTTACACCAAGTAACAAAGACAGACAATTACAACAAGTAACAAAGACATACACTTACAACAAGTATTTTGACATACACTGACACCAAGTAACAAAGACATACACTGATACCCAGTAACACAGACACACACTTACACCAAGTAACACAGACATACACTAACACCAAGTAACAAAGACAGACACTGATACCCAGTAACACAGACACACACTTGCACCAAGTAACAAAGACATACACTGACACCCAGTAACAAAGACATACACTGACACCCAGTAACAAAGACAAACACGGACACCAAGTAACAAAGACACACACTTACACCAAGTAACACAGACACACACTGACACCCAGTAACACAGACACACACTTACACCAAGTAACAAAGACATACACTGACACCCAGTAACAAAGACATGCACGGACACCAAGTAACAAAGACACACACTTACACCAAGTAACACAGACATACACTGACACCAAGTAACAAATCATGCACTGATACCCAGGAACACAGAATCACACTTACACCAAGTAACACAGACACACACTAACACCAAGTAACAAAGACATACACTTACACCAAGTAACACATACATACTCTGACACCAAGTAACAAAGACATACAATTACACCAAATAACAAAGACACACAGTTACACCAAGTAACACAGATATACACTGACACCAAGTAACAAGGACATGCACTGACACCCAGTAACACAGACACACACGGACACCAATTAACAAAGACACACACTTACACCAAGTAACACAGACACACACTGATACCCTGTAACACAGACAAACACTTACACCAAGTAACACAGACATACACTGACACCAAGTAACAAAGACATACACTGATACCCAGGAATACAGACACACACTTACACCAAATAACACAGACACACACTTACAGAAAATTAACAAAGACACACACTGAAACCCAGTAACACAGAGAAACACTAATAAACAGTAACACAGACATAAACTGACACCAAGTCACAAAGACACACACAAACCCAGTAACAAAGACATACACTGACACCAAGTCACAAAGACATACACTGATACCCAGGAACACAGACACACACTGACACCAAGTAACAAAGACATGAACGATACCAAGTCACAAAGGCAGACACTGATACCCAGTAACACAGACACACACTGACACCCAGTAACAAAGAGATACAATGATACCAAGTCACAAAGACATACACTGATACCCAGTAACACAGGCACACACTGACACCAAGTAACAAAGACATACACTTACACCAAGTAACAAAGACACACACTTACACCAAGTAACACAGAAACACACTGACACCAAGTAACAAAGACATACACTGACACCAAGTAACAAAGACATACACTTACACCAAGTAACAAAGACAGACAATTACACCAAGTAACAAAGACATACACTTACACCAAGTATTTTGACATACACTGACAACAAGTAACAAAGACATGCACTGATACCCAGTGACACAGACACACACTTACACCAAGTAACACAGACATACACTAACACCAAGTAACAAAGACAGACACTGATAACCAGTAACACAGACACACACTTACACCAAGTAACAAAGACATACACTGACACCCAGTAACAAAGACATACACTGATACCCCGTAACACAGACACAGACTTGCACCAAGTAACAAGGACAGACACAGATACCCAGTAACACAGACACACACACTTACACCAAGTAACAAAGACATACACTGAAATCCAGTAACACAGACACACACTTACACCCAGTAACAAAGACATACACTGACACCAAGTCACAAAGACATACACTGATACCCAGGAACACAGACACACACTGACACCCAGTAACAAAGACATGAACGATACCAAGTCACAAAGACATACACTGAAACCCAGTAACACAGACACACACTGACACGCAATAACAAAGACATACACTGGTACCAAGTCACAAAGACAGACACTGATACCCAGTAACACAGACAAACACTGACACCCAGTAACAAAGAGATACAATGATACCAAGTCACAAAGACATACACTGATACCCAGTAACACAGACACACACTGACACCAAGTAACAAAGATATACACTGACACCAAGTGACAAAGACATACACTTACACCAAGTAACAAAGACACACACTTACACCAAGTAACACAGACACACACTGACACCAAGTAACAAAGACATACACTGACACCAAGTAACAAAGACATACACTTACACCAAGTAACAAAGACAGACAATTACAACAAGTAACAAAGACATACACTTACAACAAGTATTTTGACATACACTGACACCAAGTAACAAAGACATACACTGATACCCAGTAACACAGACACACACTTACACCAAGTAACACAGACATACACTAACACCAAGTAACAAAGACAGACACTGATACCCAGTAACACAGACACACACTTGCACCAAGTAACAAAGACATACACTGACACCCAGTAACAAAGACATGCACTGACACCCAGTAACACAGACAAACACGGACACCAAGTAACAAAGACACACACTTACACCAAGTAACACAGACACACACTGACACCCAGTAACACAGACACACACTTACACCAAGTAACAAAGACATACACTGACACCCAGTAACAAAGACATGCACGGACACCAAGTAACAAAGACACACACTTACACCAAGTAACACAGACATACACTGACACCAAGTAACAAATCATGCACTGATACCCAGGAACACAGAATCACACTTACACCAAGTAACACAGACACACACTAACACCAAGTAACAAAGACATACACTTACACCAAGTAACACATACATACTCTGACACCAAGTAACAAAGACATACAATTACACCAAATAACAAAGACACACAGTTACACCAAGTAACACAGATATACACTGACACCAAGTAACAAGGACATGCACTGACACCCAGTAACACAGACACACACGGACACCAATTAACAAAGACACACACTTACACCAAGTAACACAGACACACACTGATACCCTGTAACACAGACAAACACTTACACCAAGTAACACAGACATACACTGACACCAAGTAACAAAGACATACACTGATACCCAGGAATACAGACACACACTTACACCAATTAACAAAGACACACACTGACACCCAGTAACACAGAGAAACACTAATAAACAGTAACACAGACATAAACTGACACCAAGTCACAAAGACACACACAAACCCAGTAACAAAGACATACACTGACACCAAGTCACAAAGACATACACTGATACCCAGGAACACAGACACACACTGACACCCAGTAACAAAGACATGAACGATACCAAGTCACAAAGGCAGAAACTGATACCCAGTAACACAGACACACACTGACACCCAGTAACAAAGAGATACAATGATACCAAGTCACAAAGACATACACTGATACCCAGTAACACAGGCACACACTGACACCAAGTAACAAAGACATACACTGACACCAAGTGACAAAGACATACACTTACACCAAGTAACAAAGACACACACTTACACCAAGTAACACAGAAACACACTGACACCAAGTAACAAAGACATACACTGACACCAAGTAACAAAGACATACACTTACACCAAGTAACAAAGACAGACAATTACACCAAGTAACAAAGACATACACTTACACCAAGTATTTTGACATACACTGACACCAAGTAACAAAGACATGCACTGATACCCAGTGACACAGACACACACTTACACCAAGTAACACAGACATACACTAACACCAAGTAACAAAGACAGACACTGATAACCAGAAACACAGACACACACTTACACCAAGTAACAAAGACATACACTGACACCCAGTAACAAAGACATACACTGATACCCCGTAACACAGACACACACTTGCACCAAGTAACAAGGACAGACACAGATACCCAGTAACACAGACACACACTTACACCAAGTAACAAAGACATACACTAACATCCAGTAACACAGACACACACTTACACCAAGTAACAAAGACAGACACGGACACCCAGTAACACAGACATACACTGACACCCAGTAACACAGACACATACGGACACCAAGTAACAAAGACACACACTTACACCAAGTAACACAAACACACACTGACACGCAGTAACACAGACACACACTTACACCAAGCAACACAGACATACACTGACACCAAGTAACAAAGACATACACTGATACCCAGTAACAAAGACACACACTTACACCAAGTAACACAGACATACACTGACACAAAGTAACAAAGACATACACTGATACCCTGGAACACAGACACACACTTACACCAAGTAACACAGACACACACTTAAACCAAGTAACAGAGACATACACTTACACCAAGTAACAAAGACAGACAATTACAACAAGTAACAAAGACATACACTTACACCAAGTATTTTGACATACACTGACACCAAGTAACAAAGACATACACTGATACCCAGTAACACAGACACACACTTACACCAATTAACACAGACATACACTAACACCAAGTAACAAAGACAGACACTGATACCCAGTACCACAGACACACACTTGCACCAAGTAACAAAGACATACACTGACACCAAGTAACAAAGACATACACTGATACCCAGTAACACAGACACACACTTACACCAAGTAACACAGACATACACTAACACCAAGTAACAAAGACAGACACTGATACCCAGTAACACAGACACACACTTGCACCAAGTAACAAAGACATACACTGACACCAAGTCACAAACACATACACTGATAACCAGGAACACAGACACACACTGACACCCAGTAACAAAGACATACACTGACACCAAGTAACAAAGACATACACTTACACCAAGTAACACAGAAACACACTGACACCAAGTAACAAAGACATACACTGACACCAAGTAACAAAGACATACACTTACACCAAGTAACAAAGACAGACAATTACACCAAGTAACAAAGACATACACTTACACCAAGTATTTTGACATACACTGACACCAAGTAACAAAGACATGCACTGATACCCAGTGACACAGACACACACTTACACCAAGTAACACAGACATACACTAACACCAAGTAACAAAGACAGACACTGATAACCAGTAACACAGACACACACTTACACCAAGTAACAAAGACATACACTGACACCCAGTAACAAAGACATACACTGATACCCCGTAACACAGACACACACTTGCACCAAGTAACAAGGACAGACACAGATACCCAGTAACACAGACACACACTTACACCAAGTAACAAAGACATACACTAACATCCAGTAACACAGACACACACTTACACCAAGTAACAGAGACAGACACGGACACCCAGTAACACAGACATACACTGACACCCAGTAACACAGACACATACGGACACCAAGTAACAAAGACACACACTTACACCAAGTAACACAAACACACACTGACACGCAGTAACACAGACACACACTTACACCAAGCAACACAGACATACACTGACACCAAGTAACAAAGACATACACTGATACCCAGTAACAAAGACACACACTTACACCAAGTAACACAGACATACACTGACACAAAGTAACAAAGACATACACTGATACCCTGGAACACAGACACACACTTACACCAAGTAACACAGACACACACTTAAACCAAGTAACAGAGACATACACTTACACCAAGTAACAAAGACAGACAATTACAACAAGTAACAAAGACATACACTTACACCAAGTATTTTGACATACACTGACACCAAGTAACAAAGACATACACTGATACCCAGTAACACAGACACACACTTACACCAAGTAACACAGACATACACTAACACCAAGTAACAAAGACAGACACTGATACCCAGTAACACAGACACACACTTGCACCAAGTAACAAAGACATACACTGACACCAAGTCACAAAGACATACACTGATACCCAGGAACACAGACAGACACTGACACCCAGTAACAAAGACATGAACGATACCAAGTCACAAAGACATACACTGATACCCAGTAACACAGACACACACTGACACCCAATAACAAAGACATATACTGATACCAAGTCACAAAGACAGACACTGATACCCAGTAACACAGACAAACACTGACACCCAGTAACAAAGAGATACAATGATACCAAGTCACAAAGACATACACTGATACCCAGTAACACAGACACACACTGACACCAAGTAACAAAGACATCCACTGACACCAAGTGACAAAGACATACACTTACACCAAGTAACAAAGACACACTTACACCAAGTAACACAGACACACACTGACACCAAGTAACAAAGACATACACTGACACCAAGTAACAAAGACATACACTTACACCAAGTAACAAAGACAGACAATTACAACAAGTAACAAAGACATACACTTACACCAAGTATTTTGACATACACTGACACCAAGTAACAAAGACATACACTGATACCCAGTAACACAGACACACACTTACACCAAGTAACGCAGACATACACTAACACCAAGTAACAAAGACATACACTGATACCCAGTAACACAGACACACACATACACCAAGTAACACAGACACACAGTTACACCAATTAACAAAGACATACACTAACACCAAGTAGCACAGACATACACTGTCAGCAAGTAACAAAGACATACAATTACACCAAGTAACAAAGACACACACTTACACCAAGTAACAAAGACAGACACTGATACCCAGTAACACAGACACACACTTACACCAATTAACAAGGACAGACACAGTTACCCAGTAACACAGACACACACTTACACCAAGTAACAAAGACATACACTGACATCCAGTAACACAGACACACACTTACACCAAGTAACAAAGACATACACGGACACCCAGTAACAAAGACATACACTGACACCCAGTAACACAGACACACACGGACACCAAGTAACAAAGACACACACTTACACCAAGTAACACAAACACACACTGACACCCAGTAACACAGACACACACTTACACCAAGCAACACAGACATACACTGACACCAAGTAACAAAGACATACACTGATACCCAGTAACAATGACACACACTTACACCAAGTAACACAGACATACACTGACACAAAGTAACAAAGACATACCCTGATACCCTGGAACACAGACACACACTTACACCAAGTAACACAGACACACACTTAAACCAAGTAACAAAGACATACACTGACACCAAGTAACACAGACATGCACTGACACCAAGTAACAAAGACATACAATTACACCAAGTAACAAAAACACACACTTACACCAAGTAACACAGATATACACTGACACCAAGTAACAAAGACATGCACTGACACCCAGTAACACAGACACACGGACACCAAGTAACACAGACATGCACTGACACCAAGTAACAAAGACATATACTGATACCCAGTAACACAGACACACACTTACACCAACTAACACAGACATACACTGACACCAAGTAACAAAGACATACACTGATACCCAGGAACACAGACACACACTGACACCCAATAACAAAGACATACACTGATACCAAGTCACAAAGACAGACACTGATACCCAGTAACACAGACAAACACTGACACCCAGTAACAAAGAGATACAATGATACCAAGTCACAAAGACATACACTGATACCCAGTAACACAGACACACACTGACACCAAGTAACAAAGACATACACTGACACCAAGTGACAAAGACATACACTTACACCAAGTAACAAAGACACACACTTACACCAAGTAACACAGACACACACTGACACCAAGTATCAAAGACATACACTGACACCAAGTAACAAAGACATACACTTACACCAAGTAACAAAGACAGACAATTACAACAAGTAACAAAGACATACACTTACACCAAGTATTTTGACATACACTGACACCAAGTAACAAAGACATACACTGATACCCAGTAACACAGACACACACTTACACCAAGTAACACAGACATACACTAACACCAAGTAACAAAGACAGACACTGACACCCAGTAACACAGACAAACACGGACACCAAGTAACAAAGACACACACTTACAACAAGTAACACAGACACACACTGACACCCAGTAACACAGACACACACTTACACCAAGTACCAAAGACATACACTGACACCCAGTAACAAAGACATGCACGGACACCAAGTAACAAAGACACACACTTACACCAAGTAACACAGACACACACTGACACCCAGTAACACAGACACACACTAACACCAATCATCACGGACATACACTGACACCAAGTAACACAGACATACACTGACACCAAGTAACAAATCATGCACTGATACCCAGGAACACAGAATCACACTTACACCAAGTAACACAGACACACACTAACACCAAGTAACAAAGACATACACTTACACCAAGTAACACAGACATACTCTGACACCAAGTAACAAAGACATACAATTACACCAAATAACAAAGACACACAGTTACACCAAGTAACACAGATATACACTGACACCAAGTAACAAGGACATGCACTGACACCCAGTAACACAGACACACACGGACACCAATTAACAAACACACACACTTACACCAAGTAACACAGACACACACTGATACCCAGTAACACAGACAAACACTTACACCAAGTAACACAGTCATACACTTACACCAAGTAACAAAGACAGACACTGATACCCAGTAACACAGACACACACTTACACCAAGTAACAAAGTCATACACTGACACCCAGAAACACAAACAAACACACACTGACACCCAGTAACACAGAGAAACACTAATAAACAGGAACACAGACATACACTGACACCAAGTCACAAAGACATGCACTGAAACCCAGTAACAAAGACATACACTGACACCAAGTCACAAAGACATACACTGATACCCAGGAACACAGACACACACTGACAACCAGTAACAAAGACATGAACGATACCAAGTCACAAAGACATACACTGATACCCAGTAACACTGACACACACTGACACCCAATAACAAAGACATACACTGATACCAAGTAACAAAGACAGACACTGATACCCAGTAACACAGACAAACACTGACACCCAGTAAAAAAGAGATACAATGATACCAAGTCACAAAGACATACACTGATACCCAGTAACACAGACACACACTGACACCAAGTAACAAAGACATACACTGACACCAAGTGACAAAGACATACACTTACACCAAGTAACAAAGACACACACTTACACCAAGTAACACAGACACACACTGACACCAAGTATCAAAGACATACACTGACACCAAGTAACAAAGACATACACTTACACCAAGTAACAAATACAGACAATTACAACAAGTAACAAAGACATACACTTACACCAAGTATTTTGACATACACTGACACCAAGTAACAAAGACATACACTGATACCCAGTAACACAGACACACACTTACACCAAGTAACACAGACATACACTAACACCAAGTAACAAAGACAGACACTGACACCCAGTAACACAGACAAACACGGACACCAAGTAACAAAGACACACACTTACAACAAGTAACACAGACACACACTGACACCCAGTAACACAGACACACACTTACACCAAGTACCAAAGACATACACTGACACCCAGTAACAAAGACATGCACGGACACCAAGTAACAAAGACACACACTTACACCAAGTAACACAGACACACACTGACACCCAGTAACACAGACACACACTAACACCAATCATCACGGACATACACTGACACCAAGTAACACAGACATACACTGACACCAAGTAACAAATCATGCACTGATACCCAGGAACACAGAATCACACTTACACCAAGTAACACAGACACACACTAACACCAAGTAACAAAGACATACACTTACACCAAGTAACACAGACATACTCTGACACCAAGTAACAAAGACATACAATTACACCAAATAACAAAGACACACAGTTACACCAAGTAACACAGATATACACTGACACCAAGTAACAAGGACATGCACTGACACCCAGTAACACAGACACACACGGACACCAATTAACAAACACACACACTTACACCAAGTAACACAGACACACACTGATACCCAGTAACACAGACAAACACTTACACCAAGTAACACAGTCATACACTGACACCTAGTAACAAAGACATACACTGATACCCAGGAACACAGACACACACTTACACCAAGTAACACAGACACACACTTACACCAATTAACAAAGACATACACTAACACCAAGTAACACAGACATACACTGTCAGCAAGTAACAAAGACATACAATTGCACCAAGTAACAAAGACACACACTTACACCAAGTAACAGAGACAGACACTGATACCCAGTAACACAGACACACACTTACACCAATTAACAAAGACATACACTGACACCCAGTAACACAAACAAACACACACTGATACCCTGTAACACAGAGCAACACTAATAAACAGTAACAAAGAATTACACTGACACCAAGTAACACAGTCACACACTGACACCCAGTAACAAAGACATACACAGACACCAAGTAACAAAGACATACACTGAGACCAAGTCACAAAGACATACACTTATACCCAGGAACACAGACACACACTTACAGCAAGTAACACAGACATACACTAACACCAAGTAACAAAGACAGACACTCATACCCAGTAACACAGACACACACTTACACCAAGTAACAAAGACATACACTGACACCCAGTAACAAAGACATACACTGACACCCAGTAACACAGACACACACGGACACCAAGTAACAAAGGCACACACTTACACCAAGGAACACGGACACACACTGACACCCAGTAACACAGACACACACTTGCACCAAGCAACACGGACATACACTGACACCAAGTAACAAAGACGTACACTGATACCCAGTAACACAGACACAGACTTACACCAAATAACACAGACATACACTGACACCAAGTAACAAAGACATACACTGATACCCAGGAACACAGGCACACACTTACACCAAGTAACACAGACACACACTAACACCAAGTAACAAAGACATACACTTACACCAAGTAACAAAGACATACACTGATACCCAGTAACAAAGACACACACTTACACCAAGTAACACAGACATACACTGACACAAAGTAACAAAGACATACACTGATACCCTGGAACACAGACACACACTTACACCAAGTAACACAGACACACACTTAAACCAAGTAACAAAGACATACACTTACACCAAGTAACAAAGACAGACAATTACAACAAGTAACAAAGACATACACTTACACCAAGTATTTTGACATACACTGACACCAAGTAACAAAGACATACACAGATACCCAGTAACACAGACACACACTTACACCAAGTAACACAGACATACACTAACACCAAGTAACAAAGACAGACACTGATACCCAGTACCACAGACACACACTTGCACCAAGTAACAAAGACATACACTGACACCAAGTAACAAAGACATACACTGATACCCAGTAACACAGACACACACTTACACCAAGTAACACAGACATACACTAACACCAAGTAACAAAGACAGACACTGATACCCAGTAACACAGACACACACTTGCACCAAGTAACAAAGACATACACTGACACCAAGTCACAAAGACATACACTGATACCCAGGAACACAGACACACACTGACACCCAGTAACAAAGACATGAACGATACCAAGTCACAAAGACATACTCTGATACCCAGTAACACAGACACACACTGACACCCAATAACAAAGACATATACTGATACCAAGTCACAAAGACAGACACTGATACCCAGTAACACAGACAAACACTGACACCCAGTAACAAAGAGATACAATGATACCAAGTCACAAAGACATACACTGATACCCAGTAACACAGACACACACTGACACCAAGTAACAAAGACATCCACTGACACCAAGTGACAAAGACATACACTTACAACAAGTAACAAAGACACACTTACACCAAGTAACACAGACACACACTGACACCAAGTAACAAAGACATACACTGACACCAAGTAACAAAGACATACACTTACACCAAGTAACAAAGACAGACAATTACAACAAGTAACAAAGACATACACTTACACCAAGTATTTTGACATACACTGACACCAAGTAACAAAGACATACACTGATACCCAGTAACACAGACACACACTTACACCAAGTAACGCAGACATACACTAACACCAAGTAACAAAGACATACACTGATACCCAGTAACACAGACACACACTTACACCAAGTAACACAGACACACAGTTACACCAATTAACAAAGACATACACTAACACCAAGTAGCACAGACATACACTGTCAGCAAGTAACAAAGACATACAATTACACCAAGTAACAAAGACACACACTTACACCAAGTAACAAAGACAGACACTGATACCCAGTAACACAGACACACACTTACACCAATTAACAAGGACAGACACAGATACCCAGTAACACAGACACACACTTACACCAAGTAACAAAGACATACACTGACATCCAGTAACACAGACACACACTTACACCAAGTAACAAAGACATACACGGACACCCAGTAACAAAGACATACACTGACACCCAGTAACACAGACACACACGGACACCAAGTAACAAAGACACACACTTACACCAAGTAACACAAACACACACTGACACCCAGTAACACAGACACACACTTACACCAAGCAACACAGACATACACTGACACCAAGTAACAAAGACATACACTGATACCCAGTAACAATGACACACACTTACACCAAGTAACACAGACATACACTGACACAAAGTAACAAAGACATACCCTGATACCCTGGAACACAGACACACACTTACACCAAGTAACACAGACACACACTTAAACCAAGTAACAAAGACATACACTGACACCAAGTAACACAGACATACACTGACACCAAGTAACAAAGACATACAATTACACCAAGTAACAAAAACACACACTTACACCAAGTAACACAGATATACACTGACACCAAGTAACAAAGACATGCACTGACACCCAGTAACACAGACACACGGACACCAAGTAACACAGACATGCACTGACACCAAGTAACAAAGACATATACTGATACCCAGTAACACAGACACACACTTACACCAACTAACACAGACATACACTGACACCAAGTAACAAAGACATACACTGATACCCAGGAACACAGACACACACTTACACCAAGTAACACAGACACACACTTACACCAAGTAACAAAGACATACACTTACCCCAAGTAACACAGACATACACTGACACCAAGTTACAAAGTCATACAATTACACCAATTAACAAAGACACACACTTACACCAAGTAACAAAGACAGACACTGATACCCAGTAACACAGACACACACTTACACCAATTAACAAAGACATACACTGACACCCAGTAACACAAACAAACACACACTGACACCCAGTAACACAGAGAAACACTAATAAACAGGAACACAGACATACACTGACACCAAGTCACAAAGACATGCACTGAAACCCAGTAACAAAGACATACACTGACACCAAGTCACAAAGACATACACTGATACCCAGGAACACAGACACACACTGACACCCAGTAACAAAGACATGAACGATACCAAGTCACAAAAACATACACTGATACCCAGTAACACAGACACACACTGACACCCAATAACAAAGACATACACTGATACCAAGTCACAAAGACAGACACTGATACCCAGTAACACAGACAAACACTGACACCCAGTAACAAAGAGATACAATGATACCAAGTCACAAAGACATACACTGATACCCAGTAACACAGACACACACTGACACCAAGTAACAAAGACATACACTGACACCAAGTGACAAAGACATACACTTACACCAAGTAACAAAGACACACACTTACACCAAGTAACACAGACACACACTGACACCAAGTAACAAAGACATACACTGACACCAAGTAACAAAGACATACACTTACACCAAGTAACAAAGACAGACAATTACAACAAGTAACAAAGACATACACTTACACCAAGTATTTTGACATACACTGACACCAAGTAACAAAGACATACACTGATACCCAGTAACACAGACACACACTTACACCAAGTAACGCAGACATACACTAACACCAAGTAACAAAGACATACACTGATACCCAGGAACACAGACACACACTTACACCAAGTAACACAGACACACAGTTACACCAATTAACAAAGACATACACTAACACCAAGTAGCACAGACATACACTGTCAGCAAGTAACAAAGACATACAATTACACCAAGTAACAAAGACACACACTTACACCAAATAACAAAGACAGACACTGATACCCAGTAACACAGACACACACTTACACCAATTAACAAG
Source organism: Heterodontus francisci (assembly GCF_036365525.1). NCBI lineage: Eukaryota > Metazoa > Chordata > Chondrichthyes > Heterodontiformes > Heterodontidae > Heterodontus > Heterodontus francisci. Next base: position 136,570 of record NW_027140986.1, on the reverse strand, counting down.
GACAGACACAGATACCCAGTAACACAGAAACACACTTACACCAAGTAACAAAGACATACACTGACACCCAGTAACACAGACACACACGGACACCAAGTAACAAAGACACACACTTACACCAAGTAACACAAACACACACTGACACCCAGTAACACAGACACACACTTACACCAAGCAACACAGACATACACTGACACCAAGTAACAAAGACATACACTGATACCCAGTAACAATGACACACACTTACACCAAGTAACACAGACAGACACTGACACAAAGTAACAAAGACATACCCTGATACCCTGGAACACAGACACACACTTACACCAAGTAACACAGACACACACTTAAACCAAGTAACAAAGACATACACTGACACCAAGTAACACAGACATACACTGACACCAAGTAACAAAGACATACAATTACACCAAGTAACAAAAACACACACTTACACCAAGTAACACAGATATACACTGACACCAAGTAACAAAGACATGCACTGACACCCAGTAACACAGACACACGGACACCAAGTAACACAGACATGCACTGACACCAAGTAACAAAGACATATACTGATACCCAGTAACACAGACACACACCTACACCAACTAACACAGACATACACTGACACCAAGTAACAAAGACATACACTGATACCCAGGAACACAGACACACACTTACACCAAGTAACACAGACACACACTTACACCAAGTAACAAAGACATACACTTACCCCAAGTAACACAGACATACACTGACACCAAGTTACAAAGTCATACAATTACACCAATTAACAAAGACACACACTTACACCAAGTAACAAAGACAGACACTGATACCCAGTAACACAGACACACACTTACACCAAGTAACAAAGACATACACTGACACCCAGTAACACGAACAAACACACACTGACACCCAGTAACACAGAGAAACACTAATAAACAGGAACACAGACATACACTGACACCAAGTCACAAAGACATGCACTGAAACCCAGTAACAAAGACATACACTGACACCAAGTCACAAAGACATACACTGATACCCAGGAACACAGACACACACTGACACCCAGTAACAAAGACATGAACGATACCAAGTCACAAAGACATACACTGATACCCAGTAACACAGACACACACTGACACCCAATAACAAAGACATACACTGATACCAACTCACAAAGACAGACACTGATACCCAGTAACACAGACAAACACTGACACCCAGTAACAAAGAGATACAATGATACCAAGTCACAAAGACATACACTGATACCCAGTAACACAGACACACACTGACACCAAGTAACAAAGACATACACTGACACCAAGTGACAAAGACATACACTTACACCAAGTAACAAAGACACACACTTACACCAAGTAACACAGACACACACTGACACCAAGTAACAAAGACATACACTGACACCAAGTAACAAAGACATACACTTACACCAAGTAACAAAGACAGACAATTACAACAAGTAACAAAGACATACACTTACACCAAGTATTTTGACATACACTGACACCAAGTAACAAAGACATACACTGATACCCAGTAACACAGACACACACTTACACCAAGTAACACAGACATACACTAACACCAAGTAACAAAGACAGACACTGACACCCAGTAACACAGACAAACACGGACACCAAGTAACAAAGACACACACTTACAACAAGTAACACAGACACACACTGACACCCAGTAACACAGACACACACTTACACCAAGTACCAAAGACATACACTGACACCCAGTAACAAAGACATGCACGGACACCAAGTAACAAAGACACACACTTACACCAAGTAACACAGACACACACTGACACCCAGTAACACAGACACACACTAACACCAATCATCACGGACATACACTGACACCAAGTAACACAGACATACACTGACACCAAGTAACAAATCATGCACTGATACCCAGGAACACAGAATCACACTTACACCAAGTAACACAGACACACACTAACACCAAGTAACAAAGACATACACTTACACCAAGTAACACAGACATACTCTGACACCAAGTAACAAAGACATACAATTACACCAAATAACAAAGACACACAGTTACACCAAGTAACACAGATATACACTGACACCAAGTAACAAGGACATGCACTGACACCCAGTAACACAGACACACACGGACACCAATTAACAAACACACACACTTACACCAAGTAACACAGACACACACTGATACCCAGTAACACAGACAAACACTTACACCAAGTAACACAGTCATACACTGACACCTAGTAACAAAGACATACACTGATACCCAGGAACACAGACACACAATTACACCAAGTAACACAGACACACACTTACACCAATTAACAAAGACATACACTAACACCAAGTAACACAGACATACACTGTCAGCAAGTAACAAAGACATACAATTGCACCAAGTAACAAAGACACACACTTACACCAAGTAACAGAGACAGACACTGATACCCAGTAACACAGACACACACTTACACCAATTAACAAAGACATACACTGACACCCAGTAACACAAACAAACACACACTGATACCCTGTAACACAGAGCAACACTAATAAACAGTAACAAAGACTTACACTGACACCAAGTAACACAGTCACACACTGACACCCAGTAACAAAGACATACACAGACACCAAGTAACAAAGACATACACTGAGACCAAGTCACAAAGACATACACTTATACCCAGGAACACAGACACACACTTACAGCAACTAACACAGACATACACTAACACCAAGTAACAAAGACAGACACTCATACCCAGTAACACAGACACACACTTACACCAAGTAACAAAGACATACACTGACACCCAGTAACAAAGACATACACTGACACCCAGTAACACAGACACACACGGACACCAAGTAACAAAGGCACACACTTACACCAAGGAACACGGACACACACTGACACCCAGTAACACAGACACGCACGTACACCAAGTAACAAAGAGATGCACTGACACCCAGTAACAAAGACACACACGGACAACAAGTAACACAGACACACACGGACACCAAGTAACAAAGACACACAATTACACCAAGTAACACAGATACACACTGACACCCAGTAACACAGACACACACTTGCACCAAGCAACACGGACATACACTGACACCAAGTAACAAAGACGTACACTGATACCCAGTAACACAGACACAGACTTACACCAAATAACACAGACAGACACTGACACCAAGTAACAAAGACTTACACTGATACCCAGGAACACAGGCACACACTTACACCAAGTAACACAGACACACACTAACACCAAGTAACAAAGACATACACTTACACCAAGTAACACAGACATACACTGACACCAAGTAACAAAGACATACAATTACACCAAATAACACAGACACACATTGACACCCAGTAACACAGACACACACTTACACCAAGAAACACAGACAAACACTGACACCAAGTAACAAAGACATGCACTAATACCCAGTAACACAGACAGACACTGACACCAAGTAACACAGACATACACTGGCACCAAGTAGCAAAGACATACACTGATACCCAGGAACGCAGACACACACTTACACCAAGTAACACAGACACACACTTACACCAAGTATGAAAGACATACACTGATAGCCAGCAACACAGACACACACATACACCAAGTAACACAGACACACACTTACACCAAGGAACAAAGACACACAATTACACCAAGTAACACAGAGACACACTGACACCCAGTAACACAGACACACACTTACACCAAGCAACACGGACATACACTGACACCAAGTAACAAAGACATACACTGATACCCAGGAACACAGGCACACACTTACACCAAGTAACACAGACACACACTAACACCAAGTAACAAAGACATACACTTACACCAAGTAACACAGACATACACTGACACCAAGTAACAAAAACATACAATTACACCAAATAACAAAGACACACAGTTACACCAAGTAACACAGATATACACTGACACCAAGTAACAAAGACATGCACTGACACCCAGTAACACAGACACACACGGACACCAAGTAACAAAGACACACACTTACACCAAGTAACACAGACACACATTGACACCCAGTAACACAGACACACACTTACACCAAGAAACACAGACAAACACTGACACCAAGTAACAAAGACATACACTGATACCCAGTAACACAGACACACAATTACACCAAGTAACACAGACATACACTGACACCAAGTAGCAAAGACATACACTGATACCCAGGAACACAGACACACACTTACAGCAAGTAACACAGACACACACTTACACCAAGTAACAAAGACATACACTAACACCAAGTAACACAGACATACACTGACACCAAGTAACAAAGACATACAATTACACCAAGTAACAAAGACACACACTTACACCAAGTAACAAAGACAGACACTGATACCCAGTAACACAGACACACACTTACAGCAATTAACAAAGTCATACACTGACACCCAGTAACACAAACAAACACACACTGACACCCAGTAACACAGAGAAACACTAATAAACAGTAACAAAGACATACACTGACACCAAGTAACACAGTCACACACTGACACCCAGTAACAAAGACATACACAGACACCAAGTAACAAAGACATACACTGATACCAAGTCACAAAGACATACGCTGATACCCAGTAACACAGACACACACTGACACCAATTAACAAAGACATACACTGACATCAAGTAACAAAGACATACACTTACACCAAGTAACAAATACAGACAATTACACCAAGTAACAAAGACATCCACTTACACCAAGTATTTTGACATATACTGACACCAAGTAACAAAGACATACAATGTTACCCAGTAACACAGACACACACTTACACCAAGTAACAAAGACATACACTGCCACCAAGTCACAAAGACACACACTGACACCCAGTAACACAGACATACACTTGCACCAAGTAACAAAGACACACACTTACAACACGTAACACAGAGACACACTGGCACCCAGTAACACAGACACACACTTACACCAAGTAACACAGACAAACACTGACACCAAGTAACAAAGACATACACTGATACCCAGTGACACAGACACACACATACACCAAGTAACACAGACATACAATGACACGAAGTAACAAAGACATACGCTGATACCCAGGAACACACACATACAATTACACCAAGTAACACAGACATACACTGACACCAAGTAACAAAGACATACTATTACACCAAGTAACAAAGACACACACTTACACCAAGTAACAAAGACAGACACTGATACCCAGTAACAAAGACACACGCTTACACCAAGTAACAAAGACATACACTTACACCAAGTAACACAGACACACATTGACACCCAGTAACACAGACACACACTTACACCAAGAAACACAGACAAACACTGACACCAAGTAACAAAGACATACACTGATACCCAGTAACACAGACACACAATTACACCAAGTAACACAGACATACACTGACACCAAGTAGCAAAGACATACACTGATACCCAGGAACACAGACACACACTTACAGCAAGTAACACAGACACACACTTACACCAAGTAACAAAGACATACACTAACACCAAGTAACACAGACATACACTGACACCAAGTAACAAAGACATACAATTACACCAAGTAACAAAGACACACACTTACACCAAGTAACAAAGACAGACACTGATACCCAGTAACACAGACACCCACTTACACCAATTAACAAAGTCATACACTGACACCCAGTAACACAAACAAACACACACTGACACCCAGTAACACAGAGAAACACTAATAAACAGTAACAAAGACATACACTGACACCAAGTAACACAGTCACACACTGACACCCAGTAACAAAGACATACACAGACACCAAGTAACAAAGACATACACTGATACCAAGTCACAAAGACATACGCTGATACCCAGTAACACAGACACACACTGACACCAATTAACAAAGACATACACTGACATCAAGTAACAAAGACATACACTTACACCAAGTAACAAATACAGACAATTACACCAAGTAACAAAGACATCCACTTACACCAAGTATTTTGACATATACTGACACCAAGTAACAAAGACATACAATGTTACCCAGTAACACAGACACACACTTACACCAAGTAACAAAGACATACACTGCCACCAAGTCACAAAGACACACACTGACACCCAGTAACACAGACATACACTTGCACCATGTAACAAAGACACACACTTACAACACGTAACACAGAGACACACTGGCACCCAGTAACACAGACACACACTTACACCAAGTAACACAGACAAACACTGACACCAAGTAACAAAGACATACACTGATACCCAGTGACACAGACACACACATACACCAAGTAACACAGACATACAATGACACGAAGTAACAAAGACATACGCTGATACCCAGGAACACACACATACAATTACACCAAGTAACACAGACATACACTGACACCAAGTAACAAAGACATACTATTACACCAAGTAACAAAGACACACACTTACACCAAGTAACAAAGACAGACACTGATACCCAGTAACAAAGACACACGCTTACACCAAGCAACAAAGACATACACTGACACCCAGTAACACAAACAAACACACACTGACACCCAGTAACAAAGAGAAACACTAATAAACAGTAACAAAGACATACACTGACACCAAGTAACAAAGACATGCACTGACACCAAGTCACAAAGACATTCACTGATACCAAGTCACAAAAACATAGACTGATACCCTGGAACACAGACACGCTCTGACACCAAGTAAAAAAGACATACACTGACACCAAGTAACAAAGACATACACTTACACCAAGTAACAAAGACAGACAATTACACCAAGTAACAAAGACATACACATCCACCAAGTATTTTGACATACACTGAAACAACGTAACAAAGACATACACTGATGCCCTGCATCACAGACACACATTAACACACAGTAACAAAGACATACACTGATACCAAATCACAAAGACAGACACTGATACCCAGTAACACAGACACACACTGACACCCAGTAACAAAGACATACAATGATGCCAAGTCACAAAGACATACACTGATACCCAGTAACACAGACACACACTGACACCAAGTAACAAAGACAAACACTGACACCAAGTAACAAAGACACACTCTTACACCAAGTAACACAGACATACACTGACACCAAGTAACAAAGATATACACTGACACCAAGTAACAAGAACATACACTAACACCAAGTAACACAGACATACACTGACACCAAGTAACAAAGACATACAATTACACCAAGTAACAAAGACACACACTTACACCAAGTAACAAAGACAGACACTGATACCCAGTAACACAGACACACACTTACACCAATTAACAAAGTCATACACTGACACCCAGTAACACAAACAAACACACACTGACACCCAGTAACACAGAGAAACACTAATAAACAGTAACAAAGACATACACTGACACCAAGTAACACAGTCACACACTGACACCCAGTAACAAAGACATACACAGACACCAAGTAACAAAGACATACACTGATACCAAGTCACAAAGACATACGCTGATACCCAGTAACACAGACACACACTGACACCAAGTAACAAAGACATACACTGACATCAAGTAACAAAGACATACACTTACACCAAGTAACAAATAAAGACAATTACACCAAGTAACAGAGACATCCACTTACACCAAGTATTTTGACATACACCGACACCAAGTAACAAAGACATACAATGTTACCCAGTAACACAGACACACACTTACACCAAGTAACAAAGACATACACTGCCACCAAGTCACATAGCAACACACTGACACCCAGTAACACAGACATACACTTGCACCAAGTAACAAAGACACACACTTACAACAAGTAACACAGAGACACACTGGCACCCAGTAACACAGACACACACTTACACCAAGTAACACAGACAAACACTGACACCAAGTAACAAAGACATACACTGATACCCAGTGACACAGACACACTCATACACCAAGTAACACAGACATACGCTGATACCCAGGAACACACACATACAATTACACCAAGTAACACAGACATACACTGACACCAAGTAACAAAGACATACTATTACACCAAGTAACAAAGACACACACTTACACCAAGTAACAAAGACAGACACTGATACCCAGTAACAAAGACACACGCTTACACCAAGTAACAAAGACATACACTGACACCCAGTAACACAAACAAACACACACTGACACCCAGTAACAAAGAGAAACACTAATAAACAGTAACAAAGACATACACTGACACCAAGTAACAAAGACATGCACTGACACCAAGTCACAAAGACATTCACTGATACCAAGTCACAAAAACATAGACTGATACCCTGGAACACAGACACGCTCTGACACCAAGTAAAAAAGACATACACTGACACCAAGTAACAAAGACATACACTTACACCAAGTAACAAAGACAGACAATTACACCAAGTAACAAAGACATACACATCCACCAAGTATTTTGACATACACTGAAACAACGTAACAAAGACATACACTGATGCCCAGCATCACAGACACACATTAACACCCAGTAACAAAGACATACACTGATACCAAATCACAAAGACAGACACTGATACCCAGTAACACAGACACACACTGACACCCAGTAACAAAGACATACAATGATGCCAAGTCACAAAGACATACACTGATACCCAGTAACACAGACACACACTGACACCAAGTAACAAAGACAAACACTGACACCAAGTAACAAAGACACACTCTTACACCAAGTAACACAGACATACACTGACACCAAGTAACAAAGATATACACTGACACCAAGTAACAAGAACATACACTTACACCAAGTAACAAAGGCAGACAGTTACACCAAGTAACAAAGACATACACTTACACCAATTATTTTGACACGCACTGACACCAAGTCAGAAAGACACAAACTGACACCAAGTAACAAATACATACACTGATACCAAGTCACAAAGACATACACTGATACCCAGTAACACAGACACACACTTACACCAAGTAACACAGACATACACAAACACCAAGTAGCAAAGATAGACACTGATACCCAGTAACACAGACACACACTTACACCAAGTAACAAAGACATGCAGTGACACCCAGTAACAAAGACATACACTGACACCCAGTAACACGGACACACACGGACACCAAGTAACAAAGAAACACACTTACACCAAGTAACACAGACACACACTGACACCCAGTAACACTGACACACACTTACACCAAGTAACAAAGACATACACTCACACCCAGTAACAAAGACATACACTGACACCCAGTAACACAGACAGACACGGACACCAAGTAACAAAGACACACACTTACACCAAGCAACACAGACACACACTGACACCCAGTGACACAGACACACACTTGCACCAAGCAACACGGACATACACTGACACCAAGTAACAAAGACATACACTGATACCCATTAACACAGACACACACTTACACCAAGTAACACCGACATACACTGACACCAAGTAACAAAGACATACACAGATACCCAGGAACACAGACACACACTTACACCAAGTAACACAGACACACACTTACACCAAGTAACAAAGACATACACTTACACCAAGTAACACAGACATACTCTGACACCAAGTAACAAAGACATAGAATTACACCAAATAACAAAGACACACAGTAACACCAAGTAACACAGATATACACTGACACCAAGTAACAAAGACATGCACTGACACCCAGTAACACAGACACACACTTACACCAAGTAACAAAGACATGCAGTGACACCCAGTAACAAAGACATACACTGACACACAGTAACACGGACACACACGGACACCAAGTAACAAAGACACACACTTACACCAAGTAACACAGACACACACTGACACCCAGTAACACTGACACACACTTACACCAAGTAACAAAGACATACACTGACACCCAGGAAAAAAGACATACACTGACACCCAGTAACACAGACACACTCGGACACCAAGTAACAAAGACACACACTTACACCAAGCAACACAGACACACACTGACACCCAGTAACACAGACACACACTTGCACCAAGCAACACGGACATACACTGACACCAAGTAACAAAGACATACACTGATACCCAGTGACACAGACACACACTTACACCAAGTAACACAGACATACACTGACACCAAGTAACAAAGACATACACTGATACCCAGTGACACAGACACACACTTACACCAAGTAACACAGACATACACTGACACCAAGTAACAAAGACATACACTGATACCCAGGTACACAGACACACACTTACAACAAGTAACACAGACACACACTTACACCAAGTAACACAGACACACACTTACACCAAGTAACAAAGACATACAATTACACCAAATAACAAAGACACACAGTTACATCAAGTAACACAGATATACACTGACACCAAGTAACAAAGACATGCACTGACACCCAGTAACACAGACACACACGGACACCAAGTAACAAAGACACACACTTACACCAAGTAACACAGACACACATTGACACCCAGTAACACAGACACACACTTACACCAAGTAACACAGACAAAAACTGACACCAAGTAACAAAGACATACACTGATACCCTGTAACACAGACACACACTTACACCAATTAACACAGACATACACTGACACCAAGTAACAAAGACATACACTGATACCCAGGAACACAGACACACACTTACACCAAGTAACACAGACACACACTTACACCAAGTGACAAAGACATACACTAACACCAAATAACAAAGACAGACAATTACACCAAGTAACAAAGACACTCACTTACACCAAGTAACAAAGTAAGACACAGATACCCAGTAACACAGACACACACTTACACCAATTAACAAAGACATACACTGACACCCAGTAACACAAACAAACACACACTGACACCCAGTAACACAGAGAAACACTAATAAACAGTAACAAAGACATACACTGACACCAAGTAACACAGTCACACTCTGACACACAGTAACAAAGTCATACACAGATACCAAGTAACAAAGAGATAAATTGATACCAAGTCTCAAAGACATACACTGATACCCAGTAACACAGACACACACTGACACCAAGTAACAAAGACAAACACTGACACCAAGTAACAAAGACGTACACTTACACCATTTAACAAAGACAGACAATTACACCAAGTAACAAAGACATGCACTTACACCAAGTATTTTGACATACACTGACACCAAGTAACAAAGACATACACTGATAGCAAGTCACAAAGACACACACTGACACCCAGTAACAAAGACATACTATGAGATCAAGTCACAAAGACATACACTGATACCCAGTAACACAGACACACACTTACACCAAGTAACACAAACATACACTGACACCAAGTAACAAAGACACACACTGACACCCAGTAACACAGACACACACTTGCACCAAGCAACACGGACATATACTGACACCAAGTAACAAAGACATACACTGATACCCTGTAACACAGACGCACACTTACACCAGGTAACACAGACATACACTGACACCAAGTAACAAAGACATACACAGATACCCAGGAACACAGACACACACTTACACCAAGTAACACAGACACACACTTACACCAAGTAACAAAGACATACACTTACACCAGGTAACACAGACATACTCTGACACCAAGTAACAAAGACATACAATTACACCAAATAACAAAGGCACACAGTTACACCATGTAACACAGATATAGACTGACACCAAGTAACAAAGACATGCACTGACACCAAGTAACACAGACACACAATTACACCAAGTAACAAAGACATGCAGTGACACCCAGTAACAAAGACATACACTGACACCCAGTAACACGGACACACACGGACACCAAGTAACAAAGACACACACTTGCACCAAGTAACACAGACAGACACTGACTCCCAATAACACTGACACACACATACACCAAGTAACAAAGACATACACTGACACCCAGCAACACAGACACACACGGACACCAAGTAACAAAGACACACACTTACACCAAGCAACACAGACACACACTGACACCCAGTAACACAGACACACACTTGCACCAAGCAACACGGACATACACTGACACCAAGTAACAAAGACATACACTGATACCCAGTAACACAGACACACACTTACACCAAGTAACACAGACATACACTGACACCAAGTAACAAAGACATACACTGATACCCAGGAACACAGACACACACTTACACCAAGTAACACAGACACACACTTACACCAAGTAACAAAGACATACACTTACACCAAGTAACACAGACATACTCTGACACCAAGTAACAAAGACATACAATTACACCAAATAACAAAGACACACAGTTACACCAAGTAACATAGATATACACTGACACCATGTAACAAAGACATGCACTGACACCCAGTAACACAGACACACACGGACACCAAGTAACAAAGACACACACTTACACCAAGTAACACAGACACACATTGACACCCAGTAACACAGACACACACTTACACCAAGTAACACAGACAAACACTGACACCAAGTAACAAAGACATACACTTATACCCTGTAACACAGACACACACTTATACCAATTAAGACAGACATACACTGACACCGTGTAACAAAGACATACACTGATACCCAGGAACACAGACACACACTTACACCAAGTAACACAGACACACACTTACACCAAGTGACAAAGACATACACTAACACCAAATAACAAAGACAGACAATTACACCAAGTAACACAGACACACACTTACACCAAGTAACAAAGACATACACTTACACCAGGTAACACAGACATACTCTGACACCAAGTAACAAAGACATACAATTACACCAAATAACAAAGACACACAGTTACACCATGTAACACAGATATAGACTGACACCAAGTAACAAAGACATGCACTGACACCAAGTAACACAGACACACACTTACACCAAGTAACAAAGACATGCAGTGACACCCAGTAACAAAGACATACACTGACACCCAGTAACACGGACACACACGGACACCAAGTAACAAAGACACACACTTGCACCAAGTAACACAGACAGACACTGACTCCCAGTAACACTGACACACACATACACCAAGTAACAAAGACATACACTGACACCCAGTAACACAGACACACACGGACACCAAGTAACAAAGACACACACTTACACCAAGCAACACAGACACACACTGACACCCAGTAACACAGACACACACTTACACCAAGTAACAAAGACATACACTTACACCAAGTAACACAGACATACTCTGACACAAAGTAACAAAGACATACAATTACACCAAATAACAAAGACACACAGTTACACCAAGTGTCAAAGACATACACTAACACCAAATAACAAAGACAGACAATTACACCAAGTAACAAAGACACTCACTTACACCAAGTAACAAAGACAGACACTGATACCCAGTAACACAGACACACACTTACACCAATTAACAAAGACATACACTGACACCCAGTAACACAAACAAACACACACTGACACCCAGTAACACAGAGAAACACTAATAAACAGTAACAAAGACATACACTGACACCAAGTAACACAGTCACACTCTGACACACAGTAACAAAGTCATACACAGACACCAAGTAACAAAGACATACACTGATACCAAGTCACAAAGACATACACTGATACCCAGTAATACAGACACACACTGACACCAAGTAACAAAGAAGTACACTGACACCAAGTAACAAAGTCGTACACTTACACCAAGTAACAAAGACAGACAATTACACCAAGTAACAAAGACATACACTTACACCAAGTAATTTGACATACACTGACACCAAGTAACAAAGACATACACTGATACCAAGTCACAAAGACACCCACTGACACCCAGTAACAAAGACATACAATGAGATCAAGTCACAAAGACATACACTGATACCCAGTAACACAGACACACACTTACACCAAGTAACACAGACAAACACTGACACCCAGTAACACAGACACACACGGACACCAAGTAACAAAGACACAGACTTACACCAAGTAATACAGTCACACATTGACACCCAGTACCACAGACACACTCTTACAAGAAGTAACACAGACATACACTGACAACAAGTAACACAGACATACACTGATACCCAGTAACACAGAAACACACTTACACCAAGTAACACAGACATACACTGACACCAAGTAACAAAGACATACACTGATACCCAGGAACATAGACATACACTTACACAAAGTAACACAACATACACTGAAACCAAGTAACAAAGACATACAATTACACCAAGTAACAAAGACACACACTTACACCAAGTAACACAGATATACACTGACACCAAGTAACAAAGACATGCACTGACACCCAGTAACACAGACATACACGGATACCAAGTAACAAAGACACACACTTACACCAAGTAACACAGACACACACTGACACCCAGTAGCACAGAAACACACTTACACCAAGTAACACAGACATACACTGACAGCAAGTAACAAAGACATACACTGATACCCAGGAACACAGACACACACTTACACCAAGTAACACAGACATACACTTACACCAAGTAACAAAGACATACAATTACACAAAGTAACACAGACATACACGGACATAAGTTAACAAAGACATGCAATTACACCAAGTAACAAAGACAAACACTTCCAACAAGTAACACAGACACACACTGACACCCAGTAACACAGACACACACTTACACCAAGTAACAAAGACATACACTGATACCCAGTAACACAGACACACACTTACACCAAGTAACACAGACATACACTGACACCAAGTAACAAAGACATACACTGATATCCAGGAACACAGACGCACACTTACACCACGTAACACAGACACAGACTTACACCATGTATCAAAGACACACACGTACACCAAATAACAAAGACAGATACTGATACCCAGTAACACAGACACACACTTTCACCAATTAACAAAGACAAACACTGACACCCTGCAACACAATCAAACACACACTGACACCCAGTAAGACAGAGAATCACGAATAAAGAGTAACAAAGACATACACTGACACCAAGTAACACAGTCACTCACTGACACCCAGTAACAAAGACATACACTGACATCAAGAAACAAAGACATACACTGATAGCTAGTCACAAAGACATACGCTGATACCCAGTAACACAGACACACACTGACACCAAGTAACAAAGACATACACTGATATCAAGTAACAAAGACATACACTTACACCAAGTAACAAAGACAGACAAGTACACCAAGTAACAAAGACATACACTTACACCAAGTATTTTGACATACACTGACACCAAGTAACAAAGACATACAATGTTACCCAGTAACACAGACACACACTTACACCAAGTAACAAAGACATACACTGACACACAGTAACACAGACATACACTTGCACCAAACAACAAAGACACACACTTACAACAAGTAACACAGAGACACACTGGCACCCAGTAACACAGACACACACTTACACCAAGTAACACTGACAAACACTGACACCAAGTAACAAAGACATGCACTGATACCCAGTGACACAGACACACACTTACACCAAGTAACACAGACATACAATGACACGAAGTAACAAAGACATACACTGATACCCAGGAACACAGACACACACTTACACCAAGTAACACAGACACACACTTACACCAAGTAACAAAGACATACAATTACACCAAGTAACACGGACATACACTGACACCAAGTAACAAAGACATACAATTACACCAAGTAACAAAGACACACACTTACACCAAGTAACAAAGACAGACACTGATACCCAGTAACACAGACAGAATCTTACACCAAGTAACAAAGACATACACTGACACCCAGTAACACAAACAAACACACACTGACACCCAGTAACACAGAGAAACACTAATAAACAGTAACAAAGACATACACTGACACCAAGTAACACAGACACACACTGACACCAAGTAACAAAGACATGCACTGACACCAAGTCACAAATTCATTCACTGATACCAAGTCACAAAAATATACACTGATACCCTGTAACATAGACACGCACTGACACCAAGTAACAAAGACATACACTGACACCAAGTAACAAAGCCATACACTTACACCAAGTAACAAAGACAGACAATTACACCAAGTAACAAAGACATACACATACACCAAGTATATTGACATACACTGAAACAACGTAACAAAGACATACACTGATGCCCAGCAACACAGACACACATTAACACCAAGTAACAAAGACATACACTGACACCAAGTCACAAAGACACACACTGACACCCAGTAACAAAGACATACACTGACACCAAGTCACAAAGACATACACTGATACCCAGTAACACAGACACACACTTACACCAAGTAACACAGACATACACTGACACCAAGTAACAAAGACATACACTGATATCCAGGAACACAGACGCACACTTACACCACGTAACACAGACACAGACTTACACCATGTATCAAAGACACACACGTACACCAAATAACAAAGACAGATACTGATACCCAGTAACACAGACACACACTTTCACCAATTAACAAAGACAAACACTGACACCCTGCAACACAATCAAACACACACTGACACCCAGTAAGACAGAGAATCACGAATAAAGAGTAACAAAGACATACACTGACACCAAGTAACACAGTCACTCACTGACACCCAGTAACAAAGACATACACTGACATCAAGAAACAAAGACATACACTGATAGCTAGTCACAAAGACATACGCTGATACCCAGTAACACAGACACACACTGACACCAAGTAACAAAGACATACACTGATATCAAGTAACAAAGACATACACTTACACCAAGTAACAAAGACAGACAAGTACACCAAGTAACAAAGACATACACTTACACCAAGTATTTTGACATACACTGACACCAAGTAACAAAGACATACAATGTTACCCAGTAACACAGACACACACTTACACCAAGTAACAAAGACATACACTGACACACAGTAACAC
Source organism: Heterodontus francisci (assembly GCF_036365525.1). Taxonomy (NCBI): domain Eukaryota; kingdom Metazoa; phylum Chordata; class Chondrichthyes; order Heterodontiformes; family Heterodontidae; genus Heterodontus; species Heterodontus francisci. The sequence continues at coordinate 119,328 of NW_027140986.1, read as the reverse complement.
AGACATACACTTGCACCAAGCAACAAAGACACACACTTACAACAAGTAACACAGAGACACACTGGCACCCAGTAACACAGACACACACTTACACCAAGTAACACTGACAAACACTGACACCAAGTAACAAAGACATGCACTGATACCCAGTGACACAGACACACACTTACACCAAGTAACACAGACATACAATGACACGAAGTAACAAAGACATACACTGATACCCAGGAACACAGACACACACTTACACCAAGTAACACAGACACACACTTACACCAAGTAACAAAGACATACAATTACACCAAGTAACACAGACATACACTGACACCAAGTAACAAAGACATACAATTACACCAAGTAACAAAGACACACACTTACACCAAGTAACAAAGACAGACACTGATACCCAGTAACACAGACAGAATCTTACACCAAGTAACAAAGACATACACTGACACCCAGTAACACAAACAAACACACACTGACACCCAGTAACACAGAGAAACACTAATAAACAGTAACAAAGACATACACTGACACCAAGTAACACAGACACACACTGACACCAAGTAACAAAGACATGCACTGACACCAAGTCACAAATTCATTCACTGATACCAAGTCACAAAAATATACACTGATACCCTGTAACATAGACACGCACTGACACCAAGTAACAAAGACATACACTGACACCAAGTAACAAAGCCATACACTTACACCAAGTAACAAAGACAGACAATTACACCAAGTAACAAAGACATACACATACACCAAGTATATTGACATACACTGAAACAACGTAACAAAGACATACACTGATGCCCAGCAACACAGACACACATTAACACCAAGTAACAAAGACATACACTGACACCAAGTCACAAAGACACACACTGACACCCAGTAACAAAGACATACACTGACACCAAGTCACAAAGACATACACTGATACCCAGTAACACAGACACACACTTGCACCAAGTAACACAGACATACACTGACACCCAGTAACACAGACACACACTTACACCAAGTAACAAAGACATACACTGACACCCAGTAACAAAGACATAAACTGACACCCAGTAACACAGACACACACGGACACCAAGTAACAAAGACACAGACTTACACCAAGTAACACAGACACAAACTGACACCCAGTAACACAGACACACACTAACACCAAGTAACACAGACATACAGTGACACCAAGTACCAAAGACATACACTGATACCCAGTAACACAGGCACACACTTACACCAAGTAACAATAACATACACTGACACCAAGTCACAAAGACACACACTGACACCCAGTAACAAAGAAATACACTGACACCAAGTCACAAAGACATACATTGATACACAGTAACACAGAGACACACTTACACCAAGTAACACAGACATACACTGACACCAAGTAACAAAGACATGCACTGATACCCAGTAACACAGACACACACTTACACCATGTAACGAAGACAGACACTGATACCCAGTAACACAGACACACACTTACACCAAGTAACAAAGACATACACTGACACCAAGTAACAAAGGCATACACTGACACCCAGTAACACAGACACACACGGACACCAAGTAACAAAGACACACACTTACACCAAGTAACACAGACACACACTGACACCCAGTAACAAAGACATACACTGACACCCAGTAACAAAGACATACACTGATACCCAGGAACACAGACACACACTTACACAAAGTAACACAGACAGACACTGATACCCAGTAACACGGACATACACTTACACCAATTAACAAAGACATACACTGATACCCAGTAACACAGGCACACACTTACACCAAGTAACACAGACATACACTGACACCCATTAACAAAGACATGCACTGATACCCAGTAACACAACCACACACTTACACCAAGTAACAAAGACAGACACTGATACCCAGTAACACAGACACACACTTACACCAAGTAACAAAGACATGCACTGACACCAAGTAACAAAGACATACACTGACACCCAGTAACACATACACACACGGACACCAAGTAACAATGCACACACTTACACCAAGTAACACAGACACACACTGACACAAGTCACAAAGACATACACTGATACCCAGTAACACAAACAATCACACACTGACACCCAGTAACACAGAGACACACTGACACCCAGTAAAAAAGACCTACACTGACACCAAGTCACAAAGACATAGACTGATGCCCAGTCACACAGACACACACTGACACCAAGTAACAAAGGCACACACTGCGCGGGGGCACATTGGCGCATTGGTTAGCACCGCAGCCTCACAGCTCCAGGGACCCGGTTTCGATTCTGGGTACTGCCTGTGCGGAGTTTGCAAGTTCTCCCTGTGTCTGCGTGGGTTTCCTCCGGGTGCTCCGGTTTCCTCCCACATGCCAAAGACTTGCAGGTTGATAGGTTAATTGGCCATCATAAATTGCCCCTAGTCTAGGTAGGTGGTAGGGAAATGTATAGGGATAGGTGAGGATGTGATAGGAATACGGGATTAGTGTAGGATTAGTAGAAATGGGTGGTCGATGGTCGGCACAGACTCGGTGGGCCGAGGGGCCTGTTTAAGTGCTGTATCTCTAAACTAAACTGAATACTGACACCTCGTGTCACTGATACACACTGACACCCAGTAACACAAACAAACACACACTGACACCCAGTAAAACAGAGAAACACTGATAAACAGTAACAAAGACAAACACTGAGACCAAGTAACACAGACACACACTGACACCCAGTAACAAAGACATACACTGATACCAATTCAGAAAGACATACACTGATACCCAGGAACACGGACACACACTTTCACCAAGTCACAAAGACATACACTGATACCCAGTAACAAAGTGATACACTTACACCAAGTAACAAAGAAAGACAATTACACCAAGTAACAAAGGCATACACTTACACCAAGTATTTTGACATACACTGACACCAAGTAACAAAGACATACACTGATACGCAGTAACACAGACACACACTTACAACAAGTAACAAAGACATACACTGACATCAAGTCACAAAGACACACACTGACACCCGGTAACAAAGACATACACTGACACCAAGTCACAAAGACATACACTGCTACCCAGTAACACAGTCACACACTTACACCAAGTAACACAGACATTCACTGACACCCAGTAACGCAGACACACAATTACACCAAGTAACAAAGACATACACTGACACCCAGTAACAAAGACATGCACTGACACCAAGTCACAAAGACATACACTGATACCCAGTAACACAAACAAACACACACTGACACCCAGTAGCTCAGAGACACACTGACACCCAGTAAACAAGACATACACTGACACCAAGTCACAAAGACATACACTGATGTCCAGTCACACAGTCACACACTGACACCCAGTAACGCAGACACACACTTACACCAAGTAACACAGACATACACTGCACGAAGTTACAAAGACATACACTGATACCCAGTAACACAGGCACACACTGGGGGGGCACATTGGCGCAGTGGTTGGCACCGCAGCCTCACAGCTCCAGGGACCCGGGTTCGATTCTGGGTACTGCCTGTGCGGAGTTTGTAAGTTCTCCCTGTGTCTGCGTGGGTTTCCTCCGGGTGCTCCGGTTTCTTCCCACATGCCAAAGACTTGCAGGTTGATAGGTTAATTGGCCATCAGAAATTGCCCCTAGTACAAGTAGGTGGTAGGGAAATATATAGGGATAGGTGGGGATGTGATAGGAATACGGGATTAGAGTAGGATTAGTATAAATGGATGGTTGATGGTCGGCACAGACTCGGTGGGCCCAAGGGCCTGTTTAAGTTTTGTATCTCTAAACTGAACTAAATACTGACACCTCGTGTCACTGACACCCAGTAACACAAACAATCACACACTGACACGCAGTCACACAGAGAAACACTGATGCACTGACACCAAGTAACACAGACACTCACTGACACCCAGTAACAAAGACATAAACTGATACCAAGTCACAAAGACATGCACTGATACCAAGTAACACAAACAAACACACACTGACACCCTGTAACGTAGAGAAACACTGATACACAGCAACAATGACATACACTGACACCAAGTAACACAGACACACACTGACACCCAGTAAAAAAGTTATACACTGACACCAAGTCACAAAGACATACACTGATACCCAGTAACACAGACACACACTTGCACCAAGTAACACAGACATACACTGACACCCAGTAACACAGACACACACTTACACCAAGTAACAAAGACATACACTGACACCCAGTAACAAAGACATAAACTGACACCCAGTAACACAGACACACACGGACACCAAGTAACAAAGACACAGACTTACACCAAGTAACACAGACACAAACTGACACCCAGTAACACAGACACACACTAACACCAAGTAACACAGACATACAGTGACACCAAGTACCAAAGACATACACTGATACCCAGTAACACAGGCACACACTTACACCAAGTAACAATAACATACACTGACACCAAGTCACAAAGACACACACTGACACCCAGTAACAAAGAAATACACTGACACCAAGTCACAAAGACATACATTGATACCCAGTAACACAGAGACACACTTACACCAAGTAACACAGACATACACTGACACCAAGTAACAAAGACATGCACTGATACCCAGTAACACAGACACACACTTACACCATGTAACGAAGACAGACACTGATACCCAGTAACACAGACACACACTTACACCAAGTAACAAAGACATACACTGACACCAAGTAACAAAGGCATACACTGACACCCAGTAACACAGACACACACGGACACCAAGTAACAAAGACACACACTTACACCAAGTAACACAGACACACACTGACACCCAGTAACAAAGACATACACTGACACCCAGTAACAAAGACATACACTGATACCCAGGAACACAGACACACACTTGCACAAAGTAACACAGACAGACACTGATACCCAGTAACACGGACATACACTTACACCAATTAACAAAGACATACACTGATACCAAGTAACACAGGCACACACTTACACCAAGTAACACAGACATACACTGACACCCATTAACAAAGACATGCACTGATACCCAGTAACACAACCACACACTTACACCAAGTAACAAAGACAGACACTGATACCCAGTAACACAGACACACACTTACACCAAGTAACAAAGACATGCACTGACACCAAGTAACAAAGACATACACTGACACCCAGTAACACATACACACACGGACACCAAGTAACAATGCACACACTTACACCAAGTAACACAGACACACACTGACACAAGTCACAAAGACATACACTGATACCCAGTAACACAAACAATCACACACTGACACCCAGTAACACAGAGACACACTGACACCCAGTAAAAAAGACCTACACTGACACCAAGTCACAAAGACATAGACTGATGCCCAGTCACACAGACACACACTGACACCAAGTAACAAAGGCACACACTGCGCGGGGGCACATTGGCGCATTGGTTAGCACCGCAGCCTCACAGCTCCAGGGACCCGGTTTCGATTCTGGGTACTGCCTGTGCGGAGTTTGCAAGTTCTCCCTGTGTCTGCGTGGGTTTCCTCCGGGTGCTCCGGTTTCCTCCCACATGCCAAAGACTTGCAGGTTGATAGGTTAATTGGCCATCATAAATTGCCCCTAGTCTAGGTAGGTGGTAGGGAAATGTATAGGGATAGGTGAGGATGTGATAGGAATACGGGATTAGTGTAGGATTAGTAGAAATGGGTGGTCGATGGTCGGCACAGACTCGGTGGGCCGAGGGGCCTGTTTAAGTGCTGTATCTCTAAACTAAACTGAATACTGACACCTCGTGTCACTGATACACACTGACACCCAGTAACACAAACAAACACACACTGACACCCAGTAAAACAGAGAAACACTGATAAACAGTAACAAAGACAAACACTGAGACCAAGTAACACAGACACACACTGACACCCAGTAACAAAGACATACACTGATACCAATTCAGAAAGACATACACTGATACCCAGGAACACGGACACACACTTTCACCAAGTCACAAAGACATACACTGATACCCAGTAACAAAGTGATACACTTACACCAAGTAACAAAGAAAGACAATTACACCAAGTAACAAAGGCATACACTTACACCAAGTATTTTGACATACACTGACACCAAGTAACAAAGACATACACTGATACGCAGTAACACAGACACACACTTACAACAAGTAACAAAGACATACACTGACATCAAGTCACAAAGACACACACTGACACCCGGTAACAAAGACATACACTGACACCAAGTCACAAAGACATACACTGCTACCCAGTAACACAGTCACACACTTACACCAAGTAACACAGACATTCACTGACACCCAGTAACGCAGACACACAATTACACCAAGTAACAAAGACATACACTGACACCCAGTAACAAAGACATGCACTGACACCAAGTCACAAAGACATACACTGATACCCAGTAACACAAACAAACACACACTGACACCCAGTAGCTCAGAGACACACTGACACCCAGTAAACAAGACATACACTGACACCAAGTCACAAAGACATACACTGATGTCCAGTCACACAGTCACACACTGACACCCAGTAACGCAGACACACACTTACACCAAGTAACACAGACATACACTGCACGAAGTTACAAAGACATACACTGATACCCAGTAACACAGGCACACACTGGGGGGGCACATTGGCGCAGTGGTTGGCACCGCAGCCTCACAGCTCCAGGGACCCGGGTTCGATTCTGGGTACTGCCTGTGCGGAGTTTGTAAGTTCTCCCTGTGTCTGCGTGGGTTTCCTCCGGGTGCTCCGGTTTCTTCCCACATGCCAAAGACTTGCAGGTTGATAGGTTAATTGGCCATCAGAAATTGCCCCTAGTACAAGTAGGTGGTAGGGAAATATATAGGGATAGGTGGGGATGTGATAGGAATACGGGATTAGAGTAGGATTAGTATAAATGGATGGTTGATGGTCGGCACAGACTCGGTGGGCCCAAGGGCCTGTTTAAGTTTTGTATCTCTAAACTGAACTAAATACTGACACCTCGTGTCACTGACACCCAGTAACACAAACAATCACACACTGACACGCAGTCACACAGAGAAACACTGATGCACTGACACCAAGTAACACAGACACTCACTGACACCCAGTAACAAAGACATACACTGATACCAAGTCACAAAGACATGCACTGATACCAAGTAACACAAACAAACACACACTGACACCCTGTAACGTAGAGAAACACTGATACACAGCAACAATGACATACACTGACACCAAGTAACACAGACACACACTGACACCCAGTAAAAAAGTTATACACTGACACCAAGTCACAAAGGCATACACTGATACCAAGTCACAAAGACATACACTGATACCCAGTAACACAGACACACACTGACACCAAGTCACAAAGACATACACTGATACCCAGTAGCACAGACACACACTTACACCAAGTAACAAAGACATACACTGACACCAAGTCACAAAGACACACACTGACACCCAGTAACAAAGACATACACTGACACCAAGTCACAAAGACATACACTGACACCCAGTAACGCAGACACACACGGACACCAAGTAACAAAGACACAGACTTACACCAAGTAACACAGACACACACTGACACCCAGTAACACAAACAAAAACACTGACACCAAGTAACACAGACATACACTGACACCAAGTAACAAAGACGTACACTGATACCCAGTAACACAGGCACACACTGGGCGGGGGGGGGGGGGGGGGTGGCAGGGGGGGGGGCACATTGGCGCAGTGGTTAGCACCGCAGCCTCACAGCTCCAGGGACCCGTGAACGATTCTGGGTACTGCCTGTGCGGAGTTTGACAGTTCTCCCTGTGGCTGCGTGGGTTTCCTCCGGGTGCTCCGGTTTCCTCCCACATGCTAAAGACTTGCAGGTTAATAGGTTAATTGGCCATCTTAAATTGCCCCTAGTATAGGTAGGTGGCAGGGAAATATATAGGGACAGGTGGGGATGTGATAGAAATACGGGATTAGTGTAGGATTTGTACAAATGGGTGGTTGATGGTCGGCACAGACTCGGTGGGCCGAAGGGCCTGTTTAAGTGCTGTATCTCTGAACTAAACTCAATACTGACACCAAGTGTCACTGATACACACTGACACCCAGTAACACAAACAAACACACACTGACACCCAGTAACACAGAGATACACTGATAAACAGTAACAAAGACAGACACTGACACCAAGTAACACAGACACACACTGGCACCCAGTAACAAAGACATACACTGACACCAAGTCACAAAGACATACACTGATACCAAGTCACAAAGACAGACACTGATACCCAGTAACACAGACACACACTGACACCAAGTCTAAAAGACATACACTGATACCCAGTAACACAGTTATACAGTTACACCAAGTAACAAAGACAGACAATTACACCAAGTAACAAAGACATACACTTACACCAAGGATTTTGACATACACTGACACCAAGTAACAAAGACATACACTGATACCCAGTAACACAGACACACACTTACACCAAGTAACAAAGACATGCACTGACACCAAGACACAAAGACACACACTGACACTCAGGAACACAGACATACACTGACACCAAGTAACAAAGACACACACTGTCACCCAGGAACATAGACATACACTGACACCAAGTAACAAAGACATACACTTACACCAAGTAACAAAGACACACACTTGCACCAAGTAATACAGACATACACTGACACCAAGTAACAAAGACATACACTTGCACCAAGTATTTTGACATACACTGACACCAAGTAACAAAGACATACACTGATACCCAGTAACACAGACACACACTTACACCAAGTAACAAATACATACACTGACACCAAGTCACAAAGACACACACTGACACCCAGTAACAAAGACATACTCTGACACCAAGTCACAAAGACATGCACTGATACCCAGTAACACAGACACACACTTACACCAGGTAACACAGACATACACTGACACCAAGTAACAAAGACAGACACTGATACCCAGTAACACAGGCACACACTGTGGGGGGGGGGGCACTTTGGCGCAGTGGTTGGCACCGCCGCCTCACAGCACCAGGGACCCGGGTTCGATTCTGTGTACTGCCTGTGCGGAGTTTGTAAGTTCTCCCTGTGTCTGCGTGGGTTTCCTCCGGGTGCTCCGGTTTCCTCCCACATGCCAAAGACTTGCAGGCTGATAGGTTAATTGGCCATCATAAATTGCACCAAGTATAGGTAGGTGGTTGGGAAATATATAGGGATAGGTGGGGATGTGATAGGAATACGGGATTAGAGTAGGATTAGTATAAATGGGTGGTTGATGGTCGGCACATACTCGGTGGGCCGAAGGGCCTGTTTAAGTGCTGTCTCCCTAAACTAAACTAAATACTGACACCTCGTGTCACTGACACCCAGTAACACAAACAAACACATACTGACACCCAGTCACATAGAGCAACACTGATGCACTTACACCAAGTAACGCAGACATACACTGACACCAAGTAACAAAGACATACACTGATACCCAGTATCACAGACACAAACTTACACCAAGTAACAAAGACATGCACTGACACCAAGTCACAAAGACACACACTGACACCCAGGAACAAAGAGATACACTGATACCAAGTCACAAAGACATACACTGATACCCAGTAACACAAACAAACACACACAGACACCCAGTAACACAGAGAAACACTGACACCCAGTAAAAAAGACATACACTGACACCAAGTCACAAAGACATACACTGATACCCAGTAACACAGACACACACGGACACCAAGTAACAAAGACATACATTGTCACCAAGTAACAAAGACAGACAATTACACCAAGTAACAAAGTCATACACTTACACCAAGTATTTTGACACACACTGACACCAAGTAACAAAGACATACACTGATACCCAGTAACGCAGACACACACTTACACCAAGCAACAAAGGCATACACTGACACCAAGTCACAAAGACACACACTGACACCCAGTAACAAAGACACACACTGACACCAAGTCACAAAGACATACACTGATATCCAGTAACACAGACACACACTTACACCAAGTAACACAGACATACACTGACACCCAGTAACACAGACACACACTTCCACCAAGTAGCAAAGACATACACTGACCCCCAGTAACAAAGACATACACTGGCACCCAGTAACGCAGACAAACGCGGACACCAAGTAACACCGACACACACTGACACCCAGTAACACAAACAAACACACTGACACCAAGTAACACAGACATACGCTGATACCAAGTTGCAAAGACATACACTGATAACCAGTAACACAGACACACACTTACACCAAGTAACGCAGACATACACTGACACCAAGGAACAAAGACATACACTGATACCCAGGAACACAGACACACACTTACACCAAGTAACACAGACACACACTTACACCAAGTAACAAAGACATACACTTACACCAAGTAACACAGACATACACTGACACCAAGTAACAAAGACATAATATTACACCAAGTAACAAAGACACACACTTACACCAAGTAACACAGATATACACTGACACCAAGTCACAAAGACATGCACTGACACCCAGTAACACAGACACACACGGACACCAAGTAACAAAGTCACACACTTACACCAAGTAAAACAGACACACACTGACACCCAGTAAAACAGACACACACTTACACCAAGTAACACAAACATACGCTGACACCAAGTAACAAAGACATACACTGATACCCAGTAACACAGACACACACTTTCACCGAGTAACACAGACATACACTGATTCCAAGTCACAAAGACATACACTGATACCAAGTCACAAAGACATACACTGATACCCAGTAACACAGACACACACTGACACCAAGTAACAAAGACATACACTTACACCAAGTAACAAAGACACACACTTGCACCAAGTAATACAGACATACACTGACACCAAGTAACAAAGACAGACAATTACACCAAGTAACAAAGACATACACTTGCACCAAGTATTTTGACATACACTGACACCAAGTAACAAAGACATACACTGATACCCAGTAACACAGACACACACTTACACCAAGTCACAAATACATACACTGACACCAAGTCACAAAGACACACACTGACACCCAGTAACAAAGACATACTCTGACACCAAGTCACAAAGACATGCACTGATACCCAGTAACACAGACACACACTTACACCAGGTAACACAGACATACACTGACACCAAGTAACAAAGACAGACACTGATACCCAGTAACACAGGCACACACTGTGGGGGGGGGGGGGGGCACTTTGGCGCAGTGGTTGGCACCGCCGCCTCACAGCACCAGGGACCCGGGTTTGATTCTGTGTACTGCCTGTGCGGAGTTTGTAAGTTCTCCCTGTGTCTGCGTGGGTTTCCTCCGGGTGCTCCGGTTTCCTCCCACATGCCAAAGACTTGCAGGCTGATAGGTTAATTGGCCATCATAAATTGCACCAAGTATAGGTAGGTGGTTGGGAAATATATAGGGATAGGTGGGGATGTGATAGGAATACGGGATTAGAGTAGGATTAGTATAAATGGGTGGTTGATGGTCGGCACATAATCGGTGGGCCGAAGGGCCTGTTTAAGTGCTGTCTCCCTAAACTAAACTAAATACTGACACCTCGTGTCACTGACACCCAGTAACACAAACAAACACATACTGACACCCAGTCACATAGAGCAACACTGATGCACTTACACCAAGTAACGCAGACATACACTGACACCAATTAACAAATACATACACTGATACCCAGTATCACAGACACAAACTTACACCAAGTAACAAAGACATGCACTGACACCAAGTCACAAAGACACACACTGACACCCAGGAACAAAGAGATACACTGATACCAAGTCACAAACACATACACTGATACCCAGTAACACAAACAAACACACACTGACACCCAGTAACACAGAGAAACACTGATACACTGTAACACAGACACACACTGACACCCAGTAAAAAAGACATACACTGACACCAAGTCACAAAGACATACACTGATACCCAGTAACACAGACACACACGGACACCAAGTAACAAAGACATACATTGTCACCAAGTAACAAAGACAGACAATTACACCAAGTAACAAAGACATACACTTACACCAAGTATTTTGACACACACTGACACCAAGTAACAAAGACATACACTGATACCCAGTAACGCAGACACACACTTACACCAAGTAACAAAGGCATACACTGACACCAAGTCACAAAGACACACACTGACACCCAGTAACAAAGACACACACTGACACCAAGTCACAAAGACATACACTGATATCCAGTAACACAGACACACACTTACACCAAGTAACACAGACATACACTGACACCCAGTAACACAGACACACACTTCCACCAAGTAGCAAAGACATACACTGACCCCCAGTAACAAAGACATACACTGGCACCCAGTAACGCAGACAAACGCGGACACCAAGTAACAAAGACACAGACTTACAGCAAGTAACACCGACACACACTGACACCCAGTAACACAAACAAACACACTGACACCAAGTAACACAGACATACACTGATACCAAGTTACAAAGACATAAACTGATAACCAGTAACACAGACACACACTTACACCAAGTAACACAGACATACACTGACACCAAGTAACAAAGACATACACTGATACCCAGGAACACAGACACACACTTACACCAAGTAACACAGACACACACTTACACCAAGTAACAAAGACATACACTTACACCAAGTAACACAGACATACACTGATACCAAGTAACAAAGACATAATATTACACCAAGTAACAAAGACACACACTTACACCAAGTAACACAGATATACACTGACACCAAGTAACAAAGACATGCACTGACACCCAGTAACACAGACACACACGGACACCAAGTAACAAAGTCACACACTTACACCAAGTAAAACAGACACACACTGACAACCAGTAAAACAGACACACACTTACACCAATTAACACAAACATACGCTGACACCAAGTAACAAAGACATACACTGATACCCAGTAACACAGACACACACTTACACCGAGTAACACAGACATACACTGATTCCAAGTCACAAAGACATACACTGATACCCAGGAACACAGACACACACTTACACCAAGTAACACAGACACACACTTACACCAAGTAACAAAGACATACACTTACACCAAGTAACACAGACATACACTGACACCAAGTACAAAGACATAATATGACACCAAGTAACAAAGACACACACTTACACCTAGTAACACAGATATACACTGACACCAAGTAACAAAGACATGCACTGACACCCAGTAACACAGACACACACGGACACCAAGTAACAAAGTCACACACTTACACCAAGTAAAACAGACACACACTGACACCCAGTAAAACAGACACACACTTACACCAAGTAACACAAACATACGCTGACACCAAGTAACAAAGACATACACTGATACCCAGTAACACAGACACACACTTACACCGAGTAACACAGACATGCACTGATTACAAGTCACAAAGACATACACTGATACCAAGTCACAAAGACATACACTGATACCCAGTAACACAGACACACACTGACACAAAGTAACAAAGACATACACTGACACCAAGTAACAAAGAAATACACTCACACCAAGTAACAAAGACAGACAATTACATCACGTAACAAAGACATACACTGGCACCAAGTAACAAAGACATACACTGATACCCAGTAAAACAGACACAAACTTACACCAAGTAGCACAGACATACACTGACACCAAGTAATAAAGACATACACTGATACCCAGGAACACAGACACACACTTACACCAAGTAACACAGACACACACTTCCACCAAGTAACAAAGACATACACTGACACCAAGTAACAAAGACAAACACTGATACCAAGTATCAAAGACACACACTTACACCAAGTAACAAAGACATACACTGATACCCAGTAACACAGACACACACTTACACCAAGTAACAAAGACATACACTGACACCAAGTCGCAAAGACAGACACTGACTCCCAGTAACAAAGACATACACTGACACCAAGTAGCAAAGACATTCACTGATAACCAGTAACAAAGACATACACTGACACCCGGTAACAGGGACCCACACTTACACCAAGTAACAAAGACACAGAGTTACACCAAGTAACACAGACACACGCTGACACCCAGTAACACAGACACACACTTACACCAAGTAACACAGACATACACTGACACCAAGTAACAAAGACATACACTGATACCCAGGAACACAGACACACACTTACACCAAGTAACACAGACACACACTTACAACAAGTAACAAAGACATACACTTACACCAAGTAACACAGACATATACTGATACCAAGTAACAAAGACATAATATTACACCAAGTAACAAAGACACACACTTACACCAAGTAACACAGATATACACTGACACCAAGTAACAAAGACTTGCACTGACACCCAGTAACACAGACACACACGGACACCAAGTAACAAAGTCACACACTTACACCAAGTAAATCAGACACACACTGACACCCAGTAAAACAGACACACACTTACACCAATTAACACAAACATACGCTGACACCAAGTAACAAAGACATACACTGATACCCAGTAACACAGACACACTCTTACACCGAGTAACACAGACATACACTGATTCCAAGTCACAAAGACATACACTGATACCCATGAACACAGACACACACTTACACCAAGTAACACAGATACACACTTACACCAAGTAACAAAGACATACACTTACACAAAGTAACACAGACATACACTGACACCAAGTACAAAGACATAATATGACACCAAGTAACAAAGACACACACTTACACCAAGTAACACAGATATACACTGACACCAAGTAACAAAGACATGCACTGACACCCAGTAACACAGACACACACGGACACCAAGTAACAAAGTCACACACTTACACCAAGTAAAACAGACACACACTGACACCCAGTAAAACAGACACACACTGACACAAAGTAACAAAGACATGCACTGACACCCAGTAACACAGACACACACGGACACCAAGTAACAAAGTCACACACTTACACCAAGTAAAACAGACACACACTGACACCCAGTAAAACAGACACACACTTACACCAAGTAACACAGACATACACTGACACCCAGTAACACAGACACACACTTACACCTAGTAACACAGACATACACATACACCAATTAACACAGTCACACACTTACAACAAGTAACAAAGACATACACTTGCACCAAGTAACACAGACATACACTGACACCAAGTAACAAAGACATACAATTACACCAAGTGACAAAGACACACACTTACACCAAGTAACACAGATATGCACTGACACCAAGTAACACAGACATACACTGACACCAAGTAACAAAGACATACAATTACACCATGTAACAAAGACATGTACTGACACCCAGTAACACAGACACACACGGACACCAAGTAACAAAGACACACACTTACACCAAGTAACACAGACATAATATTACACCAAGTAACAAAGACACACACTTGCACCAAGTAACACAGATAGACACTGACACCAAGTAACAAAGACATACACTGATACCCAGTAACACAGACATACACTGATAGCAAGTAACAAAGGCATACACTGATAACCAATAACACAGACACACACTGACACCAAGTAAAAAGACATACACTGATACCCAGGAACACAGACACACACTTACACCAAGTAACAGAGACACACACTTACACCAAGTAACAAAGACATACACTTACACCAAGTAACACAGACATACACCGACACCAAGTAACAAAGACATAATATTACACGAAGTAACAAAGACACACACTTGCACCAAGTAACACAGATATACTCTGACACCAAGTAACAAAGACATGCACCGACACTCAGTAACACAGACAAACACGGACACCAAGTAACAAAGTCACACACTTACACCAAGTGAAACAGACACACACTGACAACCAGTAAAACAGACACACACTTACACCAAGTAACACAGACATACGCTGACACCAAGTAACAAAGACATACACTGACACGAAGTAACAAAGAAGTACACTCACACCAAGTAACAAAGACAGACAATTACACCAAGTAACAAAGACAGACAGTGGCACCAAGTAACAAAGACATACACTGATACCCAGTAAAACAGACACAAACTTACACCAAGTAACACAGACATACACTGATAACAAGTCACAAAGACATACACTGATACCCAGTAACAGAGACACACACTGACACCAAGTAACGAAGAAATACACTCACACCAAGTAAGAAAGACAGACAATTACACCAAGTAACAAAGACATACACTGGCACCAAGTAACAAAGACATACACTGATACCCAGTAAAACAGACACAAACTTACACCAAGTAACACAGACATACACTGACACCAAGTAATAAAGACATACACTGATACCCAGGAACACAGACACACACTTACACCAAGTAACACAGACACACACTTACACCAAGTAACAAAGACATACACTGACACCAAGTAACAAAGACATACACTGATACCAAGTATCAAAGGCACACACTTACACCAAGTAACAAAGAGATACACTGATACCCAGTAACACAGACACACACTTACACCAAGTAACAAACACATACACTGACACCAATTAACAAAGATATACACTGATAACCAGTAACAAAGACATACACTGACACCCAGTAACACGGACACACACTTACACCAAGTAACAAAGACACAGACTTACACCAAGTAACACAGACACACGCTGACACCCAGTAACACAGACACACACTTACACCAAGTAACACAGACATACACTGACACCCAGTAACACAGTCACACACTTACAACAAGTAACAAAGACATACACTTACACCAAGTAACACAGACATACACGGACACCAAGTAACAAAGACATACAGTTACACCAAGTAACAAAGACCCACACTTACACCAAGTAACACAGATATGCACTGACACCAAGTAACACAGACATACACCGACACCAAGTAACAAAGACATACAATTACACCAAGTAACAAAGACATGCACTGACACCCAGTAACACAGACACACACGGACACCAAGTAACAAAGACACACACTTACACCAAGTAACACAGACACAACCTCACACCAAGTACAAAGACAGACAATTACACCAAGTAACAAAGACATACACTTACACCAAGTATTTTGACATACACTGACACCAAGTAACAAAGACATACACTGATACCCAGGAACACAGACACACACTTACACCAAGTAACACAGACACACACTTACACCAAGTAACAAAGACATACACTTACACCAAGTAACACAGACATACACTGACACCAAGTAACAAAGACATGCACTGACACCCAGTAACACAGACACACAGGGACACCAAGTAACAAAGTCACACACTTACACCAAGTAAAACAGACGCACACTGACACCCAGTAAAACAGACACACACTTACACCAAGTAACACAGACATACGCTGACACCAAGTAACAAAGACATACACTGATACCCAGTAACACAGACATACACTGATACCAAGTCACAAAGACATACACTGATACCCAGTAACACAGACACACACTGATACCAAGTAACAAAGACATACACTGACACCAAGTAACAAAGAAATACACTCACACCAAGTAACACAGACACACGCTGACACCCAGTAACACATACACACACTTACACCAAGTAACACAGACATACACTGACACCCAGTAACACAGACACACACTTACACCAAGTAACACAGACATACACATACACCAATTAACACAGTCACACACTTACAACAAGTAACAAAGACATACACTTGCACCAAGTAACACAGACATACACTGACACCAAGTAACAAAGACATACAATTACACCAAGTGACAAAGACACACACTTACACCAAGTAACACAGATATGCACTGACACCAAGTAACACAGACATACACTGACACCAAGTAACAAAGACATACAATTACACCATGTAACAAAGACATGCACTGACACCCAGTAACACAGACACACACGGACACCAAGTAACAAAGACACACACTTACACCAAGTAACACAGACACACCCTCAAACCAAGTAACAAAGACAGACAATTACACCAAGTATTTTGACATACACTGACACCAAGTCACAAAGACACACACTGACACCCAGTAACAAAGACAGACACTGACACCAAGTCACAAAGACATACACTGATACCCAGTAACACAGACACACACTTACACCAAGTAACACAGACATACACTGACACCCAGTAACACAGACACACACTTACACCAAGTAGCAAAGACATACACTGACCCCCAGTAACAAAGACATACACTGGCACCCAGTAACGCAGACACACGCGGACACCAAGTAACAAAGACACAGACTTACAGCAAGTAACACAGACACACACTGACACCCAGTAACACAAACAAACACACTGACACAAAGTAACACAGACATACACTGATAGCAAGTAACAAAGGCATACACTGATAACCAATAACACAGACACACACTTACACCAAGTAACACAGACATACACTGACACCAAGTAACAAAGACATACACTGATACCCAGGAACACAGACACACACTTACACCAAGTAACACAGACACACACTTACACCAAGTAACAAAGACATACACTTACACCAAGTAACACAGACATACACTGACACCAAGTAACAAAGACATAATATTACACCAAGTAACAAAGACACACACTTGCACCAAGTAACACAGATATACACTGACACCAAGTAACAAAGACATGCACAGACACCCAGTAACACAGACACACACGGACACCAAGTAACAAAGTCACGCACTTACACCAAGTGAAACAGACACACACTGACAACCAGTAAAACAGACACACACTTACACCAAGTAACACAGACATACGCTGACACCAAGTAACAAAGACATACACTGACACGAAGTAACAAAGAAATACACACACACCAAGTAACAAAGACAGACAATTACACCAAGTAACAAAGACAGACACTGGCACCAAGTAACAAAGACATACACTGATACCCAGTAAAACAGACACAAACTTACACCAAGTAACACAGACATACACTGATAACAAGTCACAAAGACATACACTGATACCCAGTAACACAGACACACACTGACACCAAGTAACAAAGAAATACACTCACACCAAGTAAGAAAGACAGACAATTACACCAAGTAACAAAGACATACACTGGCACCAAGTAACAAAGACATACACTGATACCCAGTAAAACAGACACAAACTTACACCAAGTAACACAGACATACACTGACCCCAAGTAATAAAGACATACACTGATACCCAGGAACACAGACACACACTTACACCAAGTAACACAGACACACACTTACTCCAAGTAACAAAGACATACACTGACACCAAGTAACAAAGACATACACTGACACCCAGTAACACGGACACACACTTACACCAAGTAACAAAGACACAGACTTACACCAATTAACAAAGATATACACTGATAACCAGTAACAAAGACATACACTGACACCCAGTAACACGGACACACACTTACACCAAGTAACAAAGACACAGACTTACACCAAGTAACACAGACACACGCTGACACCCAGTAACACAGACACACACTTACACCAAGTAACAAAGACATACACTGACACCAATTAACAAAGATATACACTGATAACCAGTAACAAAGACATACACTGACACCCAGTAACACGGACACACACTTACACCAAGTAACAAAGACACAGACTTACACCAAGTAACACAGACACACGCTGACACCCAGTAACACAGACACACACTTACACCAATTAACACAGACATACACTGACACCCAGTAACACAGACACACACTTACACCAAGTAACACAGACATACACATACACCAAGTAACACAGTCACACACTTACAACAAGTAACAACGACATACACTTACACCAAGTAACACAGACATACACGGACACCAAGTAACAAAGACATGCAGTTACACCAAGTAACAAAGACCCACACTTACACCAAGTAACACAGATATGCACTGACACCAAGTAACATAGACATACACTGACACCAAGTAACAAAGACATACAATTACACCAAGTAACAAAGACATGCACTGACACCCAGTAACACAGACACACACGGACACCAAGTAACAAAGACACACACTTACACCAAGTAACACAGACACACCCTCACACCAAGTAACAAAGACAGACAATTACACCAAGTAACAAAGACATACACTTACACCAAGTATTTTGACATACACTGACACCAAGTAACAAAGACATATACTGATACCCAGGAACACAGACACACACTTACACCAAGTAACACAGACACACACTTACACCAAGTAACAAAGACATACACTTACACCAAGTAACACAGACATACACTGACACCAAGTAACAAAGACATAATATTACACCAAGTAACAAAGACACACACTTGCACCAAGTAACACAGATATACACTGACACCAAGTAACAAAGACATGCACTGACACCCAGTAACACAGACACACACGGACACCAAGTAACAAAGTCACACACTTACACCAAGTAAAACAGACGCACACTGACACCCAGTAAAACAGACACACACTTACACCAAGTAACACAGACATACGCTGAGACCAAGTAACAAAGACATACACTGATACCCAGTAACAAAGACATACACTGATACCAAGTCACAAAGACATACACTGATACCCAGTAACACAGACACACACTGACACCAAGTAACAAAGACATACACTGACACCAAGTAACAAAGAAATACACTCACACCAAGTAACACAGACACACGCTGACACCCAGTAACACAGACACACACTTACACCAAGTAACACAGACATACACTGACACCCAGTAACACAGACACACACTTACACCAAGTAACACGGACATACACATACACCAATTAACACAGTCACACACTTACAACAAGTAACAAAGACATACACTTGCACCAAGTAACACAGACATACACTGACACCAAGTAACAAAGACATACAATTACACCAAGTGACAAAGACACACACTTACACCAAGTAACACAGATATGCACTGACACCAAGTAACACAGACATACACTGACACCAAGTAACAAAGACATACAATTACACCATGTAACAAAGACATGCACTGACACCCAGTAACACAGACACACACGGACACCAAGTAACAAAGACACACACTTACACCAAGTAACACAGACACACCCTCACACCAAGTAGCAAAGACAGACAATTACACCAAGTATTTTGACATACACTGACACCAAGTCACAAAGACACACACTGACACCCAGTAACAAAGACAGACACTGACACCAAGTCACAAAGACATACACTGATAACCAGTAACACAGACACACACTTACACCAAGTAACACAGACATACACTGACACCCAGTAACACAGACACACACTTACACCAAGTAGCAAAGACATACACTGACCCCCAGTAACAAAGACATACACTGGCACCCAGTAACGCAGACACACGCGGACACCAAGTAACAAAGACACAGACTTACAGCAAGTAACACAGACACACACTGACACCCAGTAACACAAACAAACACACTGACACAAAGTAACACAGACATACACTGATAGCAAGTAACAAAGGCATACACTGATAACCAATAACACAGACACACACTTACACCAAGTAACACAGACATACACTGACACCAAGTAACAAAGACATACACTGATACCCAGGAACACAGACACACACTTACACCAAGTAACACAGACACACACTTACACCAAGTAACAAAGACATACACTTACACCAAGTAACACAGACATACACTGACACCAAGTAACAAAGACATAATATTACACCAAGTAACAAAGGCACACACTTGCACCAAGTAACACAGATATACACTGACACCAAGTAACAAAGACATGCACTGACACCCAGTAACACAGACACACACGGACACCAAGTAACAAAGTCACGCACTTACACCAAGTGAAACAGACACACACTTACACCAATTAACACAGACATACGCTGACACCAAGTAACAAAGACATACACTGACACGAAGTAACAAAGAAATACACTCACACCAAGTAACAAAGACAGACAATTACACCAAGTAACAAAGACAGACACTGGCACCAAGTAACAAAGACATACACTGATACCCAGTAAAACAGACACAAACTTACACCAAGTAACACAGACATACACTGATAACAAGTCACAAAGACATACACTGATACCCAGTAACACAGACACACACTGACACCAAGTAACAAAGAAATACACTCACACCAAGTAAGAAAGACAGACAATTACACCAAGTAACAAAGACAAACACTGGCACCAAGTAACAAAGACATACACTGATACCCAGTAAAACAGACACAAACTTACACCAAGTAACACAGACATACACTGACACCAAGTAATAAAGACATACACTGATACCCAGGAACACAGACACACACTTACACCAAGCAACACAGACACACACTTACACCAAGTAACAAACACATGCACTGACACCAAGTAACAAAGACATACACTGATACCAAGTAGCAAAGGCACACACTTGCACCAAGTAACAAAGAGATACACTGATACCCAGTAACACAGACACACACTTACACCAAGTAACAAAGACATACACTGACACCAATTAACAAAGATATACACTGATAACCAGTAACAAAGACATACACTGACACCCAGTAACACGGACACACACTTACACCAAGTAACAAAGACACAGACTTACACCAAGTAACACAGACACACGCTGACACCCAATAACACAGACACACACTTACACCAAGTAACACAGAAATACACAGACACCCAGTAACACAGACACACACTTACACCAAGTAACACAGACATACACATACACCAAGTAACACAGACACACACTTACAACAAGTAACAAAGACATACATTTACACCAAGTAACACAGACATACACTGACACCAAGTAACACAGACATACACTGACACCAAGTAAAAAAGACATACAATTACACCAAGTAACAAAGACACACACTTACACCAAGTAACACAGATATACACTGACACCAAGTAACAAAGACATGCACTGACACCCAGTAACACAGCCACACACGGACACCAAGTAACAAAGACACACACTTACACCAAGTAAAATAGACACACACTGACACCGAGTAAAACAGACACACACTTTCACCAAGTAACACAGACATACGCTGACACCAAGTAACACAGACACACACTTACACCACGTAACACAGACATACACTGACCCCAAGTAACAAAGACATACAGTGATACCCAGGAACACAGTCACACACTTACACCAAGTGACACAGGCACACACTTACACCAAGTAACAAAGACATACACTTACACCAAGTAATACGGACATACACAGACACCAAGTTACAAAGACATACAATTACACCAAGTAACAAAGACACACTCTGACACCAAGTAACAAAGACAGACACTGATACCTAGTAACACAGACACACACTGACACCCAGTAACAAAGACATACACTGATACCAAGTCACAAAGACATACACTGATACCCAGTAACACAGGCACACACTGACACCCAGTAACAATCACATACACTGATATCACGTCACAAAGACATAAACTGATACACAATAACACAGACACACACTGACACCAAGTAACAAAGACGTACACAGACACCAAGTAACAATGTCACACACTTACACCAAGTAACACAGACAGACACTGACACCAAGTAACAAAGACATACACTGATACCCAGTATCACAGACACACACTTACACCCAGTAACAAAGACATACACTGACACCAAGTCACAAAGACACACACTGACACCTAGCAACAAAGACAGACACTGATACCAAGTCACAAAGACATACACTGAAACCCAGCAACACAGACACACACTGCCACACAGTAACAAAGGCATACACTGATGCCAAGTCACAAAGACATACACTGATACCCAGTAACACAGACACACACTGACACGAAGTAACAAAGACATGCACTGACACCAAGTAACAAAGAC
This sequence comes from Heterodontus francisci, assembly GCF_036365525.1. Classification (NCBI taxonomy): domain Eukaryota; kingdom Metazoa; phylum Chordata; class Chondrichthyes; order Heterodontiformes; family Heterodontidae; genus Heterodontus; species Heterodontus francisci. The sequence continues at coordinate 94,982 of NW_027140986.1, read as the reverse complement.
ATACACTTACACCAAGTAACAAAGACACACACTTACACCAAGTAACACAGACATACACTGATACCAAGTAACAAAGACATACACTTACACAAAGTAATACGGACATACACTGACACCAAGTTACAAAGACATACAATTACACCAAGTAACAAAGAGACACTCTGACACCAAGTAACAAAGACAGGCACTGATACCTAGTAACACAGACACACACTGACACCCAGTAACAAAGACATACACTGATACCAAGTCACAAAGACATACACTGATACCCAGTAACACAGACACACACTGACACCCAGTAACAAAGACATACACTGATTTCACGTCACAAAGACATACACTGATACACAATAACACAGACACACACTGAAACCAAGTAACAAAGACGTACACAGACACCATGTCACAAAGACATACACTGATACCCAGTAACACAGACACACACTTACACCAACTAACACAGACATACACTGACACCAAGTAACAAAGACATACACTGATACCCAGGAACACAGACACAAACTTACACCAAGTAACACAGACACTCACTTACACCAAGTAAAAAAGACATACACTTGCACCAATTAACACAGACATACACTGACACCAAGTAACAAAGACATACACTGATACACAGTAACACAGACACACACTTACACCAAGTAACAAAGACAGACACTGATACCCAGTGACACAGAAACACACACACCAAGTAACAAAGACATACACTGACACCCAGGAACAAAGACATACACTGACAACCAGTAACACAGACACACACGGACACCAATAACAAAGACACACAATTACACCAAGTAACACAGACACACACTGACACCCAGTAACACAGACACACACTTACACCAAGCAACACAGACATACACTGACATCAAGTAACAAAGACATACACTGATACCCAGAAACACAGACACACGCTTACACCAAGTAACACAGACATACACTGACACCAAGTAACAAAGACATTCACTGATACCCAGGAACACAGACATACACTTACACCAAGTAACACAGACACACACCTACAACAAGTAACAAAGACATACACTTACACCAAATAGCACAGACATACACTGACACCAAGTAACAAAGACATACAATTACACCAGGTAACAAAGACATACACTTACACCAAGTAACACAGATATACACTGACACCAAGTAACAAAGATATGCACTGACACCCAGTAACACAGACGCACACGGACACCAAGTAACATAGACACACACTGACACCCAGTGACACAGACACACTTACACCAAGTAACACAGTCATACACTGACACCAAGGAACAAAGACATACACTGATACCCAGTAACACAGACACACACTTACACCAACTAACACAGACATACACTGACACCAAGTAACAAAGACATACACAGATACCCAGGAACACAGACACAAACTTACACCAAGTAACACAGACACTCACTTACACCAAGTAACAAAGACATACAATTACACCAAGGAACACAGACATAAACTGACACCAAGTAACAAAGACATACAATTACACCACGTAACAAAGACTCACACTTACAGCAAGTAACAAAGACAGACACTGGTACCCAGTAACACAGACACACAGTTGCACCAAATAACAAAGACATAAACTGACACCCAGTAACACAAACAAACACACACTGACACCCAGTAACACAGAGAAACACTAAGAAACAGTAACACAGACATACACTGACACCAAGTCACAAAGACACACACTGACACCCAGTAACAAAGACATACACTGACACCAAGTCACAAAGACATACACTGATGCCCAGGAACACAGACACACACTGACACCCAGTAACAAAGACATACACTGATACCAAGTCACAAATACATACACTGATACCCTGTAACACAGACCCACACTGACACCCAGTAACAAAGACATACACTGATACCAAGTCACAAAGACATGCACTGATACCCAGTAACACAGACACACACTGACACCAAGTAACAAAGACATACACTGACACCAATTAACAAAGATATACACTGATAACCAGTAACAAAGACATACACTGACACCCAGTAACACGGACACACACTTACACCAAGTAACAAAGACACAGACTTACACCAAGTAACACAGACACACGCTGACACCCAGTAACACAGACACACACTTACACCAATTAACACAGACATACACTGACACCCAGTAACACAGACACACACTTACACCAAGTAACACAGACATACACATACACCAAGTAACACAGTCACACACTTACAACAAGTAACAACGACATACACTTACACCAAGTAACACAGACATACACGCACACCAATTAACAAAGACATACAGTTACACCAAGTAACAAAGACCCACACTTACACCAAGTAACACAGATATGCACTGACACCAAGTAACACAGACATACACTGACACCAAGTAACAAAGACATACAATTACACCAAGTAACAAAGACATGCACTGACACCCAGTAACACAGACACACACGGACACCAAGTAACAAAGACACACACTTACACCAAGTAACACAGACACACCCTCACACCAAGTATCAAAGACAGACAATTACACCAAGTAACAAAGACATACACTTACACCAAGTATTTTGACATACACTGACACCAAGTAACAAAGACATACACTGATACCCAGGAACACAGACACACACTTACACCAAGTAACACAGACACACACTTACACCAAGTAACAAAGACATACACTTACACCAAGTAACACAGACATACACTGACACCAAGTAACAAAGACATAATATTACACCAAGTAACAAAGACACACACTTGCACCAAGTAACACAGATATACACTGACACCAAGTAACAAAGACATGCACTGACACCCAGTAACACAGACACACACGGACACCAAGTAACAAAGTCACACACTTACACCAAGTAAAACAGACGCACACTGACACCCAGTAAAACAGACACACACTTACACCAAGTAACACAGACATACGCTGACACCAAGTAACAAAGACATACACTGATACCCAGTAACACAGACATACACTGATACCAAGTCACAAAGACATACACTGATACCCAGTAACACAGACACACACTGACACCAAGTAACAAAGACATACACTGACACCAAGTAACAAAGAAATACACTCACACCAAGTAACAAAGACAGACAATTACACCAAGTAAGAAAGACATACACTGATACCCAGGAAAACAGACACAAACTTACACCAAGTAACACAGACGTACACTGACACCAAGTAACAAAGACATACACTGATACCCAGGAACACAGACACACACTTACACCAAGTAGCACAGACACACACTTACACCAAGTTACAAAGACATACACTGACACCAAGTAACAAAGACATACACTTACACCAAGTATCAAAGACACACACTTACACCAAGTAACAAAGACATACACTGATACCCAGTAACACAGACGCACACTTACACCAAGTAACAAAGACATACACTGACACCAAGTCGCAAAGACAGACACTGACTCCCAGTAACAAAGACATACACTGACACCAAGTAACAAAGACTTACACTGATAACCAGTAACAAAGACATACACTGACACCCAGTAACACAGACACACACTTACACCAAGTAACAAAGACACAGACTTACACCAAGTAACACAGACACACGCTGACACCCAATAACACAGACACACACTTACACCAAGTAACACAGAAATACACAGACACCCAGTAACACAGACACACACTTACACCAAGTAACACAGACATACACATACACCAAGTAACACAGACACACACTTACAACAAGTAACAAAGACATACATTTACACCAAGTAACACAGACATACACTGACACCAAGTAACACAGACATACACTGACACCAAGTAAAAAAGACATACAATTACACCAAGTAACAAAGACACACACTTACACCAAGTAACACAGATATACACTGACACCAAGTAACAAAGACATGCACTGACACCCAGTAACACAGCCACACACGGACACCAAGTAACAAAGACACACACTTACACCAAGTAAAATAGACACACACTGACACCGAGTAAAACAGACACACACTTTCACCAAGTAACACAGACATACGCTGACACCAAGTAACACAGACACACACTTACACCACGTAACACAGACATACACTGACACCAAGTAACAAAGACATACAGTGATACCCAGGAACACAGTCACACACTTACACCAAGTGACACAGGCACACACTTACACCAAGTAACAAAGACATACACTTACACCAAGTAATACGGACATACACAGACACCAAGTTACAAAGACATACAATTACACCAAGTAACAAAGACACACTCTGACACCAAGTAACAAAGACAGACACTGATACCTAGTAACACAGACACACACTGACACCCAGTAACAAAGACATACACTGATACCAAGTCACAAAGACATACACTGATACCCAGTAACACAGGCACACACTGACACCCAGTAACAATCACATACACTGATATCACGTCACAAAGACATAAACTGATACACAATAACACAGACACACACTGACACCAAGTAACAAAGACGTACACAGACACCAAGTAACAATGTCACACACTTACACCAAGTAACACAGACAGACACTGACACCAAGTAACAAAGACATACACTGATACCCAGTATCACAGACACACACTTACACCAAGTAACAAAGACATACACTGACTCCAAGTCACAAAGACACACACTGACACCCAGCAACAAAGACAGACACTGATACCAAGTCACAAAGACATACACTGAAACCCAGCAACACAGACACACACTGCCACACAGTAACAAAGGCATACACTGATGCCAAGTCACAAAGACATACACTGATACCCAGTAACACAGACACACACTGACACGAAGTAACAAAGACATGCACTGACACCAAGTAACAAAGACATACACTTACACCAAGTAACAAAGACACACACTTACACCAAGTAACACAGACATACACTGATACCAAGTAACAAAGACATACACTTACACAAAGTAATACGGACATACACTGACACCAAGTTACAAAGACATACAATTACACCAAGTAACAAAGAGACACTCTGACACCAAGTAACAAAGACAGGCACTGATACCTAGTAACACAGACACACACTGACACCCAGTAACAAAGACATACACTGATACCAAGTCACAAAGACATACACTGATACCCAGTAACACAGACACACACTGACACCCAGTAACAAAGACATACACTGATTTCACGTCACAAAGACATACACTGATACACAATAACACAGACACACACTGAAACCAAGTAACAAAGACGTACACAGACACCAAGTCACAAAGACATACACTGATACCCAGTAACACAGACACACACTTACACCAACTAACACAGACATACACTGACACCAAGTAACAAAGACATACAGTGATACCCAGGAACACAGTCACACACTTACACCAAGTGACACAGGCACACACTTACACCAAGTAACAAAGACATACACTTACACCAAGTAATACGGACATACACAGACACCAAGTTACAAAGACATACAATTACACCAAGTAACAAAGACACACTCTGACACCAAGTAACAAAGACAGACACTGATACCTAGTAACACAGACACACACTGACACCCAGTAACAAAGACATACACTGATACCAAGTCACAAAGACATACACTGATACCCAGTAACACAGGCACACACTGACACCCAGTAACAATCACATACACTGATATCACGTCACAAAGACATAAACTGATACACAATAACACAGACACACACTGACACCAAGTAACAAAGACGTACACAGACACCAAGTAACAATGTCACACACTTACACCAAGTAACACAGACAGACACTGACACCAAGTAACAAAGACATACACTGATACCCAGTATCACAGACACACACTTACACCAAGTAACAAAGACATACACTGACTCCAAGTCACAAAGACACACACTGACACCCAGCAACAAAGACAGACACTGATACCAAGTCACAAAGACATACACTGAAACCCAGCAACACAGACACACACTGCCACACAGTAACAAAGGCATACACTGATGCCAAGTCACAAAGACATACACTGATACCCAGTAACACAGACACACACTGACACGAAGTAACAAAGACATGCACTGACACCAAGTAACAAAGACATACACTTACACCAAGTAACAAAGACACACACTTACACCAAGTAACACAGACATACACTGATACCAAGTAACAAAGACATACACTTACACAAAGTAATACGGACATACACTGACACCAAGTTACAAAGACATACAATTACACCAAGTAACAAAGAGACACTCTGACACCAAGTAACAAAGACAGGCACTGATACCTAGTAACACAGACACACACTGACACCCAGTAACAAAGACATACACTGATACCAAGTCACAAAGACATACACTGATACCCAGTAACACAGACACACACTGACACCCAGTAACAAAGACATACACTGATTTCACGTCACAAAGACATACACTGATACACAATAACACAGACACACACTGAAACCAAGTAACAAAGACGTACACAGACACCAAGTCACAAAGACATACACTGATACCCAGTAACACAGACACACACTTACACCAACTAACACAGACATACACTGACACCAAGTAACAAAGACATACACTGATACCCAGGAACACAGACACAAACTTACACCAAGTAACACTGACACTCACTTACACCAAGTAAAAAAGACATACACTTGCACCAATTAACACAGACATACACTGACACCAAGTAACAAAGACATACACTGATACACAGTAACACAGACACACACTTACACCAAGTAACAAAGACAGACACTGATACCCAGTGACACAGAAACACACACACCAAGTAACAAAGACATACACTGACACCCAGGAACAAAGACATACACTGACAACCAGTAACACAGACACACACGGACACCAATAACAAAGACACACAATTACACCAAGTAACACAGACACACACTGACACCCAGTAACACAGACACACACTTACACCAAGCAACACAGACATACACTGACATCAAGTAACAAAGACATACACTGATACCCAGAAACACAGACACACGCTTACACCAAGTAACACAGACATACACTGACACCAAGTAACAAAGACATTCACTGATACCCAGGAACACAGACATACACTTACACCAAGTAACACAGACACACGCCTACAACAAGTAACAAAGACATACACTTACACCAAATAGCACAGACATACACTGACACCAAGTAACAAAGACATACAATTACACCAGGTAACAAAGACATACACTTACACCAAGTAACACAGATATACACTGACACCAAGTAACAAAGATATGCACTGACACCCAGTAACACAGACGCACACGGACACCAAGTAACATAGACACACACTGACACCCAGTGACACAGACACACACTTACACCAAGTAACACAGTCATACACTGACACCAAGGAACAAAGACATACACTGATACCCAGTAACACAGACACACACTTACACCAACTAACACAGACATACACTGACACCAAGTAACAAAGACATACACAGATACCCAGGAACACAGACACAAACTTACACCAAGTAACACAGACACTCACTTACACCAAGTAACAAAGACATACACTTACACCAAGTAACACAGACATAAACTGACACCAAGTAACAAAGACATACAATTACACCACGTAACAAAGACTCACACTTACAGCAAGTAACAAAGACAGACACTGGTACCCAGTAACACAGACACACAGTTGCACCAAATAACAAAGACATAAACTGACACCCAGTAACACAAACAAACACACACTGACACCCAGTAACACACAGAAACACTAAGAAACAGTAACACAGACATACACTGACACCAAGTCACAAAGACACACACTGACACCCAGTAACAAAGACATACACTGACACCAAGTCACAAAGACATACACTGATGCCCAGGAACACAGACACACACTGACACCCAGTAACAAAGACATACACTGATACCAAGTCACAAATACATACACTGATACCCTGTAACACAGACCCACACTGACACCCAGTAACAAAGACATACACTGATACCAAGTCACAAAGACATGCACTGATACCCAGTAACACAGACACACACTGACACCCAGTAACAAAGACATACGCTTACACCAAATAACACAGACATACACTGACACCAAGTAACAAAGACATACAATTACACCAGGTAACAAAGACACACACTTACACCAAGTAACACAGATATACACTGACACCAAGTAACAAAGACATGCACTGACACCCAGTAACACAGACACACACGGACACCAAGTAACAAAGACACATACTTACACCAAGTAACATAGACACACACTGACACCCAGTGACACAGCCACACACTTACACCAAGTAACACAGTCATACACTGACACCAAGGAACAAAGACATACACTGATACCCAGTAACACAGACACACACTTACACCAACTAACACAGAAATACACTGACACCAAGTAACAAAGACATACACCGATACCCAGGAACACAGACACAAACTTACACCAAGTAACACAGACACTCACTTACACCAAGTAACAAAGACATACACTTACACCAAGTAACACAGACATACACTGACACCAAGTAACAAAGACATACAATTACACCACGTAACAAAGACACACACTTACAGCAAGTAACAAAGACAGACACTGGTACCCAGTAACACAGACACACAGTTACACCAAATAACAAAGACACACACTGACACCCAGTAACACAGAGAAACACTAAGAAACAGTAACACAGACATAAACTGACACCAAGTCACAAAGACATACACTGATACCCAGGAACACAGACACACACTGACACCCAGTAACAAAGACATACACTGATACCAAGTCACAAAGACATACACTGATACCCTGTAACACAGACCCACACTGACACCCAGTAACAAAGACATACACTGATACCAAGTCACAAAGACATGCACTGATACCCAGTAACACAGACACACACTGACACCCAGTAACAAAGACATACACTGATACCAAGTCACAAAGACATACAATTACACCACGTAACAAAGACTCACACTTACAGCAAGTAACAAAGACAGACACTGGTACCCAGTAACACAGACACACAGTTGCACCAAATAACAAAGACATAAACTGACACCCAGTAACACAAACAAACACACACTGACACCCAGTAACACAGAGAAACACTAAGAAACAGTAACACAGACATACACTGACACCAAGTCACAAAGACACACACTGACACCCAGTAACAAAGACATACACTGACACCAAGTCACAAAGACATACACTGATGCCCAGGAACACAGACACACACTGACACCCAGTAACAAAGACATACACTGATACCAAGTCACAAATACATACACTGATACCCTGTAACACAGACCCACACTGACACCCAGTAACAAAGACATACACTGATACCAAGTCACAAAGACATGCACTGATACCCAGTAACACAGACACACACTGACACCCAGTAACAAAGACATACACTTACACCAAATAACACAGACATACACTGACACCAAGTAACAAAGACATACAATTACACCAGGTAACAAAGACACACACTTACACCAAGTAACACAGATATACACTGACACCAAGTAACAAAGACATGCACTGACACCCAGTAACACAGACACACACGGACACCAAGTAACAAAGACACATACTTACACCAAGTAACATAGACACACACTGACACCCAGTGACACAGCCACACACTTACACCAAGTAACACAGTCATACACTGACACCAAGGAACAAAGACATACACTGATACCCAGTAACACAGACACACACTTACACCAACTAACACAGACATACACTGACACCAAGTAACAAAGACATACACCGATACCCAGGAACACAGACACAAACTTACACCAAGTAACACAGACACTCACTTACACCAAGTAACAAAGACATACACTTACACCAAGTAACATAGACATACACTGACACCAAGTAACAAAGACATACAATTACACCACGTAACAAAGACACACACTTACAGCAAGTAACAAAGACAGACACTGGTACCCAGTAACACAGACACACAGTTACACCAAATAACAAAGACACACACTGACACCCAGTAACACAGAGAAACACTAAGAAACAGTAACACAGACATAAACTGACACCAAGTCACAAAGACATACACTGATACCCAGGAACACAGACACACACTGACACCCAGTAACAAAGACATACACTGATACCAAGTCACAAAGACATACACTGATACCCTGTAACACAGACCCACACTGACACCCAGTAACAAAGACATACACTGATACCAAGTCACAAAGACATGCACTGATACCCAGTAACACAGACACACACTGACACCCAGTAACAAAGACATACACTGATACCAAGTCACAAAGACATACACTGATACCCAGTAACACAGACACACAATGACACCAAGTAACAAAGACATACACTGACACCAAGTAACAAAGACATACACTTACACCAAGTAACAAAGACACACACTTGCACCAAGTAACACAGACATACACTGACACCAAGTAACAAAGTCATACACTTACACCAAGTAACAAAGACAGACAATTACACCAAGTAACAAAGACATACACTTACACCAAGTATTTTGACATACACTGACACCAAGTAACAAAGACATACACTGATACCAAGTCACAAAGACATACACTGATACCCAGTAACACAGACACACAATGACACCAAGTAACAAAGACATACACTGACACCAAGTAACAAAGACATACACTTACACCAAGTAACAAAGACACACACTTACACCAAGTAACACAGACATACACTGACACCAAGTAACAAAGACATACACTTACACCAAGTTACAAAGACAGACAATTACACCAAGTAACAAAGGCATACACTTACACCAAGTATTTTGACATACACTGACACCATGTAACAAAGACATACACTGATACCAAGTCACAAAGACATACACTGATACCCAGTAACACAGACACACAATGACACCAAGTAACAAAGACATACACTGACACCAAGTAACAAAGACATAAACTTACACCAAGTATCAAAGAGACACACTTACACCAAGTAACACAGACATACACGGACACCAAGTAACAAAGACATACACTTACACCAAGTAACAAAGACAGACAATTACACCAAGTAACAAAGACATACACTTACACCAAGTATTTTGACATACACTGACGCCAAGTAACAAAGACATACACTGATACCAAGTCACAAAGACATACACTGATACCCAGTAACACAGACACACACTTACACCAAGTCACAAAGACACACACTGACACCCAGTAACAAAGACATACACTGATACCAGTGTAATGTGTCCTGAGCAGACCTGCTGTTACAGGCTGAATGACGCCTGCTGAAGTCGAATTGCCTTGAACGCTTAGAAATATAAGATTATTCATCAACCTCGCCTCCGGAGTGTCAGTACTGAGGGTGTGCTGTTCGCTTCGGGGTCAGTACTGAGGGATTACTCCACTGTGGTTGGTGGGGGTGAGGGGGCGGGGGGCAGGCGGCGTTGTGTGTCATTTTTGCGGGAGCGCTGCAGTGTCGAAAGGTCAGTAATGAGGGAGTGTGCCCTATCAGTGGATCAGTACTGAGGGACAGTGCCTTGCCAGAGGTGCAGTACTGAGGGAGCGCTGCACTGTCAGAGGGTCACTTCTGAGTGAGCGCTGCACTGTCGGAGAGTCAATACTTATGGGAGCGCAGTCTGGTTTGTGGGACAGTATTGAGGGAATGTTGCATTGTTGAATGTGCCGCTTTGTGGATGAGACATCATACTGAGGTGCTGTACACTCGTTCACGAGTTGGGAAAATTCCATTACCCTTACTCCCGCTGTGATGACTTCTGTCGCATCTAGACTACCTAATTTCCTGTTACCCCATATCTTCCGTCCAAGGACAGATCATGCTCGAAGGGCTGAATTACCTCCTCCTGTTTCTGTGTAACAGATTCGAGGGGCTAAATGGCCGAATGCTATTCCTGTACAATAGGCCCGAGCGGGCTGAATGGTCTCCTCCTCTTCCTGTGCAAAAGACACGTGGGGTATGAATGACCTCCTTCTGTTCCTGTGTGACAGGCTCGAGGGGCAGAATGGGTCTCCTCCTGTTCCCGTGTAGCAGTCCCGAGAAGGGGTTGAATGGCCTCCTTTTCCTGTGAAACAGGGTCGAGAAGGGGCTCAATGGGCCTACTCCTTTCCCTGTGTTACTGGCTCGAGGGGCTGAATGGGCCTCCTCCAGTTCTTGTATAACAGGGTCGAGGGGCTGACTGCAATCCTCCATTGCTGGTTCGGTGCACTGATTGGCCTTCTCCTGTTGATGTATTTAGTTTAATTGGTCAAACGTGTTGTGGGGCAGTGAATCTCTCCCTCTGGTTAACCATGCCCTTGTCCGATCTCTTCTCTTCTCTATTCCCTCCCCCGGAACAGCTGAAGACACTTCACAGTGAGAGACCCCCTGGAGTTTTGTTGCCCGCAGTCCCAGTTCTCCGTGCTTTACATTGAGAGGCTGAAGCTTAAGGCCCAGATGGACGATGACTGAAATCTACTCTTGACAACAAAATCAGCTGAAGGAAATCACTGAAAAAAAAATGAGATCGAGAGATGGGATTGATTGGTGGTTGAATAGGAAACCTCTTTGTTGGGAGAAAACAGCTTCAAGTTTACATTATTTAATTAATGTATTCAGAATTGTCCAGTCTTTGGATGTTTCCAAAAGAATCTCGGAAATAAACAGATTCTATCAGAATGCAGATTGAACTCAATGTCGTAATCTGTTTGTTTATTTTAAAAACACATAGTTTGAAAAATGAGCAATCCTCAATATCCCCATGGAGATTCCACAGGGTACATATTACACGCTCTGGGAATGTATTGCCTCAGAGTTCAATCCAGAGAGATTGCCTGCAGTACCTTCAGACAGATCACATCACAGGGCACAGGATTGGAACTTCTTACAGTATCGAGAACATATACTACCTATTGCTTGCAGTTATTGGTGTTCCTGGTAAGTGACTATAACCATTGAAATTATGCAGATCTGTGCATGAGCTGGTCTCTGCTTTCAATCTGTGACTGATAATGTTACAACCTGATCTAGTGGTGTGTGATACAGAGACACCCGATCTACATCAACATTTTTTTACTTCAAATATCCTGAATTATCTCTTCGGTGGTATTCCATTTTCTCAACTAAAAATAAACCTATGTCTGTAACTGACAAGGTCTCTGCATAAGCACATTATTACACACAGTGGAATATCGTGTAATGTTGAATTAGACAAAAGTGAAAGCAACTCACTGACTGAAGGTATTAGTGGGAGCATCACTTAGTGTAAAATCAAATGTAGGTCACTAATGGGATCCTAGTTGCCATGCATTACTGGGATCCTCTGTCATTGTAGTTTTGTACAGAATGTGGGTCACGAACCGGAGTGGAATACCTGACTCCAGTAGTCATGTATTACTGGGAGCATCTATCACTGGAGTGTTGTACAGAGTATGATTGCACAATCCCGGTTCTGTTGCAGAATAATTGCTTTGGGTGACTGATCTCTCCATTCCTTGGAGTTTCCTCTGTATTTTACGAATGTAATGTATTCTATATGGTGATAATTTTTGCTGAAATTTTGTGATACGGTTAGAAATTGAATTATATTTGTATTTCTCAATCTCCCATTGAACTGGTCCAACAGAAACAGATGTTACCTGCTTACTGATAGTTTAACAGCAGGACTTCAGAAGTATAACAGTATTCTAATCCACTTTATAATGACATTTTATAATCTGTGTATAGTCATTGTAACACTCTTTTTTTATTCATTCATGGGATGTGGGTGTCGCTGGCCAGGCCAGCATTTATTGCCCATCCCTAATTGTCCGTGAGAAGGTGGTGATGAGCTGCCTTCTTGAACCGCTGCAGAGCATTTCGGGTAGGTATACCCACAATGATGTGTGTAAAGTGTACGTCGATGGACCTCCAGTGTAAACATTGGGATATTCCATACTCAACTGATGTCGCTATGGAACCAGTTTTATTCCTAGCTATGCTGCGTTTTTGTATGGTAAATGGGCCATTCTTTATTCCAATCCTACCGAGGTCCTCTTCTTAACATTATTTTTCCCGCTACTTCGATTACTGTGCTTGTTTCCTTCTGTTGCCTTGAACTGGAAACTTCCATCAACCTTGCTTCTAATTTCCAACACGCCCTCATCTTCACAAGGTCCATATCTAGCATTTCCTGCCCCTTCCTCTACTTCTACACGTTCATTCCAGGGGACTGGCTGTTCACCCATATCTACTTTAATCCCACTGGCCCCCACAGCTACATTAATTATCGTGCCTCCGACCCCACGTCTTGGAAATGTGCGATTCCATTCTCCGAGTTTATCCAGCTCAGTTCCATCTGTTCCAAAGATACCATCTTCCACACAAGTGCTTCTGAAAAGTCATAATTTTTCCTCAGCTGATGGTTCACTCCACTGCATTTCACAGGGCCCTTGACCATGTCCATCCCATTTGCCACATTACTGCCTTCACCCCCTCCCCTCCGTGCCAGGACCACGATAAAGTTCCCCTTGTTCTCATCTTCCAACGCATCAGCCTCCATATTCAACTAACAATCCTCCAACATTCAGCCGCATCCAGTTATGCCCACCTGCCATGCTATATTCTGCTCCACTACCGTCCCCACCCATTATGAAACCATTATGAAACTACACTCTGACTATTTGCCTCCCACACTCCAAGGCCCAAACTCTCCTACCAGAGGAAACAGGGATCTGCTTGTACTTCTTACGAAATAGTAGTTATATTCACTGCACACAATGATGTCTCCTGGACATTGGGAGAGGAACAAATTCAGATCGAGTTTTATTTTTGTTGTTGTTGGACTTCCCCAATCTGTCTGCATGCATGACCCTGTGCATCCACTCGCTTGTCACTTTAATTCTACATCCCTCTACCACTCTGACCTCTCTATCCTCGACCTCTACCACGCTTCCACTGAAGTTCATTCAGGAACAGCACCGTTTTCTTTCGAAGAAGACCTTATATTGTTTGTCAGGCTCAATAGGAGATTGAAAGCTTCAAATTATGACCATCGCTTCCACTTTCTCGGACGGCCTGTGCAGGTAATGGAGGCTATCATCCAAGAGTCATTGGGAATATAGGGGATGTGCGCTTGTGCTTGAGATGGGGATCACCTACTGGTACACAGCTGGTAGGCCGGTCCACATCCATGGAGTTTCGCCACAATTCTCTGACACTTTTCTTGGCGAATGGAACATGTTCCTACTTGCCACAGTTTCCATGTTCCCCTCCCCCCTCTGTTATTAAGCTGTAACCATTTACACCTCCTCTGGGTCCATCCTCTGTTCCTTTAATTGTCTCATTCGTCTTGCACCATCATCCCTTTTATCATTGAATCATGCCTTTCCTCCATAAATCACAGACCTATCCCATAAATCCCTCTACCCCGAGGCCCTACTTTTCACTGGCTTTACCATTGTTATAAAACTGTTATTCTGTTCTTCATTCATGTTCTGATGGAAGGCTATCCACATGAAGCATTAACTCTGTTTCTCTCTCGACAGATGCTACCTGACTGCTGAGCGTTTTCAGCATTCTCCTATTTTTAACAGATTTATGACAGTTCCATTATTTTGTTTTCACTTCTGTACTCATGCCTGGTTTATTAACAGGGATGAATGGCATAGGTGGGGTGCAGAGTTTCAGAGTTTGAACTCCACAGACTTCTGATTTTACCTTGACTGGTTTCCACATTGACGTCAGGATGAATAACAGGCTTTGCTTCCAGTTGGGCAGGGAGGACTCTGGAGATCGAGTCATGACCAGGGCAGTCCAAACCATGACCCCAGGGTATGGGGAGCTCTCTGAAATCAGGGAGTGTGAAATCACGAACCCCAGAGGTGTTGAAGGTGCTGACATCACTGTTCGCTGGACTGGAGATTCTGAACCACTGGAAGGGTTTCCTATCGGAGAGCATGTTCTGAGTCTGGTGTGGGGCAGTCGGAGAGAGAATGGCTGGTCCTGTCCTCCAGGGACGGATCACCCATGCTGAACAGTGATCGGACACGTGCGCCAGGGAAAGTTCTGGGGAGGGAAAGTGATCCCAACCTCGGGGAGTGGTCCCCCATCCTGGAGTGCGGTCTGAGCTCAGTTAGGTGGATGCGGCACGAGGAGTGATGATTCAAGACTCGATTAAGGGAGCGGATACGCGGGACGTCCGATCCGCGGGTGTTATTATAGTCGCACAGGGATTGTCCAAACCCTGGGGGCCTCTGATCACAGAATGTCGAATCCTGGGAGCGGGGAAGGTGGCACAACTGTGAGCAGAGTGGTAAAACTGTGGAAGGGATCTGATCCCAAGATTTAAATTTTGTGGAGAGGGGTTGTCGGTCTTGGTTGGTTGCTCTGATCCTGGGGAGAATCCAATCTCATGGGGGTATCAAATCTTAGTGGAGAGGAAGTATCTGATCCTAGAGCATGTGTCAGTTCTGACTACAAATACCCAGCTGTCTTTTCATACAGTGTGTTATAATGGGGATAACCAGCCAGCCAGAGTTAAACATACAAAACAGATTAAATCAGAGCCTTCCAGTCTCAGTTAAACATTTGTATTTCCAATGAACCCTTTGTGAGCGCTTTGTCCGTCCATCTCCATCCTGACTCGGTTAAACCCGAAACTAGGTTTGGCAAGGGGATCAAGGGTTATTCAGTAGATGGGAATGTGGAATTTGAGACTCTGTCATCGCAACAACGTCATCGTTCCAAGTAATATTCCAAGCTCTAAATTCATCTGCCTTACCTGTTACACATCTCGCATTGAACAAATGCACTTTCAGATCACCAGTCACGTTGTGCTCAGCAACATCTCCCTGCCTGCTCTTCCTCTCAGTCTTACTGGCCTTATTTACTGGTCCCCCCTCAGTTATTTCACCTGCTGCCCTACTACTCTGGTTCCCACCACGTACCACACTAGTTTAAACCCTCTCGAGTGACGCGAGCAAACCTCGCAGGCAGGATATTTGTGCCCCTCCAGTTTAGATGCAACCCATTCTTCTTGTACCGCGCCCACCTGTCCCGGAAGAGAACTCAATGATCCAGATAGCTGAAACCCTCCCACATACACCAGCTGTACAGCCACGTGTTTAGCTGCACTATTTTCCTATTTCTAGCCTCACTGGCACTTGGCACAGAATGGAATCCCGAGATTACAACCCTGGAGTTCCTGCCTTTTAACTTTCTTCCTAACTCACTGAACTCCCACTGCAGGACCTCGTCACTGTTCCTGCCGATGTCGACAGTACCAATGTGTCCCACAGCCTCTGGCTGTTCACCCTCCCCCTTCAGAATGCCCCCTGTCCGTTCAGATACATCCTTGACCCTGGCACCAGGGAGGCAACATACCATCCTGGAGTCTCTTTCATGTCCACAGAAACGCCTATCTGTTCCCCTGACTATAACGTCCCCGATAACTATTGCTCTTCTGCGCTTTGCCACTCCCTGCTGAACAGCAGATCCAGCCGTGGTGCCACTGCTGTTGCTTTCCCCTGATAGGCCGTCTCCCCCCAACAGCATCCAAAATGGTATATTTGTTAGAGAGGGGGTAGCCACAGGAAGATTCCTACACTGACTGCCTGCGCCTTCTAGCGGTCACCCATCTATCTGCCTGCATCGTGGGTGAAACCACGTCTCTAAAATTCCTGCCTATGAGGCTTTCTGCACCTGCATGCTCCTAAGTGCATCCAATTGCTGCTCCAAGCGATCCATGCGGTCTGCGAGAAGCTGCAATTGGGTACACTTCCTGCAGATGTAGTCATCCGGAAGGCTGGAAGCATCACGGACCTCCTACATCTCACAGGTGAATCACTTTACAGTAACTGACATTTCGAGCACGAATTAATAATTAATTTAAAATAGTTAATTAAATGCTTATTAAATCCTTACTAAATTAAGTTACAATTAACTATATGGTCCCTAATGCTAGATTTGTAAGATAAATATTAAATGCTAAATACGGTAATCTCCTCCCTCTGGTTTAGTTACTCCTCGACGTATTAATTAATTAGTTAATTAGGGTTTTAATCAATTTTAATCAATGTTTTATTTTCAAATTCAGTACGGATTCCCTACCAGCCAATCAGGTCACAGTTTTCCTGTGAATTCACTTACAGTTTCTTTTAGTTTTTTTTTTCCCACCCGAGGTAACTTACCAGTCCGGAAATCCCTCCGAGTTTTCTCCCAGGATGTAGGCTGCGAATCCCCGAGGTAAGGTTTTTATTCTTACCAGTCCGGAACTCTGCCCATTGAGTCTTCTCCCTGGCCTCAAACAAATTTTTTTGGTATTCAAGTCCTTGATTTATTCTTTGGCGCAGATACGGATAATATTGATCACTAACTTCCTGTCTCTTTTCCCTTCTCTCACTTACAGTTAATTTACTGGCAATTGTGATCCTGTCCCAGGGTAAGTGTGGCCTCTCCACATGTATCACTCTCTACCTGGTGGCCATGGCAATGGCGGATCTGCTGGTCATTTTCTTGGAGGTCATACTGACGCGGGTCAGTTACTATTATTTTCCAGTAACTTTCCTGGACATCACCCCTGTATGCAGTGTTGTAACTGTCCTGGCTCGTGCAGCTGGAGATGGTTCACCGTAGCTTTCACCTTTGATCGATTTGTGGCCATTTGTTACGTGAAGCTCAAAGCAAAATATTCCACTGAGAAAACTGTGGCTGTGGTTCTAACAACAATCTGCATTCTGCTCTGTTTAGAAAATGTCCCTCATTACTTTGCATATAAACCTGCAGACATAATCGACAATGTACCGTGGTTCTGTGTTTTAAAGCCAAGCTATTTTACTGAGCCCGGATCAAAGGGATTTGATAGGTTTGAAATAGTTTTAACACCATTACTCCCTTTTGTTTTAATTCTGTTGCTCAACACTCTGACAGTGAGACACATTTTAGTGACCAGTCGAGTCCGTAAGGGACTGAAGGGTCAGAACAAGGTAGGGAATCACAGTGACCCAGAGATGGAAAGCAGAAGGAAGTCTGTGATTTTACTCTTCGCCATATCTGGTAACTTCATACTTCTGTGGTTGGTGTTTGTTATAGAATACTTATATTACAACATTGCAGGAAGAGATCCTTTGTAGTACAACGATTCTGAATATATATTTCGACTTGTCGGATGGATGCTGATGAATTTAAGTTGCTGCACAAACACATTTATTTATATGGTGACTCAGTCAAAGTTCAGAGAGCAGGTCAAGAGCGTGGTGAAATATCCGTGCACATAAATTATTCAATTAATGAATAAACACGATAACTAAGAGCCGCCCAGAGGCAGTCGCAGTGCTTCTAGTCCATGAATGCAATATTTATCCCCAACTGGCCAGGGGTGACTGACAACCGGATGACCTGAAATACACTGGTGGGGGTAGATCACACACGCCCAACAGCAGCGAGACAGGAGCCAAGAGGTCACTAACAGCTGAGTTACTGTAAATCCACTGGTGGTGTGGGTGGGGTGAGGGCTCATGATCACATATAGCATAGGACAGTGGGGCAGCGGGACAATGTCAGTTGTGGTGGACCGGACAGGAAGGAGGCAGGATGATAGTCAACGAGATCCTTGCAGGACAGAAGGAGAAACGACAGCCACATTCTCTCCTCCACCTCCATTGGTTCCATTCTCAGTTCCAGAACTCTGGTCTGAAAACAAAACTTGCTCTTATGAAAGCTGTGATGTGAGTGCTTCAATTTTTCTTTGAAATCATTGCTTTAAGAGCTGATATTTGAATTGTTGACTGAGTGAAGTATACACACACTGCAGGGCACCTATTAACAAGTAACTCAAATGTCAGGATGATTTACGGCTGTCATGTGAATTGACTGTTGTAAAAGATAGTTTCACTTTTGGATTGTGTTCGGTTGCTGCTTGACCTGCCAGAAGGATAGCCAAAAACCTCTTTCTCTTGAATGTAATTCTTGCATCAAGTGTAATTCCTATTTCCTCATGAAGTTCAAGGAACTTTTAATCAGTTGCGAATCAGATGCATGGGAAATAAGCCCTTGTTGCTCTGTCTGCCTGAAGAGAGGAAGCATTGCATTTCAGGTGTGACAGATTACTGCTGCCTCATGTCTCTGGAGAATCTCTGATTAAGCTGGCCTATTGTCTCCTGTCTCTGAAGAATGTCTGCATTAAGCTGGCCTCTTGTATCCTTTGCTGGAAGAAGTCCTGAATTGGCAGAAATCCAGCATTTTATTTTTTTAAAAGCGAATTTTGCATTGAGTTTGAGAACTGACATCTGTTGCTGCATCTCTGATGGAAGAACTTGTGAGATGCCTGCTGCAGATGAATTGCTTTGAATGCTTACTCAACACAGACTGTTCATTGACCTTGCCTGGATAGGCTTTGCGTGAACATCCGACTATTTGGCTCACCGACCTGGAAATATCCTAACAGACTGTAAAAACCCGGTTATTTAGTTATTTCTAACGAACAGTTATAAACTTAAAAAGCCTTTTCCCCTGGTTAGCTGTATTTGAGTGTGTGTTTGTGTGCATGAGAGTTATGAAGAATAAGGAGTTATAATTATTTTTGTATATAGATTTATGTCATTATTGTTAAAGATTTAGTTAATTGGTAAATAGTTCATTTTTTGTTGTCTAAGAAAACCTAGTGCAGTGTATTTTATCTTGGGGGACAAATAACGTGTTTAATTTCGCTATTTTCTGGTAGCTGGGAAACTTTATTTGATATGCTTGTGGAGTAGTGGGACTACAACTCCCGCATTGGATGTAACAAAGCAAAATGCTACAGATGCTGCAAATATTTTCCTGTCACTTGATGATTATTAATTGTTTTATTTTGTGGAGACACTTTATTGAGTCTGTCTCCCTTCCATTCCCCCACCCTCACACTGGCATCGCTAGCTCTCTCTCACCGAGTCAGATGGTGTTGGGTGGGTGGTTTGTTTCTGGAGAATCCCAGCGTAGGAGCAAGGGTGCGAGACGCGACCTGTGGGGGGGGGGGGGGGGGGGGGAGGAGCGGGATCGTCAACACTGTCGTTTCAGCTTTGTGGCTTCTCAGATGGGCTGATCTGAGCCCCTTCCTGACTCCCGTTTCAGGTCATATTGTTCACGGTTCCCTTCCTTCAGGCTCTGTTGCTCACTCCTTGAAATCAGCAGCTATCACCACACTCCTCAAGAAACCTTTGGCCCCTCTATCCTTGCAAATTACAGAGCAATCACCAACCTCCCATTAATTCTCAAAAGTCCTGGCATGTGTTTTCACCTCCCAGATCCTTTCCCATCTTTCTTGAAACTCCATGTTTGAATCCCTCCAATTAGGTCGCCACCACTGGCTCAGTACAGAAGCGACATTTTTGAAAGTCACTAATGATGTCCTGTGTGATGCTGATCACTTTAAACTCACCCCCACCCCTCCTTCCACCCCGTCATTCCCGACCTATCTGCAGCCTTTGGCACTGTTGACCACGCCATTCACCTCCAACGCCTCTCCACTGTTGTCCAGCTGAGTGTTACTGCTCAGGCCTCGTCCCATTCCATTCTTATCTATCTAATCGTATCCAGGGTGTCACTTGCAATGGATTTTCTGACACTTCCTGCATTTCTATACAGGCTGAGGCTGATCCATACTGTTCACAACTCTGGTGTCATATCTCATCCCAAGATGCATTTATGACGACATATATCCATGCCATCACTCGCACAGCACATTACCGCTTGCCTAACATTGCCCGACTTCACCACTGACTCAGCTAATTTTCTGCTGAAGCCTTCATCTCTGCCGTTGTATCCTCTAAACTTAACTATTCCAAATTATTCCTGGCAGCTTTACACACATGACACGCATTGTAACCGTGGTAAACATGAGGGCATCAAAAACCCTTGCAGCCAGTGTCCTAACTCATACCATGTCCTGTTCACCCGTCAGCCTCAGTGCTTACAGAATGACATTAGCTGTGTGACAAACGAGCTGAGGCAGTGGAAGAAACAGAAATTATACAACCATCTGCTCACATTCAATGACAAAGTGAGGTTGAGACTGCACATTAACTCATTCATACGCCACATGTACCTGAATGCCCTGCATACATACTGCAGAATAACTCGCCCCATTCACCAGGGTCTGTGAAAAACACTGAAAAATATGTGCCGTCTGTTTCCAAAATGCATTCACTGTACAGATTGATTCGTGGGATGTAGGTGCCCCTGGCTAGGCCAGCGGTAATTGCCCTTCCTTAATTTCCCCTTAAGAAAGTGCTATTTGGCTCTTCAATCTTGAACCAGTTGCTCTCCCTTTTGGTGAGGGAGCTCCCCCAGTTGCTGATATTTAAGGAGTTACTGGATCAGGCCCAGTTGTTCAGAATGTGGTGGTCGAAAAGCCTGTCAAAACTCCCAGTCTGTTTTTACAGAGGAAGTCTGGGCCACTTGAATGTTAGTAGCTGAGGAAGAAATGGCAAGAAGAAAGAATAGATTTTTTTTCATAGCTATTTTAAACAAAACAATCTGCTTGCTACAGCTGGATGGCCAAAAGCTATCAGTGGCGCTGTTGGTAAAACAAGTACATTTCGTTCATTCCTTTCGCCTCCTAACTGCTCTTCGTCAACAATGACGACCAGGGCTCATCTCATTTCCCCTCAGCGGCCACCATCTTTGGGAGGGACAAAGAGAAAAATAATTCGAAAACATAAACTTCCAAACAGGCCAGGATTAAAATGCTGAATGTGACCAATGAAAAAAGAGAATTCAATTGAAAAAAATATTTAGGGGATCATTATGTTTCCTAAGTATGGCACTTTTATCCCAGCTACCCCTCAGACATTCGTCCATGGAGGGAAGCATGAGTCACCTCTCTCACTTTGTCTGCCCTAGAACGTTTTCTTTCTCTCTCTGCCCCGCACACTTTCTCTCTATTTCTGCCCTATCTCGCTCTCTCCTTGCCCCTCTCACCTTCACTCTTCCTAGCCCTCTCAATTTCACTCTCTCGCTGCCCTTCACATTTTTCCCGTCTTCGTGCCCTCACCCTTTTTCCCGTTGCCCCTCACTTCTGAACTCTCTTTCTTCCCTCTCTCCCTACCCCTTTAATGTTCTCTCTCCTTTTGCCTTTCACTTCCTCTCCCTACCCCTTCATTGCTTGCCACTAACTGTGTTCTCACTTCCGCCCACTCAGTCTGCCCCTCTTTCTCTCCCTGCACCTTTCACTTCCTCTCCTTTTCCCTCTCTTTCTTTATCACTCTGCTACCTCATTTCCCGCGCTCACATTCCCTTTTCCTGGTCCTCTCACCTTCGCCTCCAGCCTCTCGCTGGTGCGTGTTTTTTAAAGGTCTAAATGGGAGAAAAATTGCGTGTTCCTCAAATTAAAATCAAACACATGTGGGGCAGTGACTGAATGTTTCTGATCTTTGGCTAGAGTTGTTCAAGCTGAGGTCACTGGTTTGAGAGCCGAGTTGCTCGCCTTCAAATTGAATTTGTAATTATACCATCTTGTGATCGTTACCCCCGGATGATCCTTAACTACGGTATCTCTTATTAATCCTTCCTCATTACACATTACTAGATTTAAAATAGACGGTTCCCAGATCAGTACTGCTCTCAATATGAATCCCTGATGCGCTCTACAAATTTGTCTTTCTCCTTACCTCTGCCAATCTGATTTGTCCAGTCAAAATGCAGATTAATATTATCCATAACAATTGCAGCGCCCTTCTTACACGCCTCTTTAACTTCCCGATTTATAATTTGTCCTACAATGAGGCCACTCTTCGGGGGCCTATAGACGATTCCCACCCATGACTTCTTCCCCTTGCTATTCATTATTTCCATCCAAACTGATTCCACATCACGATGTACTGCACCTATATCACTACTCACCACCGCACTGATACCTTCCTTTATTAACAAAGCTATCCCACCTCCTTTTCCTTTTTGCCTATTTTTCCAGAACGCGAAATACTCGTGAATATTGAGTTCCCAGTCTTGTTCAGCCTGCAAACACGTCTCTATAATAGCTATCAAATCATATTCATTTATTTCTATTTGTGCCATCAAATCATCTATCTTGCTATAAATGCTGTGTGCATACAGATAAAGAGCCTTAAGCTTTGACTTTTTTTTTAACCATTGATACTGTTCAGGTTCGAACTACTGCTGCACTCTTCTGCTTATATTTTCTGCACCTTCCTGTCACACTTTGATTAGCGTTCGCTTCCTCATGACTCTGCACCTCTGCTCTCTCGCCCCTTATTTGATTTTTTTAAACTTCCCTTCCATTGATCCCCACCCCACCACCCCAACCCCCCACCCCCACCCCACCACTATTTAGTTAAAAGCCCGATCTACAATCATAGTTAAACGATTTGCCAGGGCACTGGTCCCAGCTTGGTTCAAATGAAGCCCATCCCAACAGAACATCTCTCTCCTTCCCCAGTACTGGTGCCAGTGACCCATGAATCGAAACCCATTTCTCCCACACCAATCTTTGAGCCACGTGTTTACCTCTCTAATCGTATTTACTCGACGGCAATGTGCACGTGCCTCAGGTAGTAATCCGGAGATTATTGCCTTTGTGGTTCTGCTTTTTAATTTAGACACGACCTGCTCATAGTCCCTCAGAGGAACCTCTTTCCTATTCCTACCTAATATCGTTGGTAAAAACGTGAAACAACAACTGTATCCTCCCCCTCCCACTCCAAGTTCCTCTCTTACCCAGAACACAGCCTTTGGAACCCTCTGTCTTTGCTGCTAATACCCGTATCTATTCCCCTAAATATGCCATCCCCAATAACTACTACATGTCTCTTTTACCTTCTCATTGGATTGGCGCTTTGAACCACCTTGCTGTGGTCAGTTCGCTCATCCTCCCTGCAGTCTGCGTCCTCGTCCTCACCGGGAACAAGAACCTCAGACCTATTGACTAAGGGCACTGGCTGAGTCTCCTCCAAAGCTAAACGCGAGATCACCATAACTTCCTCATTGGCAGTCACACCTCCTGTCTCTGACCACGGTCCAAATGAAAAGCAATTAATCTAAGGCTGTGACTGTCTCCCGAAATCCAGTGTCCAGGTAACTCTCCCCCTCCCTGATGTGTCGCACTGTCCGCAGCTCGGACTCCAACTCATGAACTCTGAGCCGAAAGTACCTCGAGCAGCCAACGCTTGCTGCAGATGTGATCAGCATGGATCGCACCGGCGTCCATCGGCTCCCTCATACCACAGCTGCAAGACATCGACTGCCCTGCCATTCTCTATTCTACTTAATTAATTATTTTCGATGTTAAATATTTTGGAAGTGAATTTCTAATCTGCACTTTTCAGCTGTAATAACGTCATTGATTTAAACCACTTGGCAAATCAAATGCTACACGAACGAGATGCCCAGCAATCGCTACCTCTTTTCCTGAGATGTCACACCTCGGCTCTGACATGTGGGGAAATGTAGAGGGGGCACGCTGCCGCCGCTTTTATCTCCCGCCGCCGCTGCCCTTCTCACGCTGGTCCGCCCTCTGCTGGTGGATACTGGTGTTTCAGTAGGTGCAGGAATGGCATAAAAATCACAATCTGTTGGAGAATAATGGCCGGTGTAGTCGTTCTCCCGACTGAGCAACAATTGCGTTCTGCTGAAATATTTAGAATTAAAGTGCAAAAACACATTAATTTCTGATCAGATGCTCCTGCTCTCCCGACATACTACTGAATCCTCAGGGATAGTGTAGCACAGTAAAACAACAAGATATTGTATGTAGGAATTAGTGTATATTTAGCACTTGAAACATAATACAAGCATTAATATTGACAAAGGCATAAGTTCCAAATAAAACATTGAATAAATATTGTATTATTGTTTAAGGTTATTTCCATTATACATCAGCACTTACATTATAAACTGCAGTAATTTGTCCACATTGAGTATATGGCGGTGGAGGAAGCAATTACAATAAATGCAGATAAAAGAGATAGACCATTCATTGGTCGCCTGATGTATTATAAACCTTCTTCAATAGGATATGAAAATGTGAGTCGGTTACTAAACGGAGTTTGTATAAACTCTTTATTAATAAGCAATGGTTTTAATCTCTGTAACAGTGTTGGTAATTACATGCGAAGTAATCTATCTCAGTATTAGTACAGACAGAAAAATGATCCGAAATCAATTCTGTTTGGTATTTTAATTGAAAAGAAAACACGCACTTTCAGACAAAATATGGAGAAAAGCCAAATCTAGTATTTCAACACAAAGTAAAATGATGGTTGATTAAAATAAAGTGATGTTTATATAGTAAAGCAAATCACATTCATCGTGTTCACACTGTTGGAAAAGTTCATGCCATTCTCTCAGATCTTTCATAGAATATTTTTCTCCAGTCTGTGATCCGCCTCCAGGCATCATTAGGCAGGATTTGAGGCGGACTTTTACCTGAAAGGACAACAAAAACGACTTGTGAGGATTGCAGCAATGTTAACCATGAAACACGTGCATCAAATACAGTATATGATCTCCTCAGAATATTTCTCCTTCAATAAGCCTCCTATTTCTTTAGTAAGTACAGAACATGTTCTCTCTGATACTTTGGAATCACTGACCGTTGAAAACACCATTAATTATCGTATTACTATCAGAAACAGCCGGGACTTCACAGTGTCAGCATAAATACATGGAGCAAATGATAAAGCATTGGTCTTACCAGGGTGATGGAGATGTAAGATGTTGAACTATACAGTCACTGTCCATCGTTGGTGGAATGTCTGGTGTTGTGAACGTGTCACAGTGAATATCCTCGTTGTTTTCAGGAATGGAGGGTAAGAGTAAAGCGGGTTCAATACGGGTCTGAGAGCTGCATAGCGAGGGGAGAAAGATTAGGGATTAATGATTGGACTAAAGGCGGAAACAGGGCGGGTCTGAGAGTTGTGTACTGTGGAGAGAAAGATTATGGATTAATGATTGGACTAAAAGCGGAATCAGTGCGGGTCTGAGAGCTGTGTACTGTGGAAATAAAGATTACGGATTAATGATTGGACTGAAAGCGGGATCAGTGCGGTTCAGTGTCAATAATGTGAAGAGGATTGGAATTTGTTGGCCTCTAAATGTTCTCCAGCTGCATTCACCGAGTTGTATTTTACCGCTGGGTGACAGCAGATGAAATGGATACGCTGAGCCTGGATCAGGGTGTTCAGATTGAGCACTTGAAGGATTTGCAGTGGGAGTGTTACTAAGAGAGATATCACACACAGAACAGCATCAGGATGTCTTTTCTAAAATAAGACATGATTAGATTAGAGATACAGCACTGAAACAGGCCCTTCGGCCCACCGAGTCTGTGCCGACCATCAACCACCCATTTATACTAATCCTACACTAATCCCATATTCCTACCAAACATCCCCATCTGTCCCTATATTTCCCTACCACCTACCTACACTAGTGACAATTTATAATGGCCAATTTACCTACCAACCTGCAAGTCTTTTGGCTTGTGGGAGGAAACCGGAGCACCCGGAGAAAACCCACGCAGACACAGGGAGAACTTGCAAACTCCACACAGGCAGTGCCCAGAATTGAACCCGGGTCCCTGGAGCTGTGAGGCTGCATTGCTAAACACTGCGCCACTGTGCCACCCCATGCTTTGTTTAATCTAATTTCCTTTAATCATAACGTGAATTTCAATCAACCAGCTGTCTGTGAGATCGCCGATTGGAATGAAATTAAAAGAAAGCTGGGGACTGTGGGAGTTCAACTCACCGAGAGTGGAGAAATCACTGCCGGCACTTGTCAGTGTGAAGAGATCACCAGGACCACTGTCCAGCAACAAGTGACCATCCTGAGTGTCAATGGCTCCACTCTCAGCAGCATCATCATCACCGGGAACCAGACCTGAGAGGAAATAATGATTTTCACAGAAATCAAATGGTAAATGGTAAAACTGAATGCATCGAATTATATTACGGAGATGTGGATATCACAGGGGCAGAAATGGATGTTGGATGTTCCGGTGTTTAGATGTTTCAAAAGGAATAGGGAGG
Source organism: Heterodontus francisci (assembly GCF_036365525.1). Classification (NCBI taxonomy): domain Eukaryota; kingdom Metazoa; phylum Chordata; class Chondrichthyes; order Heterodontiformes; family Heterodontidae; genus Heterodontus; species Heterodontus francisci. The sequence continues at coordinate 66,794 of NW_027140986.1, read as the reverse complement.
GAGGTAAAAGAGGTGGGGGAGTCGCATTGCTAATCAGGGATAGTATCACAGCTGCAGAAAGGGAGGTCGTCGAGGACGGTTTGTCCACTGAGTCAAGATGGGTGGAAGTCAGATGCAGGAAAGGAGCAGTCACATTATTGGCCGTTTTCTATAGACCCTCCAATAGCAACAGAGACATGGAGGAACAGATAGGGAGGCAGATTTGGGAAAGGAGCAGAACTAACAGGGTTGTTGTCATAGGTGACTTCAAGCTCCCTAATATTGATTGGAACCTCCTTAGTGCAAATAGTTTGGATGGAGCAGTTTTTGTCAGGTGTGTCCAGGAAGGTTTCCTGACTCAATATATAGATAGGCCGACTAGAGGGGAGGCTATGTTGGATTGGTGCTTGGCAACAAACCAGACAAGGTGGCAGATCTCTCGGGGGGCGCGCATTTCGGTGATAGTGATCACAACTCCCAGACCTTTACTATAGTCATGGAGAGGGACAGGAGCAGACGGGAATGGAAAATATTTAATTGGGGGAGGGGGAATTACAATGCTATTAGGCAGAAACTGCGGAGCATAAATTGGGAACAGATGTTTTCAGGGAAATGCACGACAGAAATGTGGCGGTTGTTTAGGGAGCACTTGCTGCGACTGTTGGATAGGTTTGTCCCAATGAGGCAAAGAAGGGATGGTAGGGTGAAGGAACCTTGGATGACAAGAGATGTGGAACAGCCAGTCAAGAGGAAGAAGGAAGCTTACTTAAGCTAGAGGAAGCAAGGATCAGACAGGGCTCTAGTGGGTTACAAGACAGCCAGGAAGGAAGTGAATAATGGACTTAGGAGAGCAAGAAGGGGACATGAAAAATTCTTGGCGGGCAGGATTAAGGAAAATCCCAAGGCGTTCTACACCTATGTGAGGAACAAGAGGATGGCCAGAGTGAGGGTAGGGCCGATCAGGGATAGTGGAGGGAACTTGTGCCTGGAATCGGAGGAGGTAGGGGAGGTCCTAAGTGAATATTTTGCTTCAGTATTCACTAGTGAGAGGGACCTGTTCGTTTGTGAGGACAGCGTGAAAAAGGCTGATATGTTCGAACCGGTTAATGTTAAGAGGGAGGATGCGCTGGAAATTTTGAAAGACATGAGAACAGATAAGTCCCCAGGGCCAGACGGGATATAGCCAAGGATATTACGGGAAGCGAGGGAAGAGATTTCCGCCGCTTTGCCGATGATCTTTGCGTCCTCACTGTCCACTAGAGTAGTACCAGATTATTGGAGGGTGGCAAAATTTATTCATTTTTTCAAGAAAGGGAATAAGGATCACCCTGGGAATTACAGACCAGTCAGTCTTACGGCGGTAGAGGGCAAATTATTGGAGAGGATTCTGAGAGACAGGATTTATGATTATTTGGAAAACCACAGTTTGATTAGAGACAGTCAGCATGGCTTTGTGAGGGGCAGGTCATGCCTCACAAGCCTTATTGAATCCTTTGAGGATGTGACAAAACACATTGATGAAGGAAGAGCTGTGGATGTGGTATATATGGATTTTAGCAAGGTGTTTGATAAGTTTCCCCATGGTAGGCTCATTCAGAAAGTAAGGAGGCATGGGATACAGGGAATGTTTGCTATCTGGATACAAAATTGGCTGGCCCATAGAAGACAGAGGGTGGTAGCAGATGGAATGTATTCAGCCTGGAGCTCGGTGACCAGCGGTGTCCACAGGGATCTGTTCTGGGACCTCTGCTCTTTGAGATTTTTATAAATGACTGGGATGAGGAAGTGGAAGGCTGGGTTAGCAAGTTTGCCGATGACACAAAGGTTGCTGGAATTCTGGATAGTGTGGAAGGCTATTGTGGATTGCAACTGGACATTGACAGGATGCAGAGCTGTACTGAGAGGTGGCAGATGGAGTTCAACCTGGAAAAGTGTGAAGTGATTCATTTTGGCAGGTCGAATTTGAATGCAGAATACAGGCTTAAAGACAGGATTCTTGGCAGTGTGGAGGAACAGAGGGATCTTGGGCTCCATGTCCATAGATCGCTCGAGGTTGCCACCCAAGTTGATAGGGTTGTTAAGATGGCGTATGGGGTGTTGGCTTTCATTAACAGGGGGATTGAGTTTATGAGCCACGAGGTTATGCTGCAGCTCTATAAAGCCCTGGTTAGACCACACTTGGAGTATTGTGTTCAGTTCTGGTCGCCTCATTATAGGAAGGATGTGGAAGCTTTAGAGAGGTTGCAGAGGAGATTTACCAGGATGCTGCCTGGACTGGAGGGCATATCTTACGAAGAAACGTTGAGTGAGCTAGGGATTTTCTCATTGGAGCGAAGAAGGTTGAGAGGTGACTTGATGGAGGGGTACAAGATGATGAGAGGCATAGATAGAGTGGATAGCGAGACACTTTTTCCCAGAGCGGAAAGGGCTATCACCAGGGGGCATAATTTTAAGGTGATTGAAGGAAGGTTTCGGGGAGATGTCAGAGGTAGGTTCTTTACGCAGAGAGTGGTGGGTGCGTGGAATGCACTGCCAGCGGTGGTAGTAGAAGTAGATACATTAGGGACATTTAAGCGACTCTTGGCTAATTACATGGATGATAGTGGAATGAAGGGTATTTAGGTAGTTTGATCTTAGAGTTGGTTAAAAGTTCGGCACGACATCGTGGACCGAAGGGCCTGTACTGTGCTGTACTGTTCTATGTTCTATACTGTTAAATGTCAACTTACCCGGGCCGGCCAGGGTAAATTGTGATCTTCAGCTGTAGTGAGATTAGATGATGGCGAATGGTAGGACCAGGTCATGTGGCGGTAGTTGAGTCTTCCTAGGCCAGTGTCATATTTAAAAGACAGCCAGCAATCGATTGAAAGGCAGGAGCTCTGAAGGACATTGGGTGGATGGACTGACAACTGGTGTATTTGGCAGATGGCAGCAGCCAGAGCAAGGGTGACGCCTATATTTTCTCCTGCCACGCTGGAAGTGCTCATCCAGGTAGCAAGGGCAAGGAGGGAAGCGCTTTTAGTTTTAGTTTTTTTTAGTTTCAGAGATACAGCACTGAAACAGGCCCTTCGGCCCACCGAGTCTGTGCCGACCATCAACCATCCATTTGTACTTATCCTACACTAATTCCATATTCCTACCACATTCCCCACCTGTCCCTATATTTTCCCTACCCCCTACCTATACTAGGGGCTATTTATAATGGCCAATGTACCTTATCAACCTGCAAGTCTTTGGCATGTGGGAGGAAACCGGAGCACCCGGAGGAAACCCACGCAGACACAGGGAGAACTTGCAAACTCCACACAGGCTGTACCCAGAATTGAACCCGTGTCACTGGAGCTGTGAGGCTGTGGTGCTAACCACTGCGCCACTGTGCTGCCCCACTTGGGACGGGTGGAGGAGACCAGCTAGGCAGGCAGGGAGGGCATGGCAGGAGATTGAGGAGGAGGTGGTGAGTAGCCGTGAGGTGGTCCCACGAAAGAGGCTGCAGTGCAGGAACAGGATCAATGCCATGATGTACTTAGATAAGGTGAGTGAAGTGTTGAACATTAGCTGGCAGCCTTAAATGTCAGAAGAAAATGAAAATGAAATTGGATAAGTGGTGTCCCTACTGAATCTACAACAATGCCCAGGCAGCAGCATTGGCTGCCAGAGGTATATTAACCTCACTGTGCAAGACTCTGGTCAGTCACAGCTGAGCCCTGCACTTCCCGCACTGATGGCTGCATGCAGCAGGCATCCTTGTGGTGCCATGATGGACAGTGAGGCTGTCGCGGACAAAGGTATGGAGTGTCTCTCAGACGGGTAAATGCCAATCTTAATCTGTGTGCTGGCAGGGGAAGTGAATTCACAATGTGCATGAGAGAAGAAGGATTGGAGGTAGAGTTCCATATCTCATAGTCCTGATGCCAATGGAGCTAGGAGGCCTGGAGGCAGAGCAGCCTATGGCACAGATGGTGAGATGTGCACGGAGGCACCAGACAATGTGTGCCCCAATGGATGAGGGAAAATAAACAAATGCTGGTGAGCAATAAGCAGAGCGTTGTTATGGTATCATTGGCCTCCTGCAGCTCCAGAAAATGAATGGTCAAAGAATGTATGCAGCACACTCTCACCATTATTCTCTCTCTCTCACAGATGAAGTACGAGCAGAGGCAGCCGACGACCCTGCAGAACAGCTTTGCAAACTTGAGCAGCAGGAGACCTCTGAGGATGCAGCGCCACGTCATTTCTCTCCACGAGCAGAGAACAACGCAGCACAACGATATGCAAGAATCATGATGGGGCATGTTGAATGGTTCCACCAGATCTATCAAAGCATCTGAATTGCATTTCCAGAAGCTTTATGTCCTGTTAAATGGTCGCTGGAGTGGTTGCATGACAGCTGTTGCAGCTCTCCTTTCCATCTGTGCTGTGTTTTGCACAGGCATATGAGGCATGTCTTCAGTGGTAGCCCTTGTCACCTATTATCCGTCCTAGAAGTCTCATGGGGGGGTCTGAAAAACTCGTGCACCTCAGACTGCATTAGAATGAAGGCATCGTGACAGCTTCCTGGGAACCTTGCACAGACACGTAAGAAGCATTTGCAATGTTCCCAAATCATTTGCACAGAGAATAGAAGCCCTTCCTGTTGTTGCCTGGACTCTGGATGTCTTGATGGCCGCATGCATTCAGTCGATAGCACCCTGCACCTAGCGATTTCCCCAAATACTGCAACAATCTCAGTCTGGCTGTCCAGATTGGTGTAAAAGTGCATGTATTGGCTCGCCTTCTTGAACATTGCATTTGCGGCCATCTTGATGCAGTGCTGTGCCACAGGCTGTCAAATCCCACAGATGTCTCCAGAAGATCTCTGTAATGGTCCTGAGGTGTAATAATTCAGTGCCGCTGGAAATGGGTGCCTACCACTTCCCATTGCGTTCAGATCCTCCTCCAGCAGAGGGCGCATTTCAGGGGCCGCCTACCTGGAGAGGCGCAACCTCCACTGACACTGCTGCTCCGACATTTGCAGGAAGTAGAACCTCTCATGGTAAACTCTTTCTGGCGGGTAGCATCTTCGTCACTCAAGACACTGGTGGCGTGCTATGTGCTCTCAGCTCATCCACACTCTCTTCCAGCCTCATGATCATCGTCCCTCTGTGGGTACTACTGTGCACCCTGCTCATCGACACTCTCTTCCAGCCTCATGATCCTTTTCCCTCTCTGGGTGCTGCAGCCGAATTCCCGGGGACTGCAGCTCTCTCCATTTCTGATCTTCCTCCGCAATGGGAGACCTCAAAACCGGAGTGGATGAGACCTATTGTAAATTTCTCAGAGCCTCCATTCTTTTTACTCTGTATACATGATTAGATTTTTTTTTAGATTAGCGATACAGCACTGAAACAGGCCCTTCGGCCCACCGAGTCTGTGCCGACCATCAACCACCCATTTGTACTAATCCTACACTAATCCCATATTCCTACCAAACATCCCCACCTGTCCCTATATTTCCCTACCACCTACCTATACTAGTGACAATTTATAATGGTCAATTTACCTACCAACCTGCAAGTCTTTTGGCTTGTGGGAGGAAACCAGAGCTCCCGGAGAAAACCCACGCAGACACAGGGAGAACTTGCAAACTCCACACAGGCAGTACCCAGAATCGAACCCGGGTCCCTGGAGCTGTGAGGCTGCAGTGCTAACCACTGCGCCACTGTGCCGCCCGTAAGTTGCAAGTCGGAGTGGATGCTCAACCTGAATGCCTCCGATGTGTTCGCCAAGATTGGTCAGCCTCCAGATAGTCCATACCGCAAATCAGTATCTCTCACCCTCCCTACACTGCTTCTTGCATCCAAAACTGATCTTCCACTGACCTTCCCCCTCCTTATAGATGACCAGACTCTGAAACTCCGTTATCCTCGTGCGACTTTCACTAAATTGTGAATAGATTGGAAAGTTGCCTTGCATTTCCTGTTCAATCGGCTCAGTTACCAGCCCATCGTCTTACGGCCTCGACCCAACAGCTCGGGCGACTCTGGAAATATCACCCAGCAGCATAAAAACGTTGGGATTCCTTCACACCGCTATCCACCAGCATTTTGCCCTCCGTTTTAAAGTCACATGTATCCCTTGAATCACTCATCCACCATGCACACAAATTTCATATTTCACTGCCCAGACAACAGTGTCAGAAAACATCATCAACTGAAAGTTTCATTCCATTAAAGTACAGGGTGCAATCAGGATGATTTTGTAGGAATCAAAATTATTTCTTCATTCTTTAAAGCTAAAATCACCCAGAGAATCTCCATGTCTTCAGCAGCATCAGTTTACAGCGACCAGGTTCTGAGATATTTAGTTGTTGATTTTAGATAGCAGACAGTGTGGTGAATTTTTTTTTAAAGTGATGGTAGCGAGTTACAATGTACCCACCCTGAATACTGGAGCAGTTCCCTTCAGGATTTTCTGAAATTCCAGGATCTGTGTCACCCAAACTGTAACTGGTGTAATATTCAATCTGATTGAGGGACTCAATGGAATCAGCAACTGTTAAACGCAAATATGGATAGTTATTGGAGACATTGATAGGGACGTTCGAACAAATAACATAATACCTTCATCATAGAAACATAGACACATAGAAAATAGGAGCAGGAGTAGGATATTCGGCCCTGCTCCGCCACTCATTATGATCATGGCTGATCATCCAACTCAATAGCCTGTTCCCGCTTTTGCCCCATATCCGTTGAACCATTTTGCTATGTCTATCATTTCTTGAAAACATACGATGCTTTGGCCTCAACTGATTTCTGTGGTAGTGAATTCCACAGGCTCATTACTCTGTGGGTGAAGTAATTTCTACTCCTCTCAGTCCTGAAAGGTTTACCCCATATCCTTAGACTATGACCCCTGGTTCTGGACTCCTCCGCCATCGGGAACATCCTTCTTGCATCTACCCTGTCAAGTCCTGTTTAAATTTTATAGGTTTGTATGAGATCCCCCCTCACTCTTCTGAACTCCAGCGAACATAATCCTAACCGACTCAATCTCTCCTCGTACGTCAGTCCCGCCATCCCAAAAATCAGTCTGGTATACTTTCACTGCATTTGCTCTATAGCAAGGACATCCTTCCTCAGATAAAGAGATCAAAACTGCGCACAATATTCCAGGTGTGGCCTCACCAAGGCCCTGTATACTTGCATCAAGACATCGTTGCTCCTGTACCCGATGACTCTCACTATGAAGGCCAACATACCATTTGCATTTTTACCACCTGTTGCACCTGCTTACTTACTTTCAGCGAATTGTGTATGAGAACACCAATGTCTCGTTGCATATTCCCCTTTCTCAGTTTATAGCAGTTCAGATAATAATCTGCCATCACATTTTTGCTACCAAAGGAGCATTTATCCACATTATACTGCATCTGCCATGCAATTGTCCACGCACTCAATTTTTCCAAATCACCCTGAAGCCTCTCTGCATCCTCATCACAACGTACCCTCCCACCCAGTTCTGTGTCATCTGCAAATTCGATGATATTACGTTTTGTTCCCTCATCTAAATTATTAATATATATTGTGAATTGCTGGGGTCCTCACACCGATACCTGCGGTACCCCACAAGTCACTGCCTGCAATTTGGAAAAAGATCTGTTTATCCCTAGTCTTTGTTTGCTGTCTGCCAAACAATTTTCTATCCATCGCAATCCACTGCTCCCAATCCCATGTACTTTAATTTTACACGCTAATCTCTTATGTAGGATTTTGTCAAAAGTCTTCTGAAAGTCCAAATAACCACATCCACTGCTCTCCCTCATTAACTCTACTAATTACATCCTCGAAGAATCCTAGAAGATTTGTCAAGCATGATTTCTCTTTCGTAAATCCATGCTGACTCTGTCCGATTCCACCACTGTTCTCTAAGTGCACTGTTGTAAAATCTTTGATGAAGAACTCCAGAATTTTCCCCGCTAACGACATCAGGCTGACAGGTCCATTATTCCCCGTTTTCTCTCTAACTCCCTTTTTAACTGGTGTGGTTACATTAGCTGCACTGCAATATGTAAGAACTGTTTCAGAGTCTATAGAATCTTGGAAGATGAGCACCAATGCATCCAAGATTTCGAGGGCCATGTCCTTAAATATTCTGTAATGCCGATTATCAGGCCCTGGGGATTTATCAGCCTTCACTCCCATCAATTTCCCCAATACCATTTCTCTTCGAATACTGATTTCATTCAGTTCCTCCCTCTCACTAAACCCTGTGTTCCCCGATATTTCCGGTGTGATGTTTGTGTCCTCCTTTGTGAGGGCAGAACCTCAACATTTAGTTGATCAGCAATTTCTTTATTCCCGATAACACATTTCCGTTTCTGACTGTAAGGGACCTACATTTGGCTTCACCAATCTTTTTCTCTTCACATACCAAGAGAAGCGTTTACAGTGAGTTCAGATATTCCCCGCAATCCTTCTCTCGTGCTGTATTGTCCCCTTCTTAATCAATACCTTGGTCCTTCTTTACTGAATTCTAAACTGTTCCCAATCCTCGGGTCTGTAGTTTTTTTTTCTGGAAAATTTGTGTGCCTCTTCCTTGGCTCCAATGTTATCTCCAATTTTTCTTGTAAGCCATGGTGTTGGAGAAATTTTCTTAGCTTTGCTAATCATTGCTTAACTTTGTAGAAGCAGAGAAACAGGATACAGCTTGTAGCTAATCTAACCACAACCAACGGTCATAAATTGTAGACAGAGCAGCTAACCACAATCAGACATTACAGCCAGAAATGGTGTCTGGAGTGGGCATTAAATTAAGGAACTAGCTTGTTATTGTTGAAACTGATGTTTTGCTGACCTCGGACTCTGCATGGTGCACAGTCACGTAGGCGGAATTGTGACCATCTTGTGGGCGTTTATCTAATTGTGAAACTGTTAGCTCTGCCTCTGTTATACTATATAAATCCACGGCGATCTGTAGCTCTTAGGGAGTAGCACTGGACCGCATTTAGGTAAGGTGTGCTCCCCCATGATATCATGCAATAAAGTGCTTGATTCTCAACGTCTGAGTCCGGAGAATTTGTTCAGCAATTGGGCACAATCTGGATTTTCTCCAACACATGGTTTGGCTACCTTTCCCGTCTTACTTTTGCATCAGACAGGAATAAACATGTATATATATCGAGAACATAGAACATTACAGCGCAGTACAGGCCCTTCGGCCCTCGATGTTGCGCCGACCTGTGAAACCATCTGACATACACTATTCCATTTTCATCCATATGTCTATCCAATGACCACTTAAATGCCCTTAAAGTTGGTAACAATGTCCTGGAACTTTTTATCTGACCCGATTGTGGAGCATCAACCATCACAGGGACTGCAGTGGATCAACAGAAACTAGTCATGGACCATAAATGTTGGCTCATACAGCGAGAAGTCAAAACAATACTCAATACAGCTGGTGGGTCAGATTGTTAATCCAGAATCCGTCCACCCTGTCCTCATCTCCTCCCCTTTCAGAGACACAAACAGCCGGCGGTGACACCAAAATTTTACCCCACCCCGGATAATGGGGCAAGAAAGAGTGCAAGGAGGCTCATTTCGGATTTTTTATCCTGCTGTGTGTGTTTTGTTTTAAACCAATAAATATATCTCGATGGTTAAACCACCTCCCAAATATAGCGCAAGAGCAAATATTGTCGATTCAGAAGAGTTGTTACCCCAGTATCGTGAAGTAGAATTGGTAGGTTAATGTGAAAATTCAGACTACCAAGTGTTAGAATAAGTTTTTTGGGAGAAACCACTGATTTCAGGTAAGGAGTTCCTGATGGGAGCTTGTTTCCGATCCAGAAATCCAGTCACCTAGAGAAATAAAATGTCAGTCAATGTGAATGTCTCCTCCTGAGAGCAGTGACTGTTTATGGTCCAGCTCAAAGGGAACAAAATGAAATGGTAGTGACATAGACTGCAAAGTCAGCAGATAGAGAATATAAAGGATGTGACGATAAATGAAAAAATAAAGATAATTTCAGTCGATTTATGAGATTCAGCTGCTGTTTGAGAGAATATAAAATTTAAAAATAACACGAGCAACCAATGTGTGTCTTCTTCAGGGTTTCAGATATCTGAGGCAGTCCGTTGCAGACGGAAGGGAAAATGAAACAACGACTTTGATTGCTAGTTGCAAACAAACAGAAAGCACATTCTTTGAGCAGTAGCCACCGGCAGAAATCTTCCCAAACCCATTGCTCGCTTTCCTATACACACAGACATAGACACACTCACACTGTGATAGGACTCCTTCACATGGGGATAGTGAGCGGATTTCTGACAGTTTCAGTCAGCAAATGGACCATTAAAATGTGGTATTTAAGGGGAAGTGACATTTGTCCATTGAAAATTCGGTATGAAACAAAAAACACAGACCTGAACGCCGGAACTGAGAGGAATCCTTGCCAGGTGCAATATTCCCAATCTCTGCAAAAACTGCTTGGTACAAACCAGCAGGTGAACCCGTTCCATGAGTGACAAAACCTGTCGGATGGAGGATGGAGAGATTAATGTTTTATTCCAACCCATGAGCGTTTAACAGTAAATTATTTGCGAACACATTCAAATCACAATGATAATGGCAGCAAAGAGACAAAGCCAGGTATTGTGAATGCAGAGTAGTTTTGTTGTGCATACTTTTCCATATATCTATGTGTCTATTGTTTCTGCATACTGATATCTTCAACTGTAGCAGTCTGGTGGAAAGAAGAAATGAGCGGGTATCATGAGAAACAATTTCCAACTGATTACTGGGTTCTGGGCCCACATGTGGAATTCAGCTGAAGAGAAGCTGGATGACGTTGACTGATTCTGTGACAGCATCCGTTGGAAATATGAACGAGGAGCTTATTGTTCTTTGGTCTGTTCCCTCAGTGTGAGAAAAGACCCGTGTAGATAGTGTAAGATATAGGTGCGGTAGTCACAGTTTACCCATAATAGGTGGTCGATAACTCACAAGTAATTTCAAAATACAATGCTGTCTCTGCTCCTCCGAGCATCCATTGATGTACCTTATTTTGGGGAGCTGGTAGTCACCCTATGTCAATCATTTGTTCGAACCTTTGTTACCAATGAACACAGGAAAGGTACGTGGAGTGTCGGGATGGTCATCTCCCCCTTGTCCATGACTATGCTCCCCAAAGTCACCTTTCACCTTATCTCGTGCTTGGTATCGTCTGTAAACTTCTGCCAGGCCCTTGTTCAGTGAGGGTGCAAGGTTCCATCTTAACAGCTTTAGGAATATCTTGTTTCAGAGCCTGTGCTGATCCTTTCGTTGGCAGAGATAACAGGCCTATGTTGTCCTAGCTATATAATCCTTCTTAATGAGATGTTTGGATGATTAGGCTGTCATAACAAACACCATCTAAAAATTCTAACATTTCGGTTTTATTGTTTTTACACTAACGTTAATGGTTAGTGGTCAGTGTATATTAGTATTTATTTATCGTCTTAGCAGACATATATTTCAAAATGTTCGAGAGCCAGCAAAAGTCCTAATATTTCTTATTCCACAGTGGAATACATTCTTTGAAGACAACTTACTTTTCTTAAAAAGTACCCTTCTGGCTACTCTATGCCTGATTCGTCATCCTGCAATAGTACTGCAGTGACCCCAGGTCGCTAGCGTCAATTGCGATTTTAAATGTTTTAGAAGAATTTGGAGCAGCCCACACTGGCTCATTAGTTAAGATTGCCTTCATCTTTTAAAAAGCTGTCTGGCAATCATCTGAGCGTACTACATTGTTGTTGTTTTTTGCAGTAAATTGGTTAATGGAGCAGCCACAGTACTAAAATCCGTACATATTTCCTGTAAAAACCGCACATCCCTAAAAACCTCATTATTGCTTGCTTCGGTTCAGGGATAGGGAACTCTATTAAGACTAGTACCTTTGCCGTTTCTGGTAATAACTGCCCTTGCCCCATTATATGACCGAGCTATGTTACTCTAGCTTTTCCCAATTCGCCTTTTGCCAGCTTTATCACTAAGTCCATGGTTTGTAAGGTTTTAAACATAATTTGTGATTATTTTAAGTGTTCTTGCCAAGTATTAATGTATATTAGTACATCGTTGAGATACACTACACAGTCGGGAACACCTGAATCATTAGTCATTGAAAAGAGGCTGGGGATCTTTTTTTACACCTGAATGACCGTTAGGTGTGAGACAAGCTGATATATCTGTCTCGAGGAGACAAAGGAACTTACTAGTATCCCATTAACATGTCGATCTTGGCATAAATCTAGCACTGCCCATTCTGTCAATGCAGTCTTCTAAACGCGGAATTGGGTAGGAATCTGCCTTCATTAACTCATTGACTTTTCTGTAGTCCATACAAAATTGGGTTCACCCTTCAGGCATAGATAACAGCCCAATACAAAAGCAAAATACGACAAAATGCTGGTAATCTGAAATACAAGCAAGAAGTGCTGGAAATACTGAGCAGATCTGGCAGCACCTGTGGAGAGAGAAGCAGAGTTCAGGTTTCAGGTCAGTGACCCTTCAACAGAACATACACTAGCACTATTGGTGAACTCCAGCTGCTTTGACGAGGTTCGATCAAATTGTTTTCCAGCATGTATGGGATCTTAGCTTTTATTTGGGCCTGGCTGTCCTGACTTAAGCGGTAAGAATGCTGTTTTGAAGGAACGATTCCCCCTTCATCTATATCATGTGTGACTAAGGTTGTACATCCCAGTGTATCACTACAAACTCCTTTAACTATTGTAGAAAGCTTGGTTATCTCATAACGTTGTTTTGCCTCTAAGTGCAAAATCATGTTGTACAATTTTCCTAGCCGTTCTGTACTCCCTAATCTGAGTGTTGGATGTTTAATCTGAGAATTGTCCATGCCTCCTTCTGCCTCATCCTCACCCTCCTTTCCCTTCACAACAGTACTGATCACCTATCATATCTGTACTGCCTTATCCTCCTCACTGAGATAATATTGCTTTAACATATTAATGTGATACAACCATTCTTCCTTCGACGATCAGGGATATCAATCAAGTAATCTACCTTACCCACTCTTTTGGCCACTCTCTGTGGGCAACTGAACCGTGTTTTTAACGGATGTCCCTGTAACAGTAAAAACACTAATACTTCATTTCCTGGTTGAAAATCGCGGGGTTTTGCATTCGTGTCTGCCCATTTATTCATATTGGTTTGGGATGATTTAATGTGTTCCTGAGGCGGACCACAAGCTTTCCTGAGCATTTCCCAGAACACAGATATATAGTCCAACTTCGAAGATTCAATATTATGTTCGAACAATCTGTCTTTCATGAATTTTAGAGGACTTCTTAATTCATAGCTGTAAACCAATTTGAAATGACTGAAACCTAATTCGCTCATTCAGGACTCATTCTGTAAAGTCTCTGGTGGCAAATTAAAGAAAGTTTGGACCCTGATCCCTGTCATGTGGATATTCGTGACAGTATGTTCTAATCATTGTTTTGAGTGTTTGATGGTATATCTGTATGTAAATAGTCCAACTCGGGAATGGGCCATAATGGACCTGATGCTGGGGAATGAACCCGGCCATGTGGTTGAAGTTTCAGTATGGGACTACTTTGGGAATGGTGATCACAATTCCATAAGTTTTAGAATACACATGGACAAAGACGAGAGTGGTACTAAAGGAAGAGTGCTAAATTGGGGGAAGGCCAACTATACCAAAATTCGGCAGGAGCTGGTGAATGTAGATTGGGAGCAGCTGTTTGAAGGTAAACCCACATTTGATATGTGGGAGTCTTTTAAAGAGAGGTTGATTAGCGTGCAGGAGAGACATGTTCCTGTGAAAATGAGGGATAGAAATGGCAAGATTAGGGAACCATGGATGACAGGTGAAATTGTGAGACTCGCTAAGAGGAAAAAGGAAGCATACATAAGGTCTAGGAGGCTGAAGGAAGACGAAGCTTTGAAAGAATATCGGGAATGTAGGACCAATCTGAAACGAGGAATTAAGAGGGTTAAAAGGGGTCATGAAATAGCTTTAGCAAACAGGGTTAAGAAACATCCCAAAGCCCTTTATTCATATATAAGGAGCAAGAGGGTAACTAGAGAAAGGATTAGTCCACTCAAGGGCAAAGGAGGAAAGTTATGCGTGCAGTCAGAGAAAATGGGTGAGATTCTAAACGAGTACTTTGCATCGGTATTCACCGAGGAGAGGGACATGACGGATGTTGAGGTTAGGGACAGATGTTTGATTACTCCAGGTCAAGTCGGCATAAGGAGGAAGGAAGTGCTGGGTATTCTAAAAGGCATTAAGGTGGACAAGTCCCCAGGTCCAGATGAGATCTATCCCAGGTTACTGAGGGAAGCGAGAGAGGAAATAGCTGGGGCCTTAACAGGTATCTTTGCAGCATCCTTAAACAGGCGTGAGGTCCCGGAGGACTGGAGAATTGCTAATCTTGCCCCATTGTTTAAGAAGGGTAGCAGGGAAAATCCAGGTAATTATAGACCGGTGAGCCTGACGTCAGTGGTAGGGAAGCTGCTGGAGAAGATACTGAGGGATAGGATCTATGCCCATTTGGAAGAAAATGGGCTTATCAGTGATAGGCAATATGGTTTTGTGCGGGGAAGGTCATGTCTTACCAACTTAATAGAATTATTTGAGGAAGTGACAAAGTTGATTGATGAGGGAAGGGCTGTAGATGTCATATACATGGACTTCAGTAAGGCGTTTGATAAGTTTCCCCATGGTAGGCTGATGGAGAAAGTGAAGTCGCATGGGGTCCAGGGTGCTCTAACTCGATGGATAAAGAACTGCTGGGCAACACTGGACAGTGAGAAGCAGTGGAAAGGAGTTTCTCAAAATGGAGACGTGTGACCAGTGGTGTTCCACAGGGATCCGTGCTGGGACCACTGTTGTTTGTGATATACATAAATGATTTGGAGGAAAGTATAGGTGTTCTGTTTAGTAAGTTTGCAGACGACACTAAGATTGGTGGAGTCGCAGATAGTGAAAGGGACTGTCAGAGAATACAGCAGAATATAGATAGATTGGAGAGTTGGGAAGATAAATGGCAGATGGAGTTGAATCAGGGCAAATGCAAGGTGATGCATTTTGGAAGATACAATTCAAGAGTGAACTATACAGTAAATGGAAAAGTCCTGGGAAAAATTGATGTGCAGAGAGATTTGGGTATTCAGGTGCATTGTTCCCTGAAGATGGCAACGCAGGTCAATAGAGTGGTCAAAAAGTACAAGGGTTGGCAGGTCATGTTACAGTTGTATAAGACTTTGGTTCTGCCACATTTGGAATACTGCGTGCAGTTCTGGTCGCTACATTACCAAAAGGATGTAGATGCTTTGGAGAGGGTGCAGAGGAGGTTCACCAGGATGTTGCCTGATATGCAGGGCGCGAGCTATGAAGAGAGGTTGAGTAGATTAGGATTATTTTCATTAGAAAGATGAAGGTTGAGGGGGGACCTGATTGAGGTGTACAAAATCATGAGAGGTATAGACTGGGTGGATAGCAAGAAGCTTTTTCCCAGAGTGGGGGATTCAATTACTGGGGATCATGAGTTCAAAGTGAGATGGGAAAAGTTTAGGGGGGATATGCATGGAAAGTTCTTTACGCAGAGGATGGTGGGTGCCTGGAACGCGTTGCCAGCGGAGGTGGGCAGGAAGCAAAGAGATACAGACCCTTAGAAAATAGGCGACATGTTTTGATAGAGGATCTGTATCGGCGCAGACTTGGAGGGCTGAAGGGCCTGTTCCTATGCTGTATTTGCTTTGTTTCTCTTTGTTCTTTATCTCTAAAGCACCCTGTGACTTTTGGTTTTATGCTGAAGATTCCAACTGCCTAATCCCCTAATTGCCCATACTTCTTGAAATACCTTAGACATGAAATTAGAACCTTGATCCGATTGAACATAAAATGATAACCCATATCTTATAAAGACTTGTGCTAAATTTTCTACTACTGTTCTAGCATTAATTGCCCTCACAGGAATGGCCTCTGGAATTTCAGTAGTAGCTATATGCATGATACTAAATATGTATTGAAGTCCAGATTTTGATTTTGGTCAGGATTCTACACAATCGACCATTACACTGCTAAATGGTTCCTCAATCACTGGTATGGGAACTATTGGTGCTGGTTCTGCGGTAGGTTACGGTTTTCCTACCATTTGACAGGTGTGGCCTGTCTTACAAAATTGTCTCACATCCTTTGTAACAACTGGCCAGTAATAATGTTGACTTATACATGATTTCGTCTTCTGAACTCCTCTATGCCATGCAAAAGGAATGTCATGTGCTCACCTTAAGAATCCCGAGTGATAATTAGGAGGGACCACTATCTGTTCAACAACTGTCTAGTCTTCATCCGCAGGTCTATGAGGCAGTCTCTAATCCTTCCTCACAATCATGTTTGCCATATAATAGCCTTCTGGAACGCCTTTTGCCTCAGCTTCTGTCAGAGCCTTTGTGCTATTCGATAGATCTCTGGACCAGCTTGCTGTAATGCAATGATACATCCCCAAATAAGGTTTAAGATACTTGGCTATCTATCTGTGCTGCCACTTATACCTCCGACAATGGATTCTGTTTGGCGATTGCTCGGGTGACTACACACGCAGGAAATATTCCTGCAACTTGTTCCTGTAATTGCTCTGTTTCCGTAATTCACTTGTTCCTCTCTAATTGTAGGGAAAATTGATCCTTTTGATCTAACCAAATCATTTCCTCGGAGTCGATCAATTCCCTTTACTGTCAAACTCTGGACAGAGATTTAAGGTTTTTGGTGGAAGGATTAAAGGGGACAGGAGGAAAATTATTTTCACCCAGAGGGTGGTGGGTGTCTGGAATTAACTGCAAGGATCAGTGGTGGGGGCAGAGACCCTCAATTATTTTGAAAGGCACCTGGACATGCACACAAAGTTCTGCAACCCGCGGGGCTGTGGGCCTGGTGCTAGAACGTGGGATTCGTTTTGGTGGATAGCTTATTCAGCCAGTGCAGACATGATGGACTGAATGGCCTCCTTCTGTTCTGTATTTTTTCAATGTTCTAACGTCTACAATTACCATACCAATATTAAGTCACTCTCTAGGCGTACCTTATATAAAGATGCGGGTGTATACTCCCTGCCAACTCCATTAAGTAAAACGTTAGCATTCTAGGCACTCTCTGGTAGATACGTTATACCTTTTACCAGTAGGTTTGGTTTGCTCCTGTGTCCCTGAGTATAATGATATGTCTTCCTGCCTCACCTAAAGGATATGCAGTTACTTTCCCCATTGAAAAATTAAATAGCGTTCGGACATCGTATTCTTACCCTTTATCCTCAATTTACTTTATATATCTGGTTTTAAACCTGCTTTTAAAGGGATAGCTTGGTCTTCTATCCTCTTCGGCAGAGCCTTTACATTTGCGCTAACCTTTTACACCCCAAATCCTATGGGTTTGCCTCGCAATTTCCAGCATTCTGAATGAAGATGTCGCGTTTTGTGGCGATGATAAAATGTTGGCTTGCGAACCACACTTCTACCCTCAGCACCTTCCTTTCAGACTTCAGGAGGTGATACTGTGACATTTCCAACTGTTCATTCTTGTCCCCGGATACTTGCCTTCCTGTCATTCTCCCACTTTCTATCCTTCTCGGGATTATGGGGGTGATGGACAAAAGGTTTTGCTTATTCACAAGGCCAAAATCATCCACAATTTCCACTGCCTGCCTAGCTTTCAAAATTTTCAGGTTATCTACATGAATTCTCACTACTGAAGGAATTGAATTTTTAAATTCCTCTAAGCAAGTTAACTCTCGAAGTTTATCATATGTGAAGTGCATCTTTACTGCCCGTATCAAACGGTAAAAATTAAATTGTTTCACTCTCTCAAAATCTACATATGTCTGCTCAGCCAATCTCTGTAAGTTCTGAAACTTCTGACTGTAAGCTTCAGGGGCTAACTCATACGCTAGGTGAATAAGATTTTTGCTTACTTACACTCTGCAGAAGCCTCTTCAGGACGCATGACATAAACGTCATGAGCTCTGCCGACCAACCTACTTTGCTTACGCAGTGTCCAGCTTTCCTTCGGCCATTTCATCTGTTTGACGATTTTTTCAAAACATATGAAAAAGTGCCTCTACGTCACGTTCCCCCAACGTAGGAAAAGCTTGTATAAATTTAACAGTTTTTGCTGGGGCCTGGGCTGAATTCAGATTCTTCATGACCTGACATTTCCCTGGTTTCAAGGCTATCCTTTTGTCTTAGTTCCATCTCTTTTAGGCTAAATTCTTTCTCCTTCTCTCTTTCCTCTTGTTCAAGTTCAAGTTTTCTTAATTCTTTTCCAGCCTCAAGTTTTTTTACTGTTGTTTCTTTTTCTGTTTCGTGTTGAATCTCCACTTCACTCAACTGTAACTGATTTTGTGCCAATTCTACTGTATCAATCTCTGACTTACTACGTTCTTGTTCCTCATATTTTTCTTCTAATTTTAAATGTTGAACCATTAGGTCAATTATCTCTGCATTTTTGACACCTAGTTTCAATTCCTCCCACAATTTTCATTCATTCTGAGTTAAAGGTATCCAGCCACTGAGGGGAACATTTTCCTTTCCCTAGAACTCTGCTGCAACTGCTGAGCCATTCTGATGTTATAGACTCTACCTTATTATACAAGAAAATTCGTTCCCTTTTTTCATAATTGGTGTTAGATTTTGATCCTGACAACCAAGTTTCCAATTAATATGATCCCAAAGCCGACAGCAATTAATATGCTGCCAGACACAAGATCCAAAATTTGATGCTGCCCAAAAGACAAGTAATTAATATGATTCCAAACATGAGACCCTCAATTCATCTGATTCTGATCTCAGACGAGCCATCCAATTAATATATTACAACCGCAGTGGGAGCAATGCACTGTCAATTCAGTCCTGTCACTCCACAGGTCATAGCATATTATTAAGCTTTCACACCCAATTGGCAAACAGCCAAAATAAACATTCTGGTAACCCCAGAATAAAAGAGACCAAACCAAGTATCTTTAGACACCAACAAATTAACTATTTATTGAAACAAAAATCTTAAACACTATTAAGATAAAACTATGACTAAAGACCTTATTATTTTAAACTAACTTCCCACATTCGCACACATGCATCAAAAATCAACAGTAGTTAACTAGTTTTAAAATTAGTGTTTTCGAAATTTAGCTACTTCTCAAGAACAAATAAAATAAGTTACATAATAATATAAAAGCAAAATACTGCGGATGCTGGAAATCTGAAACAAAAACAAGAAATGCTGGATTCACTCAGCAGGTCTGGCAGCATCTGTAGAAAGAGAAGCAGAGTTAGCGTTTCGGGTCAGTGACCCTTCTTCGGAACTGACAAATATTAGAAAAGTCACAGATTATAAACAAGTGAGGTGGGGGTTGGGCAATAGATAACAAAGGAGAAGGTGCAGATTGGACCAGGCCACATAGCTGACCAAAAGGTCACGGAGCAAAGGCAAACAATATGTTAATGGTGTGTTGAAAGACAAAGCATTAGTACAGATTAGGTGTGAATATACTGAATATTGAACATCAGCAAGTGCAAACCTGAAGAAGAACAACCTGAAAAAAACAGTGGGTAAGCAAACTGAACAAACTAAGATGAAATGAAATAAATGCCAAAAAAGATTGTAAAAAATGTAAAAAGGAATGCAAAACAAAAGGAAGAAAAATAAGTTACATTCCTGGTGGATGAAGCATTCTAATGTGGAAATAGTCAAAGGCCACTCCAAGTCTTCATGAGGACTGGATGCACTGGTCTGTTCTTTACAGGCGTTTAATTTTTCGGATGCAGTAGGCAACAACAGTTCCTTCAGCAATAGAAACGTTTTTTTGAAAAAAGAAGGAATTTCTTCTTTAGGCAATTAATTCGGCTGGGAGCTCTCTGTAGACTTTGCTGAGAGAGAATACACAGCTCCTGTCTCTTCAGTACGTTTCGCTGGTGAGTCTGGTTTCAACCGTTTTATTTAGTTTTGCACACAGTTAAGTAGCAAAATTACACCATGTGACCTCTCTATCCTGCTGCAGCCTAGGTAACAAAAATGAAGCTTCTGGCACACTGTGCCTTAGAAATTCCAGAACGTTCTGTCCCTTAACGGTGCTCTATTTTTCCAGAGTCTTAAAGGTGCACATTGTTTTTAATCGTACGAGCAAAACGATACAATTCCATGACACATTCTATGCAATTCTATACCATAACCTCTGTGTGCACCCTCGTTTACACCACTACAGAAAAGGAGTACATTCGTAGCACCCTTACCTGAACACATGATCCTCACATCTTCTTTCTGAGAACAGTCGGGATTACCCCACGATGCTGAGGGAAATTTCCAGAGAAATGCTTTGTAACCAAAACAGTTGATTTCATCCAACCAAACTGGCCCTGTGACTGGTTCACAAGATGCAGGAAATGCCATGTCTAATGCTTTTCCACAACCCAGCTGCTTGCAAACCAAGTTAGCTTCCACCAGATCCCAGGAATCATCACAAACTGAGCCCCATGTCTCATTGTAATAAATCTGCACTCGGCCAGTACATGGGCTCCCACCGTCGGACAGCCTTAACTGCACGTGGTCTGTTGGACAACAATGTAGGAGGATTATACTGACAATATATATTCACCTCATCACTCAATCCAACTCATTGTACTATCACCAGCTTAAAAAAACATTTTAAATGCACATGTGATCGGTAAATGAAACTATACAACAGAATATCTGTCTAAACTTACCTATTACCTATAATGTAAAGTACAGAAATGTTTCAGATATCCTACTACATCTGGCTCTGACAAGTTCTGGCCACCAGTCCCCCTTTTATGTTTCAAACGCTGTGTACGTTGTTGTAAAGGGAATCACTCACACGATTAACAGTTAATTTATACTCATGTTAGAAAATGGTATCTGCTCCTTGTCCATGTATGTTACCCTTATTTATAATCTTGGTCCGACATTTACTGCCATCTCTTATTTCCTTTATCTTGAACAACATGCAAAATGCATTTATCCAGCGCCATTAATGGAATAAAACATCCTAAGGCGCTACACAGGAGTGATATCGAAGAAGGTTTGACATGGAGCACCTAAGAATATACGAAGTCAGATGACCAGAAGCTAAGTCAAATATTTCGGTTTTATGGAGCGTCTGACAGCAGGAACGAGAGATTGAGAGGTATAGAGAATTAAGTATGTAACTCTAGAGCATGTGATCTTCGCAGCTGAAGCCACGCCCACCAATGGTGCGCAATTAAAATCAGGAATGCTCAAGAAGCCAGAAGTGGCAGATGTCAGATTGGAACCGATTTCAAATTTAGAACCTTGAGGCCATGAACGGATTTGAAAAGAAGGTTGATTTTTTTTAAATCGCACATTGATGGACAATGTAGGTCAGTGAGCACAGGGCAGATGGCTGAGTGGCACTTGGTCAAGGCAGCAGAGTTTGTAGAGGTTGTAACCAGGGTAGCCAGCCAGGAATGCATTAGAATCATCGAGTCCAGAGAGAACAAAGCAATGGGTAAGACTAGATAAGGGCAAAATCGGGTGAATTTAGGAGGTAAAAATCGACAGTGTTAGTGATGGTATGAATATGTGCGAGGAGTTAAATATAATACCAAGGTTACAAGCAGTCTAGTTCAGTCACGACAGTTGGCATGGGGAGAAATAGCGTTGGTGGCAAGGGAACAGTTATGATGGGGACTGAAGACAATGACTTCCATCTTTTCAATACTGAAGTGTAGGAATTTTCTGCTAGTGCAGTACTGAATGTCAGACAGCATTTCTGACAGGTTCCACGCAGTGGTGGAAGCAAGAGTGTTGGATTTGAGGTATAGTTGGGTACCATGAGATACATGTGGAAACTAAGGCCGTCTTTGTGGCCATCACAGAAAGGTAGCATGTAAATGAGAAATGAGGTGTCGAAAGTTAAATCCTTTGTTGACTTTACAGGAGCGGGAAGAGAAGCCATTGCAGGTCACTTTCTGACTACTGCATAGATAAGAATAGAACCAGCTGAGTGCAGTCCCGCCACCCCATGCCCCAGGCGGGTGTTAATGGAGAACAGTTTGAGCAGAATTTCATGACCAACCATATCAAAGGCTGCAGGCAAGTCAAGAAGGGGGAAGATAAATCGTTTACATTTGTCACAATCATTTAGGATGCCATTTGTGACTTTGATAAGCGTTGTTTCAGTACTGTGGTATGCCTCAAAATCTGATTTGAGGGATTGAAACATGCAGCTACATAAAATATGAGCATGGATTTGGAGGGGACAACACATTCAAGGACTTTAGTGAGGTGATAACAGTTGGAGCTGGGGCAGTAATTTGCAAGGAGAGGTGCGAATACAGCTGATTTGAAGGAGAGGGGGTAGAACATGAAGCGAGGGAGAGAATCGTTAATATTGTCAGCTAACATGGGGACCAGGAAGGGAATGTGTGTGTTCAGTAGTTTCATAGAAATAGGGTGCAGACAGCAATAAGTGGATTTCATTGAGAGCATAATTGCAGAGATTGTGTGAAGGACTCGAGGAGAGACAGAAGCAATGCGAATTCAGGGAGATGGCATGGGAGGATACTTATAGGAAGTTAGGCCTGGTGGGTTGGGGAAGAAAGGGAAGCAGCAGAGGCGACTGAACGGATGTTTTTAAACTTTGTATCAAAAAACTCCATGAGCTCCTTTCACTTATTTTTGGAGTTGAGGGTGGACGAGGCAGGGGAGTCGTTCAGGAGGAAGATTTGTGATGGAGAAATTATGCTGTGCGTGCTCTTTTCCTTCGTGGATGACCTTTGATTAATGAGTAATTTTTACAAAGAAACCCAGGACCCGATGATGCTTTATGCGATTCATCCATTCAGGTTTACATTACCAGTTAGTTCGCCAGATGTCGCTGTGCCTTTCTGGTTTAAAGTTTCAACCACTGTATGTATTACTTCCGCTTCATGCCAGAGAATGTAACATCCACAGGTGCTACACTTAAACATCAGCCTTCCAATATGCAGTATATTCGTGCAGAATTATGTTCTAGGGTTGTGTTGATTATAAAATTATCGTAAATCAACGTAATATTATTTGTGTAACAGAATCACGTACTTTTGAAAGGGTCGGACTCTGTCTTTGACAATGAAGATATTTGAGTAATTTTAGAAACGTAAACCGCATATCCGAACAGAGAATCTGCATTCCTCTCTGTCCAGGGAGCTTGGTGCGATTAGGGAAGTACTTATGTTGAATGTGTAACCGTAACTTGTGAGGGACATTAAAAATTGCTGTTGTCTGTAAAAGATCAATGAACTAAACTACAAATTATATCAATATATGACTGTTGAACCAGACCAAGGAGGGTAGAAAACAGGATATCTCTGCAAAATGTTGGACAGGAACAGGAAGTGTCTATGGGCAATTGAACGCAAGATGTGCAGACCTCCTGGTAAGCGGGAAACCAGTATTTAAATGGGCGTAGACAAAAATAATTGGATTTGTTGTATCAGGCACTTTGGAGAACAAAGAATTGGCGTTGTGATAGGAAACAAAGAGTAGTGGTTAATTGATGTTTTTCAGGCTGGATGAAGGTTTGTAGTCGAGTTCCCCAGGCGTTAGTCTCCGGACACTTGCTTTCCCTGATATATATTAATGACCTAGACCTTGGTGTACAGGACATAATTTCAAAGTTTGCAGATGATGCAAAACTTGGAAGCATTGTGAAATGTGAGGAGGATAGTGTAGATCTTCAAAAGGACATAGACAATTTGATGAAGTTCAATGCTGAGAAATGTGAAGTGATTCAGTTTGGTAGGAAGAACATGGAGATGAAATATAAAAAAGGGCTCAATTCTAAAGGGAGTGCATGAGAAGTGGTGCCTGGGTATACATGTGCATAAGTCATTGAGGGTGGTAGGACAGGTTGAGAGAGCTGTGTCCTGGACTTTCTTAATAGCGTCCAGTTCTGTGTGCTTCACTTGAGGAAAGACAGGAGGGCATTGGTCAGAGTGCAGAAAAGATTCAGGAGAATGGTTCTAGGGATGAGGAATTTCAGTTATGAAGATCGATTGGAGAAGTTAGGACTGTTTTCCTTGGAGATGAGAAGGCTGAGAGGTGATTTGATTCAGGTGTTCAAAATCATGAGGGGCCTGCACAGAGTAAATAGAGAGACACTGCGCCCCCCCCCCTCCTCACCCCTGTGAAAGGATCGAGAACGAGAGAGCACAGATTTAAAGTATTTGGTAAAAGAAGCAAACATGGCTTGAGGAAAAACTTTTTCGCACAGCGAGTGAATAAGGTCCACAATGCGTTGCCTGAGAATTTGGTGGAGGTAGGTTCAATTGAAGTATTCCAAACGGAATTAGACAGTTATATGAAAAGGACGAATGTGCAGCGTTACGGAGAGAAGGGATATTTTGTGGGATATGTCGAGTATTCTTTCTTCCAGTCCAACTCAGGCCCCCTCCCCCCATTATGTTTCCAGTACACTGATAACTGTATCGGTGCCGTTTCCTGCTCCCACCCCAAACTGGAAAACTTTATCAACTTTGCTTCCAATTTCCACCCTTCTCTCACCTTTACATGGTCCATCTCTGACATTTCCCTTCCCTTCCTCGACTTTTCTGTCTCCATCTCTGGGGATAGGTTGTCTACTAATATCCATTATAAGCCCACCGACTACCACAGCTCCCTCGACTACACTTCCTCACACCCTACCTCATGTAAGGACGCCATTCCATTCTCCCAGTTTCTCCATCTCTGACGCATCTGCTCTGATGATGCTACCTTCCATGACGGTGCTTCTGATATGACCTCCTTTTTCCTCAACCGAGGATTCCCCCCACTGTTGTTGACAGGGCCCTCAACCGTGTCCGGCCCATTTCCCCTACCTCTGCCCTCAAGCCTTCCCCTCCCTCCCAGAACCGTGACAGGGTTCTCCTTGCCCTCACTTTCCACCCCATCAGCCTCCATATCCAAAGGATCATCCTCCGCCATTTCCGCCACCTCCAGTGTGATGCCACTACCAAACGCATCTTCCCCTCCCTTCCCATATCAGCATTCTGAAGGGATCGTTCTCTCCACGACACCCTGGTCCACTCCTCCATTACCCCCACCACCTCTTCCCCGTCCCATGGCACCTTCCCCTGCAATCGCAGGAGGTGTAATACCTGCCCATTTACCTCCTCTCTCCTCACTATCCCAGGCCCCAAACTCTCCTTTCAGGTGAAGCAGCGATTTACTTGTAATTCTTTCAATGTAGTATGCTGTATTCGCTGCTCACAATGTGGTCTCCTCTACATTGGGAAGACCAAGCGCTGAGTGGGTGACCGCTTTGCGGAACAGCTCTGCTCAGTCCACGAGCAGAACCCTGAGCTTTCAGTTGCTTGCCATTTCAACAATCCCCCCTGCTCTCATGCTCACATCTCTGTCCTGGGATTGCTGCAGTATTCCAGTGAACATCAACGCAAGCTCGAGGAACAGCATCTCATCTACCGATTAGGCACACTACAGCCTGCAGGACTGAACACTGAGTTCAATCATTTCAGAGCATGACAACCCCCCATTTTACTTTCATTTTCAGTTATTTCTTCTTTTTATCTTTTTTACATTTTTTACAATCTTTTTTTTTGGGCAATTATTTCATTTCATCTTAGTTTCTTCAGTTTGCTTACCCGCAGTTTTTTTTTCATGTTTGCACTTGCTGCTGTTCAATTTTCAATACGTTAACACCTTATCTGTACTAATGCTTTGTCTTTCAACAGATCATCAACATATTGTTTGCCTTTGCTCCATGAACTTTTGATCAGTTATGTGGCCTGTCCAATCTACACCTTCTCCTTTGTTATCTCTTGCCCCACCCGTACCTCACTTGCTGATAACTAGTGACATTTCTAACATTTGTGAGTTCCGAAGATGGGTCATTGACCCGAAACGTAAACTCTGCTTCTCTTTCCACAGAAGCCGACAGACCCGCTGAGTGGTTTCAGCATTTTTTGCTTTTATTTCAGATTTCCAGCATCCGCAGTATTTTGCTTTTATTATTTGACTGTAATCATCACATGTTTACGTGCTCAGTTCTGATTGGGCCAACACAGTGAGATCCCAGAACCAGGAAAGAGCAAAAGAAATTGCACCCTCACCCACCACAGCCAATGAAGACAGGGCTGGATTGTCATGTGACCTGGATTCCAGCGCTGATTGGTGATGTCTAAAATGTGAGCACCTTTTGGGCTGGTGTCATTTGAGCTGATCCTTCATACTCTGCTTTTGAAGACCCTCAGTTAAGGTCCCTCCGCATGAAGGTTGCAATTATCTCCCAGCTAGAGTTAAAGATCTTTGGTAACACTATGAGGGACGCACTCCTTTCCTGACTTACAATCGGGCAGCGGGTTAATCCGTGATCAAAAACATACTGAGATTGTCGCCCAAGCCTTTTATTTAATGGGGTGGATTCGAACAGAAAGATAGCAGATAACGTGAAAATAAAGCGCGATTATCTAACGGGTCAGCCTGACTGTTCCCAGGTCTGCCTGAAATAAGAAGTTAACAATTAGAGTTCAGTGCAGCAAGAAATGAATGAAACTGTGAGAAAGAAATGGCACAAATACTACTAACTGCAGGGTCATTATTCCCGTCACCCTGCGGAAGAAATTATATCGGGATCTGTGATCTCATCTGTTCTTCATTCCTTAAATCGAAAATACAATTTCTGCAATAAATTAATGTTGGTATTGGGCCAAAATGTATGCAGAATTGTTTTCACATATACGCACACTGACACCCAGATACACTCTCTCCTTGTGGTGACGGTGGGTGGGCCCCATGTATTACCAGTGTGAAAATGCTCTGAAAAGGTGGTGGTGATGATCCTCTCCCTTATGGAATCTTACAATGGAACAGCACAGAGGAACGCCATTCGGCCCATAGTGCCTATGCTGGTTCTTTGCAAGAGCTGTCTAATTCGTCCCATTCTCTTTCCCCATCACCCTGTAAATTTGAGCTGATGGCGCTCTGACCATTGATGACCAGTGTGTTGTTGCCCTGAGAAGACGGTACTGATGGAGCCCCTTTTAAACCCGCTGGTGATGGCACTCTCATTGAATTCAGCAGTCTCATATAAATTTCCTGATGGGATGGCAACGCAAATTAAAGATGTTTTGATCTTGTGGTAAATTTCAATGCCTTTCAATTTACTGAAAAGTCTTCGACAAGGTCGAAGACTCTAACTTTCAAAGTTTCTGTAAAGGTGTAATTGGGCTATTCGGTCGTTCAATGAATTATATAGCTTCTCAAACAAATCAAAGCAAGATGAACGCTCTGGCAGTCTTCTAACTGCGTGCTGACTTTTTCCTATCATGCTCCTGCTCTTCTGATTCTCTTGTAACCTGCCCTCGTCCGCCTGCCCTATTCTTTTAACTGTAAATGATTTTCGATCAGTGGTCCTCCCGTTTGCTGGCTAAGCGTTTCTAATTTTCAAAAATGCATTCAGTGTTTTGACTGCTCCCATCCCCCTGAGGATAATGTGTCTCACAGATTTCCAGGTGTTTTTCTCTTAACAACATAATATGCATTAGACGATGTGTTGACCTGCTCCCCATCTCCCTGGTGATAATATTTCTCCCATGTACCGCTGTCTCTTTGTATACGCTGGTGATATACTATAGACAATGGGATAACGATTCCTGTCCTCAGCTGTGTTTACCGAGTAATCTTGAATATGTTACAGTTTCCCAACTATAATCTCACTGCTCTCTTTCTGTTCCTAGTTACGCAATGTAAATAATGTGCGACTTCTTCCCAGTCACGGGGCCTCAGCATGCCGACCAACTTTTCCAGATAATAGTCAACTCCTGCAAATTCCCCATTTACAGTGACCAGCCTCAGTGCTTCTCTCGGGTCCGTGAATCTTCTTCTATCCACTCAGTCATTTATTGAACATTTCCTGCATTTACCATTCAGTCTGTAACCACCCATGTCACGCCAGATTTTTTTTTCCAGATAATCCACTGGTTCAAGGAATAAGGCGATGCATACCTTCTGAGGGAAACTAGGGGTGAACAATTAATGGGTGCAGAAAAATATAGCCAAAATGACGACAGTGGTTCAAGAAAACACCCCGCCATCCTCTCTGGCTAAATAGGGTTGTTTAGAAAATTCTGACGTGTCCGCGAACTGATATCCCGAAAATGAATCAAAACAATCTGTAACCGAGACTCTCATACCTGCCTATTCGTCAAGTTTATCTCTTACTGTCTCAGATAAATGTTCAGTCATTCCCCTTTCTCAATCATACTATTTTTCCATACTCCTCATATCTGCTGATCCTTCCTTTCACTCTCTTATGCTTCCTGACAATTTCTAACTGCTCTCATTGTTGTTCTTGAAGAAGTTTGAATGCATTTCTTTGTGTAACGTTAGCCAAATCCCCTATATATACAGAGAACATGCATACTGTTCTCACACTTTTCTAGTCGGCCTCCTACTCTAGGTAAACTTCAGCTGATCAACAGTTCTGCTGCTGCTGTTATCTTGGCATGGACCGTCCCGCTTATCCGTTTCCCCTGCTCTCACTGTCTGTGGCGACTCCCGGATCCCAACGCCTCAAATTTCAGTGGTCGCACTGTTACCTTCCTGACGTTTAGACGAATGGTATCGGTGCCAAACTGTGAAGTTATTTTAACATTTTATACTTATGTTAACTTGCGATTGTACCGTATTACCACAAACACTAATAGAGAAATATTAATAATAACTAACAAACCCAACGGAGGTGAACTGAAACGGGACAAACGTGGGATATTCAAAGCCCAAAATTTAAACTCTTGAATGAATGACAAAGCCACGGACAGCGTTGGTTTAGGGCTTACCATATATAGATAATACAGAGAGTTCAAAAGTACTTGCTTCTCATGGCAGATGATTAGGTGGGTCAAGAATCTATATAATTATATTATATCAAACTATTTTAGGTCCAATTTGAACAACATTCGCAATTAAGTGAGCTCTTGTGGATTTCAGAAGCAAATTAATTAATAAAATACAGTTATTGTAGCTTAAAACCACAAGCAAAGCGCCGGACAAAAGGAACTCACATCAAACAATACGGATTATGTGCGTCAACAGCATTATCAGTAACTTCAGTGAATCAGTATTGCCTGTGTGGAGTTTGCAAGTTCTCCCTGTGTCTGCGTGGGTTTTCTCCGGGTGCTCCGGTTTCCTCCCACAAGCCAAAAGACTTGCAGGTTGGCAGGTAAATTGGCCATTATAAATTGCCTCTAGTATAGGTAGGTGGTCGGGAAATATAGGGACAGGTGGGGATGTGGTAGGAATATGGGATTAGTGTAGGATTAGTATAAATGGGTGGTTGATGGTCGGCACAGACTCGGTGGGCCGAAGGGCCTGTTTCAGTGCTGTATCTCTAAACTAAACTAAAACTTTTAGCAATCTATCTCTGCAACACTGCAGAAATAACCAAACACGCATCGAACATTTACAGTACAAGTTCTTCTGGGCACTGTCTGGTGAATTTAAATATGAAAACGAATTCAGAATTTGTTCCACAGGTGACCAGGGTATGGAACAAATAGAAGGACATTAAAGAATTTAACAGGAGTAGGATTAGGCCATACAACCAACCCAGCCTACTTCGCCGTTCAATAAGATCAGGCTGATCTACTGACCCAAATCCACTTTCCCAGCCTTTCCCCTGAGATTGGGAAATATCTTCAGATCTTCCATTAAACACTGTATTGCACGATATAAAAAGTATGAGACATTTGGAAAGAGTTTCAGAAACACGTCCGGATATTAAATACTCCAGGTAATGTGTGAATCATTTAGAAATAT
This sequence comes from Heterodontus francisci, assembly GCF_036365525.1. NCBI lineage: Eukaryota > Metazoa > Chordata > Chondrichthyes > Heterodontiformes > Heterodontidae > Heterodontus > Heterodontus francisci. The sequence continues at coordinate 36,958 of NW_027140986.1, read as the reverse complement.
ACTGAGAAATACTAATTATTATATGGCACCGTGTATATATTTGTATGAAATACAAAGCATGATTTAATCTAAAAAGGCCTAGTTTTGAAGATTGTCGGTGATTCAATAAAACAGCTCATACAGCAAATCCCCCTGAGATCAGTAGCATCATTTTTGGTGTGTGTAATTGATAACTCTATTAATAATTAGTGCAATTGAAGCAATATTGGTTCCACCCCCAGTTAATATATTACACAACATTTATAGTTCTTTCCGAACATTTCAAATGCTGTACAAACTATTTAATCTAATTCTCTGTATCACAGGGCACTTCACTAAGAATCCAAGAGGCAATCCTGAACTGAATGGGGCTTACTGAAAGAAAGACCGTAAGCAAGTAATAAGTCAGTTGATGAATAATCACCCTATTTCCAACTCCATATTTGGGAAAGGGTAATGTGATAATTCACATGGTACGGTAGCCATGTTGGTTTATTTTTATTATTTAAGTGCTGTCTGAAGAAAGATGGAACAGCAGCAGCAGGAAGTGCAGCAAAATCTATGCCTAAATAATTGCAGACTGTAACATGGTGAGGACTCCAAGCCAGTTCCATTTCGAACCCACCAATACTGCAAAGTGACCTCGTGGTAACGAGACTACAAGCAACCAAGTTTGTGGCCTGCAGAAATTCTATCCCTTCAAGAGAATCATGAAAGCCACTTCAGCACGTGACTCCGGCTGTTTAACTACACTTCAGGAGTGAAGCCGTCTTTTTCAAAAGGTCTGCATTGTGTCTTTTCGTAAACGAGCCATGTGAATTATGAACTATTATTTTGTTTATAAACTTTAAAAGTGCACTATTCTTTTCAACTGTACTTTGCTTACGTGTGTTTGTGTGTGTCGCTGTGTGATTGAGTGGCATACTGTTAGATTTCGTGGTGAGTGTTGAATGAACAGTCCAGAGGGTGTGCATTCGTGCAATGCAGGACATGTGAAGAGCAGTTCTGGTCTTCAAAGTGGAGCTAAAATGCTCACATGCAGGTTGTCTATTCGAAGAAGAATCACAAAAAAAGAATAAAATACAATGGACACACTGATGGACTGATAATAAAAATCTGCTAATGAGCCAATGTTGCAAATGATTTGTCAATTGAGTATGTATAGCTGCTTGTTCTAATTGTGATTAAGAGCAGCTGATACTAATTGTGGAAAGATCAGGATACACATGGAATAACCAGTTTCCACCTGGGGAGGGGTACGGAGGTGCTGGTCCGGAGAAGGGAAATGCAGTCTACACTTATGCTGTATGGAGTATTGTGAATAAACCTATGTGGAAGTAAGACTGGTTCCTGCTTTGTCCTTAGACAGATGCATGTTTGCCAAATTTGGTAAATAATGGACCTACATTTTGTGCCTTCCCAGGATCAGATCGTGAAATTGGGATGTTTCATGCTCCTTTGTTTATCTCTGTCAGGGCGTGGGATTTGCCTGACTTCAGGCCGTGCAGGAAAGGTGAACGAAATATTCTATGAGGCTCTGAGTCCTTATCTCAGGGTAATTCAATCCAATGAGGAAACTACTCACCACAAAGTAAAATATCTGCAATAACTGCAACTCATGTAAGGGAGAGGCAGAAGGAAGTAGACATTTTTTTGCTGACAGATTTGCCTTGAAGTCTTTTTGGGGGTTTGTTGAATGTCAAGTTTGTAAGTGTAGAATTGATTCATCCTGATATCGTGCGAAATCAAACATAAAATTACATAACTATTTCGGAACAAAATGTAAAATTCGGATGTAGGGGGGAAACTGATCTTCCCGAGAATGGTAACGAAATTATTGAAACAGAAAAATGTTTGTATTTACAAAGGACTGAATCTGATTCACCAGAGAGTCCGAGTGTTTGATTTCTGTTTGTCATGAATGTGAAATCTGTGGCAGCTTTGCCTTTGCAGCCAACTGGCATAGTCGGGGGTCGAGGTTTCTTGTTGCTGTTTTTAAGTAACACAGAAAATGCAATGAATTACTGGGGCGGGAGTTGTATTACTTACTTTCCGTGGAACTCCTTCAATCTGTTGTCAGTCACATCAAGAACTCTGTGCCAGAGCTGAGCTGTTAACAGCTTTCTCAATCACCTACCAACTGGACCCTCAAACGACAGATCCATCAAGAAGAAGGTAATGATAGCCCTCCCATTGCCCCGACATGCACCACCGCAATTCCCCCGATACTATGACGTACTGCCAAATAGTGGGAAGAGATGGTTCATCTAACTCACCAGAGTAAGGTTTGCAAGACCCATGGTTCAATGGACAGCAGCAGAACTCTCCCTATTGTGTCCTCCCCTTTACAACATGCAACTAAGTATTGACAGGGAATAAACGAGCCTGTGTCAGATCCGATGACCCCTCTTCTTGTCCATATATGATACAACCCTGCGTATTGTCCTTGCTTTTCAGTTCATTACAATGTATCTATTCGAAATTATCACAGCCAACCATGAAGCTCGTTGCTTGTTTCAACAAATAGATCAACGACTGTTTGCACTTCCTTCATCTACCCTGTAATTTTCCACTTTCAATTATTCGGTCAAACATTGAAGCCAGGATTGACGAAATTTGGATGAATGACAAACAAGCTGAACCTGTCTTCGTTCACTGCCAACTAAACAAACCATAGTTTTTGCATTGTTTGCATCAGGCTTGTGCTAATAAAAGGACATTGAAAATCACAACACACATTTGCCAGGAAATTGCCAAGTGCAGCAAGTGAGAAACTGACGACCTCCCCTTGATATTCATCATCCTGGTCACTTTCCAGTTACCACATTATCAACATCCTAGGCATTCCCTTTGATCAGAATTTTAACTGGGCCAGCCAGATAAATATTGTTGCTCCAAGAAAAGATCAGGCGCTGGAATTTATGCAACAAATGACTCATCCACTGCCTCTTACGTTCGCAATTTACAAAGGCATAATAATGGAATACTCTCTATTTTCCAGGATCTGTGCTGCCTCCAACAAAATTCAAGCGCCTCAGTAAGCTCCAAGTAAGTGAACGCACTTGATGTGCACCTGATGCACCACGTTAACACTGAACTCCTTCCACCACTGCACACAGTGGCTGCTGTGTGTTATCTTTGGCCTCCTTATCCCGAGAGACAATGGGTAAGCGCCTGGACATGGTCAGTTGTGTGTGGAGCAACGCCTGGAGTGGCGATAAAGGCCAAATCTAGAGTGACAGGCTCTTGCACAGGTGTTGCAGAAACATTTGTTTGTCGGGGCTGTTACACAGTTGGCTCTCCCCTTGCACCTCTGTCGTTTTTCCGGCCAACCACTAAGTGTCTTCGATTCGCCACACTTTTGCCCCGCCTTCAGAGCTGCCTGCCAGCTCTGGCGAACGCTGGCAACTGACTCCCACGACTTGTGATCAATGTCACAGGATTTCATGTCGCGTTTGCAGACGTATTTAAAGCGGAGACATGGACGGCCGGTGGGTCTGATAGCAGTGGCGAGCTCGCTGTACAATGTGTCTTTGGGGATCCTGCCATCTTCCATGCGGCTCACATGGCCAAGCCATCTCAAGCGCTGCTGACTATGTAGTGTGTATAAGCTGGGGATGTTGGCCTTTTCGAGGACTTTTGTGTTGGAGATACGGTCCTGCCAACTGATGCCAAGTATTCTCCGGAGGCAGCGAAGATGGAATGAATTGAGACGTCGCTCTTGGCTGACATACGTTGTCCAGGCCTCGCTGCCATTGAGCAAGGTACTGAGGACACAGGCTTGATACACTCGGACTTTTGTTTTCCGTGTCAGAGCGCTATTTTCCCACACTCTCTTGGCCAGTCGAGACATAGCAGCGGAAGCCTTTCCCATGCGCTTGTTGATTTCTGCATCTAGAGACAGGTTACTGGTGATAGTTGAGCCTAGGTAGGTGAACTCATGAACCACTTCCAGAGCGTGGTCGCCAATATTGATGGATGGAGCATTTCTGACGTCCTGCCCCATGATGTTCGTTTTCTTGAGGCTGATGGTTATGCCAAATTCATTGCAGGCAGCCTCAAACCCGTCGATAAGACTCTGCAGGCACTCTTCAGTGTGAGATGTTAAAGCAGCATCGACAGCAAAGAGGAGTTCCCTGATGAGGACCTTCCATACTTTGGACTTCGGTCTCAGAAGGGCAAGTTTGAACAACCTGCCCCCTGATCATGTGTAGAGGCAAATTCCTTCTTCAGAGGACTTGAACGCATGTGAAAGCAGCAGGGAGAAGAAAATCCCAAAAAGTGTGGGTGTGCACCATACACAATTTCACAACGCAGGAAGTGACTAACTTTACTTCGACAGCTCCTATTTAGCACGCGACTCTAACACCTTAAAGGATAAGGGGGGCGGACGCATGGAAACATGGACACCTGCAAGTTCCCTCAAGCCATACACATCCTGAATTGGAACGACGTCGCCATTTCTTCACTATTGCTGGGTAAAAATACTGGAACTTTCTATCTAATTGCACTTCCGGTGTGCCAAAAGCAGATGGAGCCCAGGGTTTCAAGAAGGTGGCTCTCCATCACGTTCTCAAGGCAAACAAAAGATGGATCACAAATCCCAGCCTCGCCAGAAATGCCCTTGTCCAAGTTCCAAGAAGGAAGAATCTTCAACTTGCGACCTCAGGCTAAGCCCACATTGGTGCCCCGGCCAGCCCGGAAATCAGCATCCTCCTCTTGTATCCAAGCCATCAGAAACCTGCTGTTGATCACCTCTGAAATATTGGCTGCCCTGACACTTTGCTTCCACTACCGTAATCCAGCCTTCCTCACCTCGACTCTCAATCTCCATACTGCTCTCCTTACCAAGTAACCCATTTCCCTCCACCGCAACCTACAGGCATACCGAATGCCACAGCTCAGATCCTAATCTGGTCAAGGACGAATACCCTTGAACTCTGCCTTCTTGCCAAATTCCACATTTTTGTAGTGGTTCCAGTGAATCAATTTGAAGAACTTTGTCAATTCCTAACATTAATTTCGTGGTCCACTTCCCGCCCAGCTCAGTGATCAACCACAGGCTGTGCACATTCTCCACCGTTTATGAATAAGTGGTCTCCCAATTAAAATGGTAATGAGGAGGACTTTCTTCTCTTGAAAGTTCCATCGCATTTAGAATTCACTTACCAGAAGTCAGTGGAGCCTGCGTCATTGAATATATTCAAGGTTGTTTGAGACTAACTTTTCATTTACGAGGGAGTGAAGGCTTATTGTTGTCTGGCAGGAAATTGGAATTCCAGCCATGTTCAGATTAGCCATTATGGTACTGAATGGCAGAACATGATCTATGGGCTGAATGGCCTACTCCCGCTTTTAGTTCTAAAGACCTTGTCATCATAGGTGCATCTCTTGCACTTGAATAGAAAGAAGCCACAGGCAAGGAGACGAGATCTTGGGTGTGATGGAAGAATGAACAAAGATATTTTGTTCGCGATTTTAGTTGGTCATGGTGGAAATGGAGGAGGATGATGTATTGAAGGTGGAGGCATTGGACTGGAAATTGAGAATAAGTGAATTAATATCCTGGTTCTGTAAGGTCGGGAAGGAGGTGAGGACAGTCACTCGGGTGATGGAACAGATACCGCTGAGGCCTCTGCTAAACTAATGTGAGGAATGCACGGTGAACGTGAAATGAAGAGACTGCAAAAGCTCTGGTATGGAAGATGGCAGCGTTGGGACAAACAGAAGGCGATGAGGATACTGAAAGAATGGAAGTTATTATTTACACAAAGCAGAGTTGGAGGCTATATCTGTGGGAGTTGGTGGATCACAGTAAATGCTGATGCAGAGCCTGTCCATTTAAATGGAGAGGGAATTCGTGAAAGAGAAGTGAAGGATCACAGATGGACCGTTTTCAGGCGAGGGAGAGACAGATATTTCAATGCAATTGTGATTAAATATTCGAGCTCAATGTGAAAGAAGGTTTTGACACAAATCCAATCATCAATGTATCGGATAAAGAGGTGGAAAAGGGAACCACACTAGCTAAGAGCGTGTGAGGGATGGAACAATATTGAAAATCCTGACATTGTGCCCAGTTCTTGGCACCGAACTTGCGGAACAATGTGTCGGCTTTAGAGTGGGTGTAGAAAATGATCAAGAGAAAATTTCCAAGTGTGACAGTTGTTTTATGCCGACAGATTAGAGAATCAAATTGAGAGAAAGGTTGATAGAGTAGTTAAAAACCACGGACGGTTTAAACAGAATGGGCACAGAGAAACTGCTCTCATTGGCAGACGTAGCGAAAACCAAAGGACACATACATAGAATCTATGGCGACATAAGGGAAAACGTATGTTTCCACAGCACTTGTTGAGGATATGAAATGAACTGCCTAAGAGTGTGGTGAATACCGATTGAATCAGAAGCGAACTGAATAATCAACTTAAGAGAAAAGCAATGCACGTCAGTGAGGAGGAGATGTGGAAGTCAGATTAACTGAGGTGCCCGTGCAGAGAACAAACATGGAGAAGACAGACCAAATGGCCAAATTCTATGTTCCTTTTTTCTTTGAATTTATGAATTGTTGAACAGAATTGTACAGCTAATGAGGGCACCCAAAATGTAGACGAACATCCCTGAGAGGCTCCTCTGACGTTAGAAAATTAATTTCTGAATAGTCATGCGGAGTGAAGGTCTTCACTGAAACAATATGAAATCTACAGATGGGACTCATGATTTTTCGAGGTCTTCCTTGATTTCTCTTTAACACAGCTTCCACTTATGATTAGTTGCTTGTTGTGATCAGATTTGCCCAGTCTTGGGGGGTGGGGATGGGGATGGCGATGGGTCCAATTCAATTTCAGTGAAAAATATATTCCATCAACAGGGAATTAACACAACTGTCCTAATCTGTTTGTTCAAAGATTAAGAAAAACTGTTTGAACAATTTTGCAACCTCAGTATCCCCATGGAGATCCGGGAGGGTATAAAGTTAATGCACTGGGAATGTGTCACCTCAGAACGTATTTCAGAGATATAACCTGCAGCACGAACAGACCGATCAATCCTAGCAGAAAATGCACCGACCAATTCAATGGGTGGGGAAAATATTCTGTCTGATCCTTGCTATCATTGGCGTTCCTGGTAAGTATCTCTAACCAATGAAGTTTTGCAAATCTGTGTATGAACTGGTTTCTTCCATTACCATGGGAATAATAATATTACATGAGATCGAATGGTTACAGTTAGACAGACACATATTCAGTAATATAATTGCATTAATTTCCTGAATTATCTGTGCAGTTTGAATCTGTTGTCTCAACTGTTCCTAGCTCAAGGCACACTGCATTGTAAAGTTATTGAATTATGTGGAATGTTGTGTTCTGTAGAATCACAGCTCAAAGCAGGAAAATCTCAGAGGGGAAGGATTACTGCAATTATCTGTTAATGTAGAATTATACAGTGTGTGTGCACTAACTGGAGTGGAGCACCTGACCTCAGTGATCATGTCTAACTGGGAGTCTCTGTCACTCGAGAATTACACTGCTTGTGGCTGACGAACTGGTGTGGACAAAGTAACACTAGGTACCATGTATTTCCTGGAGTATCTGTCATTGTAGTCAATGCTGGTCCCCATCTTACTCTTACTCGAAGTAGAGTTGTTGACAGCACTATTAGATGCTGATTAATTTCCTTCCCGAGCACGGTCCTGAGAAGCGTTTGGTCATGAGTGCACTGCAATAATAAATAATCCTCTTCAATATTATGAATAATACTGATGACTATGACTTGTTAATAGACAGCGGCGGCACAGTGGCGCAGTGGTTAGCACTGCAGCCTCACAGCTCCAGGGACCCGGGTTCGATTCTGGGCACTGCCTGTGTGGAGTTTGCAAGTTCTCCCTGTGTCTGCGTGGGTTTTCTCCGGGTGCTCCGGTTTCCTCCCACAAGCCAAAAGACTTGCAGGTTGGTAGGTAAATTGGCCATTATAAATTGTCACTAGTATAGGTAGGTGGGAGGGAAATATAGGGACAGATGGGGATGTTTGGTAGGAATATGGGATTAGTGTAGGGTTAGTATAAATGGGTGGTTGATGGTCGGCACAGACTCGGTGGGCCGAAGGGCCTGTTTCAGTGCTGTATCTCTAAACTAAAAAAAAAGTTACCGATTTTACAGCACAGAAACAGGACATTTGGCACAACTGGATCACGACTGTCTTCCCTCTCTGCACGATGCTCTCTTCATTCCCGCTCATCTAATTCCATCTGTATATCCTTCCAATCCTGTCTCCCTCATTTTCTCACCACGCTTCTTCTTATTTTTTTTCCATTGCAACTTCCACATTCTCAGCACTCCAAGTAAATAGGTCTCTCTTGAATTCCATCGTGCATTTATTGATGATCATCTTAATTTGAGGAAATACTGAACTGGTCACCAGCAAAGGTGGAAATATCAGGTCCACGTTTTCCTTCTCTAATCCCTATATAATTTGAAAGGCCTCTATTAGTTGGACACACATACTTCTCTTATCAAAAGAATCGAGCCACAACATATCCCGATAATTATAATCTCTCAGTTATTGTATTTTTATAAAAGAATGTGTGCACCTGTTGGTTACCCTGGATACATTTATAATGTGTAGCCCAGAAGAGTACATTATTATTTATGTGTTCAATCACCGCCTTTCTAATATGTTAATGAAATGAAAGCCTGTGCGTTGATCATATTTGCACTGTCTCATGCAAATCCCTGTTCAATTTCAATCATTTATACATCAGAAGGAATAGCCAAAGACGTCTGAGTGCCTCCTATCCGAGGGACTGATTCGAATCAGGCTGAAATTACTTCAATGCCAGGGAGTGATTCGAGCCCGGGATGGGTTCCGACAGTGGGAGTGGTTGAAGACTGGGTAACGTTCACCAATCTACCCGTTTTTGGCTCCTCGTCACTATAATGAACTGGATGACCAGCATCCGGTGAGCAGTTGTTCGTCCCTTCCTGGATTTGTTAAATCTGGAAGTGCTGGTGTTGGAGGCAGGTTGGTGTCATGTACCCGATCTGACCTGATCACAACCCACACGGTTTTTTGTGCTAAAATCCTTCCTGCTTGGGTTGAGAAGTGAGGAATGTTTTTCAGTTTTTTCAGTAATTCGCAACCGCTTCTCCTTTCTTTCCATTACAGTTAATTTAGTGTCAATTGTAATCCTGTCCAAGGGAAACTGTGGACTCTCCACCTGCACCACTCGCTACCTGGTGGCCATGTCAACGGCGGATCTACTGGTCATTATCACTGAGATCATGCTCCGGAGAATCACTAACCTTTATTTCCCAATAGATTTCTTGGACCTCACCTCTGTGTGTCGCCCTCTCTCTGTCCTGATCCGTGCAGCCATCGACTGTTCCGTCTGGTTCACCATCACTTTCACATTTGATCGATTTGTCGCCATTTGTTGCCAGAAGCTGAAATCAAAATATTGTGCCAGGAAAACTGCGACTGTGGTTCTAACAACTACCAGCATTCTCCTCTGTCTAAAAAATATTCCCATCTACTTCAGATTTAAACCAAGAGGGGTCATCGACGATGTACAATGGGGCTGCTCTAACAAGCCAAGCTATTTTACTGACCCTCTATGGATTGGATTTGCAATGTTTGAAAAAGTTTTAACACCATTATTGCCATTCATTTTAATTCTGTTGCTGAACGCTCTGACGTTCAGACACATTTTAGTGACCAATCGTGTTCGTCAGAGACTGAGACGTCAGAGCAAGAAAGATAATCACAGTGACTCTGAAATGGAGAAAAGAAGGAAGTCTATGATTTTACTCTTCACCATATCTGGCAGTTTCATACTTCTGTGGCTGGTGTATATTTTATATATATTTGATGCTGGTTATTTATTAGATGATGATTCTTATTATACCTTTGAAGGTGTCGCATATATGCTGCGGAATTTAAGTTGCTGTACAAACACATTTATATATGTGGCCACTCAGTCCGAGTTCAGAGAGCAGTTAAAGAGCGCGGTGAAATATGCAGTTACATCAATTATTAAATTAATTCATAAACAAAGCAACTGAGACCAGCTTAAAGATCAAGTGGTTAATGGACAAGAGGTGACCGCTGGAGATCAAGAAGAAAATGGCCCGCAGGAGTAAAGACAAAAACTGGAGCTGTTAGTGGCGGGAAGAGGGGGTCCAGAGCAAGAGGATCGGTAGTAAATTAGCAGAAGTCAAAAAAAGGTAATGAGCATAGAGCAAAGAGAAAGAGATGACCTTCGTAAAGGGGTCAGGAGGAGAGTGATTTCAATCCATTAAGGAACTGATGTGAAAGAAGCTTAAACTGGATATGACACCGATCATTAAACAAGAACCATGCAGTTTAATAAGATTGCTAACTGACTTGATCAATTAAATACATCTGCAGTAGAAAACATTTATATTTAAAAACAACGTTGTTTTTTCCTGATATTGCATTAGACACAACGCTGGCACCCTGGGAAGGTTGAGGTAAATTGTTTACGGCAGTTGGCATTGTTGATAAGAAGAGGAAAGATTGATGTACAATTGCTTTGTATCTACAAGGATGTGTTGTTTGTTCAAACAATGAAATGTTAACTCTTGGAGCCGAGGAAATAAGAGATGGACATGCATTTAGCATACTTCAGTCTAATTACAGAGGTGCGGTGTCAGCAGATGAACCTCATGTTAAACTAATGGAAGCGTTAATTCAAAGGATATCATAATGATGAATCGGAAGCCCAAAAGATGGAAACTCGGAGTCTTTGCTGGTACAGTTTACAATGGTGTCTGTGGATTAATTATTCTGAAACACAGTTCCACGTAATGTCAATTCAGAGACTGGAGAACAAAGGGATCACCTGTGCTGGCAACATTCAATGAATCCTGGCCTTGAAGGATAAGAAACTTGCATGTTGTCTTCAGTGCTTTTTTGTTAAGTATTTATAACATCTTGCTTAATAAATTATACTGGATTCATAAGTAGCCGTTATTTGTAACTTGTTAGGTCAGGCACAACTGAGGACACCATTGTAATAAATTGAAAATTCAGAACCGAGAATTTTTAAATAAAAGTGTTTAAGCCTCAAAACCCCAAAACATACAATGGTGTAACTTGGGGCCAGACGTTGAAAAATGCTAAACCGAAATGATTGGCTGTGAAGTTGAGTGGAATCTTGCTCTGATTCGTCTGACCAACATTTTTCATTCAAGGAAGGGAATCCATAAGGGGAACAACCAGACAGAGATCCGCAAGACCGGAGAATAAGATGAATTACGAGGTAAAAGATTGGCCAAAAACATGGAATGAATATCAGTAGAAAAGATGAATAACTTAGTATTTTAACCTTCCAAGAACCATGGAATCATAGAAACATAAAATGTTTAAGGCACAGAAAGAGGCCACTTTGACCCATCGTTTCTGTGCCAGCCGAAAAAAGGATCCACCTATTCCAATCCCACCTTCCAACATTTCGTTCTTAGCCCTGCAGATTATGGCATCTGAGGTGCATATCAAGACTCCTTTTCAATGAGTCGAGAGTCTCTGCCTCAACTACTCTTTCAGGCAGTGAGGTCCAGATCACTACCACCCTCTGGGTGAAAAACGTTTTTCGTCATCTACCCTCTATTTTTCCAGCAATCAGTTTAAAACTGTGCCCCCTCGTCACTGAGCTCTCTGATATGGCGAATAGATTCTTCACCTCCACTCGATCCAGGCTTCTCAAGATGTTGTACATTTCAATCAGAACTCCCCTCACCCTTCTCTGTTCAAAGGAGAATAACCCCAGCCTATCCAATATTTCCTCCTACTTGCATTTTTCCAGTCCTGGCAACATCCTCGTAAATCTCCTCTGTACCCTCTCTAGTGCAATTACATCCTTTCTGTAATGAGGTGACCAGAACTGCACACAGTACTCAAGTTGTGGCCAAACCAATGAGTTATACAGTTCCAGCATAACCTCCCTGCTCTTATATTCTATACCACAGCGAATAAAGGAAAAGATTCCATATGCCTTCTGAACCACCTTATCGACCTGTCCTGCTACTTTCAGGGATCTGTGAACATTGACGCAAGGCCCCTCACTCCCTCTACACTTCTCAGTGATTTATCATTTAAAGTGTACTCCTTTGTCTTGTTTGACCTCCCAAAATGCATCACCTCGTATTTCTCCGGCTGGAATTCCATTTGTAACTTCTGTGCCCATCTGACCAGACCATCAATATCTTCCTGCAGTCTACAGCTATCCTCCTTGCTATCCACAAAACAGCCAATCTTCGTCTGGTCTGCAAACTTCTTGATCATGAGGTCTACATTTACATCAAATCGTTAAGATATACCACAAAAATCAGTGGACCAGTATTGAGCTCCCCGGAATACCACTGGAAATAGCCCTCCTGTCATTAAGACACCAATCAACAATTACCCTTTGTTTCCTGCCACAAAGCCAATTTTGAATCCACCTCGGATTTTATGATAATTACCATTCCTGAATTACCACGTGTATCTGGACAGAAGGAACTTATCTGGCTCCAAGCAAAATGGACCTTGTGTTCTTTGTTTCTCTAAATAATTGGAACATATGGTCACAGAGATCAATCAACACCAGCAGCTTAAGACTTCTGCAACATTTATGACAGCATGGTAATATTTTGATCTGAAGGTTTGGCCTTATTTTTATAAAAAGTCAGGAATTGGCATTAATTCATTCATACATTTGTTTCCATTTGTTATCTTTCTGGAGAAAGTCTTTGTAATTATTTGCAGATAGCTCACATAACAACTGTGGACAGTAGTGCCTCTGATAAATTCATCTGAAACAACGAAACATGGAAATGATTGTTTAAGACATTTAAATCAATAATAAATAAATTAATATGAGTTGCTATTCCAAGCACTCAAAACAAAATGTACCTGAGTTTAAAGGGATATAAACATACGTAATTTTAAAAAAAGTTAATGGGAATACTGTCTAGGTTGTTGCTGAATATTAAGGAAAACCTCCTTTTAAGATAATTAAATGAAATATATTATCAATTGATGACAGTATTATTTGAATTTGGGAAACTTAGATGAAAAAATAATCAGTATGATTCGGTACATTTCCTATCAACAGTAAAGGGGTATCTGAGGTAAATAATACGCCAGCGTGCATAATCTATTGTTTTAATTGTATGTACTTACATGATAATAGTTTAGGAATTAACAGCACACCTGTGAAAGAATACTGACTGTCATCGAGTGAGGTGATCAGCAGGTGGGGTGACAGTCTTCAATCTGAGGGGTGTCAATGAAGTTTTAACAGATAATAACATTCTTCATCGTGAGTAGTCACTTCGGGTTATGATATTTTAGAAGGTAAGAACATGCAACATTTGTGCAGATCACAGCACTCATGAGCGAGAGAACAGAAAGAGTGGTCAACAACAATAATCAGATTAAGGAGGAGGCAGATTTTGTCCTGTGGGGAATTGGAGGTTCTTGGAATGGTGTTTTAAAATGACTAACGTTACTTAATCCTCATAATAATTAATCCGTGGACTCATTAAGAAAGGAATTAGTCAATTTCATACTTTGTGAATGATAACATGATTAGTAACTGGTTTGTAACTTTTCCTTGGAGTCACAATGAAACATCCATCTACAATTCTTCTTCTTCTTTTCTTCTTTTGGGCCTCCTTATCTCGAGAGATAATGGATACGCGCCTGGAGGTGGTCAGTGGTTTGTGAAGCAGCGCCTGGAGTGGCTATAAAGGCCAATTCTGGAGTGACAGGCTCTTCCACAGGTGCTGCAGAGAAATTTGTTTGTCGGGGCTGTTGCACAGTTGGCTCTCCCCATGCGCCTCTGTCTTTTTGTGCCAACTACTCAGTCTCTTCGACTCGCCACAATTTAGCCCTGTCTTTATGGCTGCCCGCCAGCTCTGGCGAATGCTGGCAACTGACTCCCACGACTTGTGATCAATGTCACACGATTTCATGTCGCGTTTGCAGACGTCTTTATAGCGGAGACATGTACGGCCGGTGGGTCTGATACCAGTGGCGAGCTCGCTGTACAATGTGTCTTTGGGGATCCTGCCATCTTCCATGCGGCTCACATGGCCAAGCCATCTCAAGCGCCGCTGACTCAGTAGTGTGTATAAGCTGGGGGTGTTGTCCGCTTCAAGGACTTCTGTGTTGGAGATATAGTCCTGCCACCTGATGCCAAGTATTCTCCGAAGGCAGCGAAGATGGAATGAATTGAGACGTCGCTCTTGGCTGGCATACGTTGTCCAGGCCTCGCTGCCGTAGAGCAAGGTACTGAGGACACAGGCCTGATACACTCGGACTTTTGTGTTCCGTGTCAGAGCGCCATTTTCCCACACTCTCTTGGCCAGTCTGGACATAGCAGTGGAAGCATTACTTGTTGATTTCTGCATCGAGAGACAGGTTACTGGTGATAGTTGAGCCTAGGTAGGTGAACTCTTGAACCACTTCCAGAGCGTGGTCGCCAATATTGATGGATGGAGCATTTCTGACATCCTGCCCCATGATGTTCGTTTTCTTGAGGCTGATGGTTAGGCCAAATTCATTGCAGGCAGACGCAAACCTGTCGATGAGACTCTGCAGGCACTCTTCAGTGTGAGATGTTAAAGCAGCATCGTCAGCAAAGAGGAGTTCTCTGATGAGGACTTTCCGTACTTTGGACTTCGCCCTTAGACGGGCAAGGTTGAACAACCTGCCCCCTGATCTTGTGTGGAGGAAAATTCCTTCTTCAGAGGATTTGAACGCATGTGAAAGCAGCAGGGAGAAGAAAATCCCAAAAAGTGTGGGTGCGAGAACACAGCCCTGTTTCACACCACTCAGGAGAGGAAAGGGCTCTGATGAGGAGCCACCATGTTGAATTGTGCCTTTCATATTGTCATGGAATGAGGTGACGATACTTAGTAGCTTTGGAGGACATCCGATCTTTTCTAGTAGTCTGAAGAGACCACGTCTGCTGACGAGGTCAAAGGCTTTGGTGAGATCAATGAAAGCAATGTAGAGGGGCATCTGTTGTTCACGGCATTTCTCCTGTATCTGACGAAGGGAGAACAGCATGTCAATGGTCGATCTCTCTGCACGAAAGCCACACTGTGCCTCAGGTTAGACGCGCTCGGCCAGCTTCTGGAGCCTGTTCAGAGCGACTCGAGCAAAGACTTTCCCCACTATGCTCAGCAGGGAGATTCCACGGTAGTTGTTGCAGTCACCGCGGTCACCTTTGTTTTTATAGAGGGTGATGATATTGGCATCGCGCATGTCCTGGGGTACTGTTCCCTCGTCCCAGCACAGGCTTAGCAGTTCATGTAGTGCTGAGAGTATAGCAGGCTTGGCACTCTTGATTATTTCAGGGGTAATGCTGTCCTTCCCAGGGGCTTTTCCGCTGGCTAGAGAATCAATGGCATCACTGAGTTCCGATTTGGTTGGCTGTATGTCCAGCTCATCCATGACTGGTAGAGGCTGAGCTGCATTGAGGGCAGTCTCAGTGACATCATTCTCCCTGGAGTACAGTTCTAGGTAGTGCTCAACCCAGCGGTCCATCTGTTTGCGTTGGTCAGTGATTATGTCCCCCGATTTAGATTTGAGGGGGGCGATCTTCTTGATGGTTGGCCCAAGAGCTCTCTTCATGCCATCATACATTCCTCTGATGTTTCCGGTGTCTGAGTCCAGCTGAATATGACAGCATAGGTGTTGCCAGTAGTCGTTTGTGCAACGCCTAGCTGTTCTTTGTGCAGTCCTTCTGGCTGCTTTAAGTGCCACAATATAAATGTGTTAATGTGGGGTAAAATCAGTTGAGCTGCATTTATCTTTAAATAGGCAACTATTTTGTTGCAACTTGCAATAAGTCATTTGAGTTATAAGATAATCCAGTTTCTGTTTTAACCTAACTTACATCACGCAAATAAGAAAGAAAATATTTGAGTATGACCACTGGGATTTAGAAGTGCAACAACAGCTGAGACAAAGACAAAGGAATGATTATTGGAGGAATCAAATGAATAGACAAACAAAACATGGTAAAGCCTGGAATAAAATGGAATGTTGATTCTTGAAAGAAAGAATAAGCATTTTAAATATTGTATTGGATAATAAAGTTTCTTCAATGCTCAACAGTTGGTGCATAACAGTTGTTAGAGAATAACTCCAAGTAGCTGGTTTGGAAAGTAAAGGTAAAGGGAGAGGTCTACAGTTTTGTTTTTAATTTAGTAGGTCGTTTCTTTTCGGGACCCAAGGTCCTTTGTGTCAATAATCTAATTGTTGGGTAATTTAAGGGTATAAATTAAGGGTAAGTTATGGCAGGGCAGCTCGGAAACCTGGAGTGCTCCTCTTGAGCGATCTGGGAAGTCAGGGACACTTCCAGTGTCCAGGGCGAACACGTGTGCAGGAGGTGTCTCCAGCTGCAGCTACTCGAAATCCGCGTTTCGGATCTTGAGCGGCGGTTGCGGACACTGTGGAACATCTGCGAGGTTGATATCATCGTGGATAGCACGTACAGCGAGGTGGTCACACTGCAGGTAAAGACTGCTCATGTAGAAAGGGAATTGGGTGACCCCCACATGCAGAGTCGAAGAACTAGGCAGATAGTGCAGGTGTCCCCTTTGTCCATTTCCAATTCTAACAGATGTTCCACTTTGGATACTGTTGGGGGAGAGAGCTTCGCAGGGGAACGCGGCAAAAGCCAGGTCAGTGGCACCACCGGTGGCTCAGCTGCACAGCGGGGTGGGAAAAAGAGTGGGGGATCTATTGTGATAGGGGATTCTATCGTAAGGGGTACAGACACGCGTTTATTTGTCCGCATAAGTGACTCCAGGATGGTATGTTGCTTGCCTGGCGCTCGGGCCAAGGATCTCACGGAACGGCTGCAAGAAATTCAGAAGGGGGAGGGTGAACAGTCAGAGGTTGTGGTACACATTGGTACCAGCGTCATAAGTAGAAAGAGGGATGAGGGGATGCAACAAGTATTTAGGGTGCTTGGTAGCAAATTAAAAGTCAGGACCTCAAACGTTCTAATCTCTGAATTACTCCCAGTGCCACGTGCTAGTGAGTATAGGAATAAGAGGATCGAGCATATGAATGCATGGCAAGAGGGAGGGCGTTAGTTTCTTGGATCACTGGTCTGTTTCTGGCAAAGGTGGGACCTGTACAAGTTAGACGGGTTGCACCTGAACTGCAATGGGACCAACAGCCTTGCTGGGAGGTTTGCTGGTGCTGTCTGGGGGTGGTGGGTGGTTAAACTAATTTGGCAGGTGGATGGGATATAGAGTGGATGCACAGTAAGGGTGATGTACAGTCGAATATAGAAGAGAAACTGAGTGAGACGGGAAGGCTCAGCAAATATAGACCAGGACCCTTGACTGGTTCCGTTCGACATGAATCAATGAGTCGTTCCAAGGCTGGCGGGAGGGTTCAGGGAGACCAGAGAGAACCCCGACCTTATCAGCTCTTTTCAAACAGAAAACCAACATTGCATTGGCAGTGATATTAATAAAACCCTGAGGAAGACAGAAGGAGGCCATTCGACCAATCGAGCATGTCCCACGCATTCACTCAGATCATAGCTGATTTGCTTCTTATCCACATCAACTGTCTCGGCACCGTAAATGTTGATACCCTTTCCTTACAAATCTCTACCAATAATCAGGAATTAATGCTGTTAACACTGGGGAATTCCTTTTCTCAACTTCTCTGCCTCTCTGCCTCTCATACCTGTTAAAAGACATTCCTTAAAACTAATCTTTTTGACCAAGTTTTTGGGCATCAGCCTTAATCTCTCCTCATGTGTGTTTGATGTCAGATTTTTTGTTTTATAATGCATCCTGTGTAGTATCTTTGGGACATTTAATACTCGCCTTCTCCCTCACACCATCTCTATCTCTCTCTCTCTCCTCGCCTCGAAGAAAAGTATATCCTTCCTGAACACCAACATTTTACAGTTTCTCACCATTTGAAAAATGTTCTGCATTTCTATTTTTCCTGCCGAAGTGAGGAACCTCACATTTTTCCACATGATATTCCAGCTGCCAATTTCTTGCCCACTCACTTAACCTGTCAATCTCTTTGAAGTCTCTTTGTGCCCTCCTCACAGCTTACTGTCCCACCTAAACTTGCATCATCAGCCCATATAAACCCAACATAGGCAGCATTTGAGAGAGGCACTTTTGTTCTGACAAGTATTATGATACAACTGGTTGATATTTTGTGCAGGATATTTCGGCATATTCATCGGAGTTGTTAAGATGAAAGATCCCGAATAAGAGATTATAGGAACATAGGAAGATAGCAACAGGAATAGGCCATTCAGCCCCTCTAGCCTGTCTCACCATTCAATTAGATCATGGCTGATCCGCAGCCTAACTCCATATACCTGCCTTTGGCCCACATCCCTTATTATCAAAAGTCTATCTCAGATTTAAAGCTAACAACTGTTCTCGCTTCAACTGCTGTTTGTGGGAGAGAGTTCCAAACCTATACCACTCGTTGCGTGAAGAAGTGTTTCCGAACATCTCCCCTGAATGGTCTGGCCCTAATTTGTAGACTATGTACCCTCGGTTTAGAATCTTCGAACAGTGGAATTAATATATCTTTATCTAACCTGTCTTTTACTGGAACATCTTGAAGACTTCGATCAGATCACCCCTGAACCTTCTAAATTCTAGCGACAACAGGTCTAATTTGTGCAATCCCGCCTCGTAACTTAACCCCTATAGTCCAGGTGTCATTCTTGTAAACCTACGTTGCACTCCATCCAAGGCGAATATAGCCTTCCTAAGGTGTGGTGCGCAGAACTGCTCACAGTACTCCAAGTGGGGTCGAACCAGGGATTTGTACAGCTGCAGCATAACCTCTGTGTCTTTATACTTCATTCCTCTCGATATAAATGCTAGCATTCCATTAGCCTGTTTGATCATTTTCTGCACTTGCTTGTGGTATTTTAAAGATCTATGCACCTGAACCCCCAAGTCTCTTTGGACATCCACTGTGCTTAACCTCTTCCCATTTAGGAAGTACCCTGCTCTATACTTTATTGGTCCAAAATGGACAACCTCACACTTGCCCACATTGAAATCCATCTGCCACAGTTTTGTCCATTCACCTAGTCTGTCTATATCTCCGTGTAACTTTATGCTATCATCTAGACGGTCTACAACGCCGCCTAACTTTGCATCATCAGCAAATTTGGATATATGACTTACTATGCCATCATCCAAGTCATTAATGAATAGTGTGAATAATTAAAGCCCCAACACAGTTTCCTGTGGTACGCCACTAGTTACATCCTGCCAATAAGAGTACTTACCCAATATCCCGTCTCTCTGTCAGCTCCCACTCAACCAACTTCCTAAGCATGTCAATAATTTGTCCTCAACTCCCTGGGATTCTACCTTAGTTAACTGTCTCTTATGTGGGGCTTTATCAAATGTCTTCTGGAAGCTCATATAAATAACATCCATCGACATTCACCTGTCCAGTATCTTATTGACCTCTTCAAAAAAATTCAATGAGATTTGTCCGGCGTGACCTCCCATCATGAATCCATGCTGGCTGTCCCTGATTAACTGACATTTTCGAGGTGTTTAGTCACTGTGTCCTTGTTTATAGACTCCAGCAACTTGCTCAACACAGATGTCAGGCTAACTCGTCTGTAATTTCCTTGGTTCCCCCTTTCACCCTTCTTAAAAAATGGAGTGACATGTGCAACTTTCCAGTCCAGAAGGACCTCTCCTGAATCTAGGGAACTCTGAAAGACTATAGTTAGGGCATCCACAATGTGGTCTCCTACTTCCTTTAACACGCTCGGATGGAAACCGTCAGGTCCAGGGGATTTCTCACAGTTTAATTGCATTAATTTCTTTGTTACTGATGTTTTACTTAACGTTAATTGTATTAAGTCCCTGTCCCCTATCGGCTATTAATTTTTCTGGACTGCCGGTAAGTTATCCTCCTTTTCAACTGTCAATACTGAGGCAAAGTAATTGTTCAACATGTCTGCCATTTCACCATTATCAATGACAATATCTCAATTTTCAGCTTTTAGTGGGCCTACATTGCTCTTGACCACCCGCTTTCCCTTTATATAATTATAACTTTTCTTCTTATTGATTTTGATGTTCCTTGCAGGTTTCTTTTCATAATCCCTTTTAGTAGCTCTTAATAGCTGCTTTGTGACCATTTGCTGGTCTTTGTAGCGATGCCATTCGGCCGGATCTGTGCTGTGTTTTGCATTTTTGTAAGCCCTTGCTTTTACTTTGATGCTGTCCCTAATCTCTTTGGTTGTCCATGGCTGTTTTTTTTCTGTGAAGTGGAGCTTTTTCCTCTCAGGGGTATATACTCGCTCTGTATTGTGTTAAATGTTTCTTTAAATATTCTCCACTGTTCTTCAGTCGTTTGACCCATTAACAGATCTCCCCAGTTTACCGTGGACAGTCTCTGTCTCATCCCGGTAAAGTCAGCCTTAACCTAGTCTAACATTCTCGTAGCTGATTCGTGCTTTTCACTTTCAAACGTTACCTTGAACTCGATCATGTTGTGATCACTGTTTGATAAATGTTCACGCATAGTTAGGCTACGAATTAAATTTAGCACAGTACTCATAACTAAATCTAATATTACCTGTCCCCTCGTTACATCTAGGACATATTGCTGTCGGAAACTATCCCGGACACATTCCAGAAAATCACTACCTTTCTGACAGGTGCTAGTCAACCTCTCCCAATCTGTGTGTAATTTAAAATCCACCATTAATACTACTCTGCCTTTGTTCCACACTTGTCTAATTTGTACATTTATACAATCTAACACCTCAGAACTGCTACCAGGGGGTCTATACACAAAACCTATTCTAGTTTTCTATACTTTTCTGTTCTTCAGTTCCACCCATAAGGTGTCCACTGGATGAGAGAGTGTCCTTCGGTGTTCTCTCCCACCCTCACATCCAGCATTGGAAACACAAACACAGAGAGACAAAGCCACACACAGACACAAAGACAGTCAAATAAACACAGGCAGACTGACATGTCCAGATAAACACACACACACATAGAAATCCACAGCCAGACACATCCATTCCCACTGACCGAGAGAGAGAGAAAGAGAAACCCCCACAGAGGCACATACATTCACATTGACGAACTTAGGCAGCTAAACACAACCCCTTCCCTCTGTGTAAAGAATGATTATAGAAACATCAAAATCTCTCTTTTCTCCTTTTATATTTCATTCTCGGGCTTTCAATTTATTGTCAATATGATTTCACATGGATCAAGATAATTTTTGCTCTCCTTTTCTTGTATTTGGTGTCAGGGGATCATGGGTCAATCCTCTCACCCAGCACTGTGACACCGAGGTGTGGTGGGGGAAGGGGAGGGGGGAAAGGGAGAGGGTCAGTCCCAACCTCTGACAGGGACCCCCGTATCACCAGAACTGCTCCTTAGGTTTAAACCTTCGACTGAGTCAGGAGGAGTTTGATCAAGGATGGGAACAACGTGATATTGAATCCTCCAATATTTATTCATTCATTGATAATAATAAACTCTCTCTCTCTCTCTCTCTCTCTGTCTCGCACTCTTCTCCCTCTCTGCCTTTCTTTCACTCACCTTCCAATATGTCTCCCTTTCTCTCCCTCCCTATCTGTCTCTCCCTCCCTCTTTCAATTGCTCGTACTCTCTCTGTCTGTCTGTCTCTCCCTCCCTCTCTCTCCATACGCCCCCCTCACTTCGTCTCCCGCTTTCTTCCTCTATGTCTCTCTCTCACCCTCCCTCTCTCGTCTCTCTATGCCTCCCCCTCTCTGTCCCTCCCTGTCTCTCTCTATCTCTATGCCTCACGCACTTAGTCTCATCTCTCCCTCTCCCTCCATCTCTCTCTCTGTCTCTCTGTCTCTGTCCCTCTATGCCTCTCTCACTTCGTCTCTCTCTTCCTCCCTCTCTGTTTATCTCTCCCTCCCTCTCTTTGTCTATATGCCTCATTCTCTTCATCTCTCCACCCCTCCCTCGTTCTCTCGCTCCCTCCCTCCCTCTATGTTTCCCTATCTCTCTGCATCACTCTCTCCTGCTCTCGCTGTCTCCCTCTCTCCATATCTCTCTCTCTTTCCCTTCCTCTCTCTGTTTTTGTCACTCACTCCACGCCTGTCTGACTCCCTTGCTCTGTCTCGACCTCCCTCTCTTCTCCCTCTCCCTCTCCCTCTGTCTATCTATCTTTGCCTCCCTCTTTCTGTCACTCTATCACTCCATACTTCTGTCTGTCTCCCTCTCTCCTCTCTCTGTCTCCCTTGCTCTGTCTCTCTCTCGCTCTCTCTGTCTCCCTCTCTTCTCCCTCTCACCTCTCTCTATCTATCTCTTTTTCTCTCCCACCCTCTCTCTGTCTCTCTCTCTCTCTCTTTGCCTCCAGCTCTCTATCTCTCCCTCCCTCTCATTCTCTCTTTCTCTCCCTTACTATCTGTTTCTCAATGCCTCTCTCTATGTCTCTCTCTCTCTCCCTCCCTCTCTGTCTCTCTATGCATCCCTCTCTCTCTAGCTCTCCCTCCCTCGCTCTCTCTCTCTCTTACTCTCCCTCCCTCTCTCTGTCTCTCTCCCACCCTCTCTCTGTCTCTCTGTATGCCTCCCTCACTTCTGTATCTAACATTGACCAAGAGACAGAACAAAGTGGTGAACGGTTGTCTCAGACAGGAGGGAGGTATAGAGTGATGCCCTCCAGAGGTTTGCATGGGACCACTGCTCTTGTTGATATATATGAATGACCTGACTTGGGTTTACAGGGCAGACCATCAAAGGAGAGTGAGCTGTGAGGTAAATGCAAAGAAGCTCCAGTGTGATTTTGTCAGGTTGAGTGACTGGGAAAATGCATGGCAGATGCAGTATAATATGGAAAATGTGAGGTTATCCGCTTTGGTGGCAAAAACAGAAAGGCAGATTATTGTCTGAACGGCGACAGATTGGGAAAGGGGGAGGTGCAGCGAAACCTGGGTGTCCTTGTGCACCAGTCATGAAAGTAAGCATGCAAGTGCAGCAGGCACGAAAGAAGGCAAATGGTATGTTGGCCTTCATAGTGACGGATTCGAGTACAGGAGCAAGGATATCCTGTTGCAATTATACAAGGCCTTCGTGAGGCCACATCTGGAGTATTGTGTGCAGTTTTGGTCTCCTTATCTGAGAAAGGATGTTCTTGCTATGGAGGGAGTGAAAAGAAGGTTTACTAGACTGATTTATGAGACTGGCGTATGAAGAGTGATTGGGTCGTTAACTCCAGAGAAAAGAGACCCAATGTACATGAACACACGACCAGGGGTTATGGGCTAAAGATAAGGGGTAAGCCATTTAGGACTGAGATGCGGTTAGGTTCCTTCACCCAGAGAGTGTTGAACCTGTAGAATTCTCTAGCAAGGAAAGCAGTAGAGGCCAAATCATTAAATATATTCAATAAAGTGTTAGATATGTTTCTTAGGGCTAATAGGATCAAGGGATACGGGGAAAAAGTGGGAAAACGTAACTGACCTTGATTGATAAGCCATGATGATATTGAATGGCAGAGCAGGCTCGAAGGGTCAAATGGTCTAGTCCTGCTCCTATTTTTGCATGTTTCTATGACACAAATTTTTGGAAATGTACTAAAGAGAGAAGAGAATAGTAGCAGAGTTTAAGAAGCTATTGGCAGGCTGGTTAACTGGACAGACACATGTCAGGTTAACTACAATGCTGAGAAAAGTGAAGTGTTGGATTTTCGAAGGAAGACGTTGAGAGAGGCAATATAAACTAAATGGTACAATGTTAAAACGGGTGCAGGAACAGAGAGACCTGACGTTCTACCCACAGTCCTTTACACATACAGGAGCAGATGGCTTCTCTTTCTCTCTCTCTCTCTGTCTTTCCATTTCATTCACTCTCTTCCTCTTTCAATACGTATCCTGACTTTTCTCTGAATACTTCCTTGTTGAGTAGGAACCTGAAATAGTTCAGTCAGAAAAATTAAAAGAGCAGCTGACATTTCTTTCTTTCAATTCGGATATTCCTGCACTGTGGAACTGTCAGTTATCTGTGCAGAGGCAGGATATCGAGGTGTTTGAATGAAGTTGAAAATTTTGGTTGATTGAATATGCTGTGAATTCGATTGTGGATTGTGTCCCTCCCAGATGCACACAACTGAAGGTCTTTACAGTAGATGTCCTGAGAGACTGAAGTGGTTTGCCAATGTCTGATTAACAATAGACACGTGGAAGAAAAAGATTGGGGACAATATACAAAAGCTGAGACTGTCAGGCAACAGTTGGAAGGTGAATGTCTTTTATGAACCTGAATTTCTCTGAAAATAAAAAATAGATTTGGAATAATAAATCCTCCAAGATGAAATCATTCCCTCCCACTGCTCTGATACTGATTTATCTTCATGTAGCTTTTTCCAGTCCACTTTTTCTAAATCGCCTTCCACCGGCCCAGCTTAATTCCCGAAAACTAAGAGTAGAACTGAGTCATCTCTAGTTGGCCTTGCGACATACTGGCCGAAAAAAGTTTCCCTGAATGCATTGTAGAAATCTGCATCCTCGTTGCTTTTTACACTGGGCTGAGTTATCAATGCACTAGTTAGGACTGCACTAGACCCTATCTTACACATGGCCTTGACTCTGCTATAAAAATTTGTTTCAATTGTATGAGGTGTATGTGGGCCCGCCCTCCATTTTACGCATCTGGCGAGAACACCCTCCATTTTATACACAAGATTATAAGAAATAGGAGTAGGAGTCGGCCATTCAACCCCTTGGGCCTGCTCTGCCATTCTGTAAGATCATGACTTATCTGATAGCGGCCTTAACTCCACTTTCCTGCCTGCCCGCCTACACCCACCCACCGCACCCCCCCCCCACCCCCCATAATTTTTGACTCCCTTGTTGCTTATAACTGCTTATAACTATCTAACTGAGCCTTGAATATATTCAATGACCCAACCTCCACTGCTCTCTGGGGAGGAGAATTCCAGAGTCAAACCAACCGCTGAGAGAAAAAAAATCCTCCGAATTTTTGTCATAAATAGGAGACCCTCTATTTTAAAACTGTGCCCCCTCGTTCTAGACTCCCCCACAAGGGGAACATCCTCCCAGCAACCGCCCTGAAAAGTCCCCTTAGAATTTTGTATGTTTCAATAAGATCAACTCTCATTCTTCTAAACTCCAATGTGTACAGGCCCATCCAGTTCAACCATTTCTCACTGGACAACCCCTTCATCCCAGGAATCAGTCCAGTGAACCTTCTCTGAACTGATTCCAATGCATCCAAGCCTGACCATTTATTCACTTTCAAAACTGCCAAACTCCTTAATATTTCCCTCTCACTCTGTTTATCCCATCCAATATTTCACACTCTCCTCTTCAACTGCAATTTTACATCATTAGTTTCGCATCATTCCTCCTCTTTTATGAAAACAGACACAAAGTATTCATTAAGAACCATGCACCCAACGCCCAATTCCACAGATAGGAAGAAGGAGGAGAGAGAATCTAAACTAAAGGATACAGTTATAATGTAGGGAAGTGTGAAGTTGTTCACTTTGTTGTAAAATAGAAAATCAGATTTTTATTTTGTGATGTGTGAAAATGGTAAGTGCTGATGCTCAGAGAGGCATGAGGACACTTGTAGAGGGAACACACACAGTTAACATGCTAGTGCAGTGCAGCAGGCAAATGCCTTGTTGGCCTTAATTATAAGGGGATTGGAGTAAGTAATTTTGAAAAATTGCTAAAATTGTACAAGGCCTTGGTGAGACCGCACGTGGAATACTGTGTGCAGGTTTGGTCTCCACATTTAACAAACGATATACTTGCACTGGAGGCGTTCAGATACGATTTACTAAATTGGTTCCTGGGACGAGGGGGCTCTCCTATGATGAGAGGTCGAGTATATTTGGTCTATACTCTGTGGAGTTTAGAAGAATGAGAGGGGATCTCATGGACAGATACAAGATGCTGAAAGGGCTCGAGAGGGTAGAATCTGAGATATTGAGCCACTGGTCGTGGAATCTAGAATGCAGGGGTAGTCTCAGGATCAGGGGCCAATCATTGCGGACTGAGATGTGGAGAAATTAATTCAGCCAAAGTTTTGTGAATTTTTGGATTGCTCTACCCCACAGGGTTGTGGATTCTCCGATGTTGAAACCATTTAAGGCTGTCATGGATAGATTTTTGATCTCGCAGGGAATCAAGGAGTATGGGACTGGGCAGGAAAGTGGAATTGAAACCCATGATCAGCCATGATCGTATTGAATGGCGTAGCAGCCACGATGGTCCATATCGTCTGCGTCTGCTACTATTCCTTGTTATTTTGTGCACTTGTGATGTCATAACATGACACTTGGAAAATAATGGCACCATTGGGCATCGTCAACATGGATGTATGAAAGAGAAATCAATGCTTAACAAACCAGTTGGTCTTTTGAGGATGTAACTCACAGAATATATAAGGGGGAAACCAGTAGATGTGTTATATTTAGATTTCCAGAAAACTTTTGATATGGTCACACACAAGAGATTTGTAAATAAAATTACAACAGAAGCGATTGGGGCTATACATCGGTATGGATTGAGAACGTTTAACGGACAGGAAACAGAGAGTAGGAGAGGCAGAATTTGACTACTGGGGTACGGTAAGGATCGGTGCTTGGGTCCCAGACATTCACAATCTATATTAATGAATAGGATGTGGTGATTAAATGTAACATTTCTAAGTTTGCTGCTGACACAAAAGTAGGCGGAAGTGCGAGCTGCGAGGAGGAGGAAAAGATGCTTCAAGGGATTTTACAGAGACTTAATGAGTGGTTAAAAGTTTAGCAGATGGAATACAATGGAGAGAAATGTGAGGTTGTACACTTTGGTAGGAAAAAAAACAGGAATGCGGTGTATTTCTTAAATGGTGAGTGGCTGGGAGTGTTGAACTTCAAAGGGACTTGGGTGCCATTGTTCATTAATCACTGAAAGTCAGCATACAGGTACAGCAAGCATTTCAGGAGGGGCATTATATGTTGTCCTTTAGTACAGCAGGATTTGGGTAGAGAACAAAACATGTCTTACTGCAGTTATATGGAGCCTTGGTCAGGCCACACCTGTTACTTTGTGTGCAGTTTTTTTTTTCTTACCGATGGAAAGAGAAACATGCCAAAGAGGGAGTACAACGCAGACTCACCAAACTAATTCATGCGTTGGAGGGATTGCCCTTTGAGGAAAGATTAAATAGACTCGACCAATATCCTCTGCAGTTTCGATGAATGACTGGTGAGGAATTTCAAACATACTGAATTCTTACAGGGATTTACAGGGAAGATGTATACAGGATGGCTCCATTGGCCGGGGGGTCGGTGGGGGTGGGGGGGTGGTGGGGATGTCTAAAACCAGGGGGAATAGTTTCAGAATAAGAGGTAGACCATTTAGAACTGAGATGAGGACGAATTCCTTCACTTAGATGGTCGTAAATCTTTGGTATTCTCTGCCCCAGAGGTCTGTGGAGGCTCAAGTCGTTGAGAAGGCTCAAGACAGAGATCGATAGATTTGTGCATATTGAAAACATCAAGGAATACGGGGATAGCACAGGAAAATATTCTTGAAGTAGTAGATCAGCTCGAAAGGCCTGTTCCTGCTCTTTGTATTCAAGATTCCAACCAAATGGCAGCAAGCTATGTACATGTTTAAGACAATGGTATCTCACTGGGCAGTGCATGGATTGAACGGGGAATTTTGGCGTTATTCACACTCTGCTCTAAGCATCCTTTCGAACAAGCAGCCAAGACTCTTGGTCCCACGGATACCAATATTATTGCGAACACAGCAGAATATCAGGAAACAAGGTATTATTTAAATATAGCTGTTTTGGTCTGCAGATATCGTTGATCAACCAAACAAGTTAGTAAAATAAAATCCACTAAAAAGTTCAAGGTTATTGATTAAAGTTAAAGCGGCATTGTCAGTTAAAACTGCTGAGTTCAACCTTTCTCTGTATTTCTTTAAAGCTGATAGAGAGTACTTGGATTGTACCTGGTGTAAGTAAAACATATACAATTGCTTGAAGCCAGACTGTTCGGCACCTTTAAGGCAATATAAATTAGCAAGACCAGTTCCGTTCATGCAGCTGCTTTAACCGTTAATTCTCTCACTATCAGATATTCAAACAGAACTCTTTAAAAGGTGGTTAAGATAAAATCCTAAAATGTTACTTCAAATTAACACAGAACAATAAAAATGCGTCGTATTGTCAAACTATCTGGTGAGGCTATAGGGCGGCACAGTGGCGCAGTGGTTAGCACCCGGGTTCGATTCTGGGTACTGCCTGTGTGGAGTTTGCAAGTTCTCCCTGTGTCTGCGTGGGTTTTCTCCGGGTGCTCCGGTTTCCTCCCACAAGCCAAAAGACTTGCAGGTTGATAGGTAAATTGGCCATTATAAATTGTCACTAGTGTAGGTAGGTGGCAGGGAAATATAGGGACAGGTGGGGATGTTTGGTAGGAATATGGGATTAGTGTAGGATTAGTATAAATGGGTGGTTGATGTTCGGCACAGACTCGGTGGGCCAAGGGGCCTGTTCCAGTGCTGTATCTCTAATCTAATCTATCACAGTTCCCACCACAAGCAAAAAATGTACTAACGTTGATTCCTCGCATAATCTAACTTTTATCTGACTCTATTCGCATAAGATTATGATAATGGACCAGCATCGTTGTAAGCACAAGAAAGAAAATCGGTTGGAAGTGTTCGATCATTTGTTTAAAAACTGAAGTATTGATATCCCATGGCACAGGATCAGGCAAATATTTATCTTTCTCGCCCCAAACTGGGACAGTACCAGAACAAAACTCTGCTCCAAATCAGTTTGCTTGACCACGACTTTAGTTGTGGAAATTAGTCGCTTAAGAACTTTGATTCCAATGGACGTCAGACCTTTTTGTGACTAAGACACCCCCTACACTTTCTATACTCCTCCAGTGGCTCCGCTGCTTTCAGCGCTCTGAATCTGCAATAAGCCTACTTTATTTCCTTATCCATTCCTCTATATCCCTTCACATCCAGGATTCCCTGGAACTTTGCTCCTCCCCTTCACCTTAAGGGAAACATGTTGGCTCTGAACTCTCACTATTTCCTCTTTGAATGACTCCCACTGGTCTGATGTAGACTTTACTACAAGTAGCTGCTCCCAGTCCACTTTGGCCAGATGCTGTTTTATGATATTGAAATCGGCCTTCCCGCAGTTCAGTCCGTATATTTCCAGTCCATCTTTTTCCTTTTCCATAACTACTCTGCAAGAGTTAAGGTCACTATTCCCAAAATGCTCCCGACCTGACATTTCTACCACTTGTCTGGCTTCATTCCAGAGGATTAGGTCCAGTACTGTCCCTTCTCTTGTAGGACTTTCTCCGTGATGGCTCAACAAGCCCTCCTGTATGCATTTTAAGTATCCCACCCACTTTGATCCTTTTTCACTAAGACTATCTCAGTTGATATTGGGGATTTGAAATTCCCTACTATTATGACCCTATTATTTTACTCCTCTCTGAGATTTGCCTGCATATCTGCTCCTCTATCTCTCCCTCTCTATTTGGAGATCTGCAGTACACTCCCACCAACGTGATTCCCCCATTTTTATTTTTAAGTTCTACCCATGTGACCACATTTGAGGAAGCTGCCAACATGTCATCCCTCCTTACTGCAGTAATTGACGCCTTGATCAACAGTGCAATGCCAACTCCTCTTTTACCCCCTCCCGTATCACGCTTGAAGATTCTATACCCTGGAATATTGAGCTGCCCGTCCTAGCCCTCCGTCAACCGTGTCTCTGTGACAGCAATAATACCATATTCCCACGTGTCAATCAACGCCCTCAATTCATCAGCCTGACTGGTGTAGAAGGGAGGGTTTCAGATATCTGGACCATTGGGTTCTCTTCAGGGACAGATGGGACCTGTACAAGAAGAACAGGTTGCACCTAAACTGGAAGGGCACTAATATCCTGGCTGCAACGTTTGCTAGCTTCACTCGGGAGGGTTTAAACTAGTTTGGTGGGGGGGGGGGGGGGGGGGGGGGGGGGGGGGGGAACCAGAGCATTCGGACATCTTGTGAAGTAAATGAGGAGGACATAGTAAATAAGGCCAGTAGGACTGCACAGCAGTACTGGTTGTCTGAAGTGCATTTGTTTCAATGCGAGAAGTATAACAGGTAAGGCAGATGAACTTAGAGCTTGGATTAGTACTTGGAAATATGATGTTGTTGCTATTACAGTGACTTGGTTGAGGGAAGAGCGGGATTGGCAGCTAAATGTTCCAGGCTTTAGAAGCTTCAGGCGGGATAGAAGGGGATGTAAAAGGGGTGGGGGGAGTTGCATTACTGGTTCAGGAGAATATCACAGCTCTACTGCAGGAGGACACCTCAGAGGCGTCATGCAGCGAGGCAATATGGGTCTAGCTCAGGAATAGGAAGGGTGCAGTCACGATGTTGGGGGTTTACTACAGGCCTGCCAACAGCAAGCGGGATGTAGAGGAGCAGATATGTAGACAAATTTTGGAATGATGTAAACGAAACAGGGTTGTAGTGGTGGGTGATTTTAACTTCCCCAATATTGACTGGGACCCACTAAGAGCTAGGGGCTTGGATGGGGCAGAATTTATGAGGAGCACCCAGGACGGCTTCTTGAAACATTATGTAGATAGTAAACTAGGGATGGGGCCATTCTGGACCTGGTATTGGGGAATGAGCCGTGCCAGGTGGTCGAAGATTCAGTGGAGGAGCGTTTCGGGAGCAGTGACCATAATTCCATAAGTTTTAAGCTACTTGTGGATAAGGATAAGAGTAGTCCTCGGGTGAAAGTGCTAAATTGGGGGAGGCTAATTATAACAATATTAGGCAGTAACTGAAGAATTTAGATTGGGGGCGGCGATTTGAGGGTAAATCAACATCTGACATGTGGGAGTCTTTCAAACGTCAGCTGATTAGAATCCAGGGCCAGCATGTTCCTGTGAGGAAGAAAGACAAGTTTGGTAAGTTTCGGGAAGCTTCGATAACACGGGATATTGTGAGACTAGTCAAAAAGAAAAATGAAGCCTTTGTAAGGGCTGGAAGGCTTGGAACAGAAGAAGCACTTGAGGAATATAAAGACAGTAGGAAGGAACTTAAGCAAGGAGTTAGGAGGGCTAAAAGAGGTCATGAAAAGTCATGGGCAAACAGGATTAAGGAAAATCACAAGGCTTTTTATACATATATAAAGAGCAAGAGGGTAATGAGGGAAAGGGTTGGCCCACTCAAGGACAGAGATGGGAATCTGTGCGTGGAGCCAGAGGAAATGGACGAGGTGCTAAATGAGTACTTTGCATCAGTATTCACCAAGGAGAAGGACTTGGTGGATGATGAGCCTAGGGAAGGGAGTGCAGATAGTCTCAGTCATCTCATTATTAAAAAGGAGGAGGTGTTGGGTGTCTTGCAAAGCATTAAGGTAGATAAGTCCCCAGGGGCTGATGGGATCTACCCTAGAATACTGAGGGAGGCAAGGGAAGAAATTGATGCGGTCTTGACAGAAATCTTTGCATCCTCATTGGCTACAGGTGAGGTCTCAGAGGACTGGGGAGCAGCCAATGTTGTTCCTTTGTTTAAGAAGTGTGGCAAGGATAATCAAGGAAATTATAGGCCCGTGAGCCTTACGTCAGTGGCAGGAAAACTATTAGAGAGGATTCTTCGGGACAGGATTTAGTCCCATTTGGAAACGAACAAACTTATTAGCGAGCGACAGCATGCTTTTGTGAAGGGGAGTTCGTGTCATACTAATTTGATTGAATTTTTTGAGGATGTGACGAAGATAATTGATGAGGGAAGGGCGGTGGATGTTGTCTATATGGACTTTAGTAAAGCCTTTGAGAAGTTCCCGCATGGCAGACTGGTGCAAAAGGTGAAGTCACACGGGATAAGAGGTGAGCTGGCAAGATGGATACAGAACTGGCGCGGTCATAGAAGACAGAGGGTAACAGTGGATGGCTGTTTTTCTGAATGGAGGGTCTATAAAAAGGAATGAAACCGGATGGACCACCCGGCATCGACCTAGGCACCGGAAACGACAACGGCATACCCAGCCCTGTCGACCCTGCAAAGTCCTCTTTACTAACATCTGGGGGCTTGTGCCAACGTTGGGAGAGCTATCCCACAGACTAGTCAAGCAACAGCCTGACACAGTCATACTCACGGAATCATACCTAACAGACAATGTCCCAGACACTGCCATTATCATCCCCGGGTACGTCCTGTCCCACCAGCAAGACAGACCCATCAGAGGTGGTGGCACAGTCGTATACAGTAGGGAGGGTGTTGCCCTGGGAGTCCTCAACATCAACTCCGGACCACATGAAGTCTCATGGCATCAGGTTAAATATGGGCAAGATACCCTCCTACTGATTACCCCCTACCGCCCTACCTCAGCTGATGACTCAGTACTCCTCAATGTTGAACACCACTTGGAGGAAGCACTGAGGGTGGCAAGGGCACAAAATGTACTCTGGGTGGGGGACTTCATTGTCCCTCACCATGAGTGGCTCGGTAGCACTACTACTGACCGAGCTGGCCGAGTCCTAAAGGACATGGCTGCGAGACTGGGTCTGCGGCAGGAGGTTGGGGAACAAACACGAGGGAAGAACATACTCGACCTCGTGCTCACCAATCTGCCTGCCGCGGATGCATCTGTACATGACAGTATTGGTAGGAGTGATCACCGCACAGTCCTTGTGGAGACGAAGTCCCGCCTTCACATTGAGGATACCGTCCATCGTGTTGTGTGGCCCTATCACCGTGCTGAATGGGATAGATTTCGAACGGATCTAGCAATGCAAAGCTGGGCATCCATGAGGCGCTGTGGGCCATCAGTAGCAGCAGAATTGTACTCAATCACAATCTGTAACTTCATGGCCCTGCATATCCCCCACTCTACCATAACCATCATGCCAGGAGACCAACCCTGGTTCAATGAAGAGTGCAGGAGAGCATGCTAGGATCAGCACCAGGCATACCTCAAAATGAGGTGTCAACCTGGTGAAGCTACAACACAGGACTACTTGCATGCCAAACTGCATAAGCAGCATGTGATAGACAGAGCTAAGCGTTCCCATAACCAACGGATCGGATCTAAGCTCTGCAGTCCTGCCACATCCAGCCGTGAATGGGGAGCAGGAGATAAAGGGGGAGAAGGAGATGGGAGAGAGAGAGATATAGGGGGAGAGGGAGATAGAGGGGGAGAGAGAGAGGATGAGAGGGAGATTGGGGGGGGACAGAGATAGAGCGGGAGAGGGAGATAGAGGGGGAGAGAGAGATAAAGGGTGGAGAGGGAGATAGAGGGTGGAGAGAGATAGAGGGGGAGTGGGAGATAGAGGGGGAGAGAGAGATCGTGGGTGGAGAGGGAGATAGAGGGGGAGAGAAAGATGGGGAAGAGGCTGGTGAACCTGTGGAATTCTCTCCCTCAGAGGCAGTGGAGGGGAAGTCATTAAATATATTCAAGGAGGAGAGAGGTATATTTCTCAATGTCGATGGGATCAAGGGCTATGGTGAGAAAGTGGGAACAAGGTACTGAATTAGACCATGCGTCATGATCTTTATTGAATGGCAGAGGTGGCCCGAGGGGCCGAATGGCCTACTCCCGCTCCTAATTTCTATGTTTCTTTGACCGAGGCCGACTCAGAGAGGGGGAGAGACAGAGAAAGAGGGAGAAAGAGAGAGAGAAGGTGAGATAGAGATGGAGAGAGGTGACCCTGGGATTCTCTCTCTCACACACACCAACATGAAGACACAGACACACGCATAAAGGGACACACAGAGACATAGACACACACACAGTGACACAGACACACAGAGACAGAGACACACAGAGACAGAGACACAGACACACAGGTAGACACACAGAGATAGAGAGACACACACATAGATACACAGATAGACACACACAGAGACAACAGAGACACACACGAGCACACACAGACACACATACAGGGGCACACACAGGGACACACGCAGGGATACACACCGACACTCACACACAGGGACACACACACACAGACACACACACAGAAACACACACACACAGACACACACAGACACACACACTCACACACAGGGACAAACACAGACAGACACACACAGACGCACACACAGTGACACACACAGACACAGGGTCACACACATAAACACACACACAGACACACACAGACAGATTTTACAATCCACACTGATGTCATTAAAAATGGACAACAGAACCTCAGTAACAATCCCCAGTGTCTGCCCAGTCCTGAGAGACAGAGAGAGAGAGATAGGTAGTGACAGAGAGAGACAGTGGAAGAGGGAGGACAAAACAGCTTGGAGGAGAAACTTTACATTTATTTGTGTTCGACAGATTTTATTAAAGCTGAAAGGGACTGGACATTGAAAAAGCTGTCAGTGCACAACAACCCTGAGAGACTTTAGAATTGAGGGAAGCGGAAACACTTTACAATCCACACTGGTGTCAGTAAAAATCCCCAAACAGAACCTCAGTAACAATCCCCATTATCTGCCCAGTCCTGTATTACGAGTTTAGTGTGAAAGTTTTACGGGAGAGTGTTGGATCAGTGTTTGATATTTTGAAACTGCAGGGAAAGAATTAAAGATTTAAATTAAACCTTGAGAGAGAGAGAGAGAGAGAGACTTAGAGAGAGAGAGAGAGAGAGAGAGAGAGAGAGAGAGAGAGAGAGAGAGAGAGAGAGAGAGAGAGAGAGAGAAAGAGCCTAAGTTAAACATCCGAGGTGTAGCTGTCTAAAGGCTTGATATAATTCCAGAATAATGCTGGTATTTTGGGCAGAGAGTGATTAGAGAGTGAGGTTCTGAGAGTCGAATTCTCTGTCTCTCTCTCCATCTGTCTCTCTGAATGAGAATAACAGGAGGGAGAGAGACGCAGGAGAGTGAGGGAAACATGGAGGGAATCAGAGGGGGAGGCGGGTAGCCGGCTGTTATGACACAACTGCTTGTGGGATCTTGCTGCGCACCAATGGCCTGCAGCATTTCCAACATTGCAACAGTGACGACCACTTTGAAAATTAATTTATTGAGTTTCAACTACTTCTGTGAATCAGCAATAAAATGGCTGAAATGTGAAGGTTTGTAAAGGCTTGTCTCATTCCCGAATATTGCTGGTATTTTAGGCTGTGGGCTGAATTTGTCAGTAGAATAAAACACCTGGGGACCATTTAAATGCAATTGTTCAGGAATGGGAATGTGCATTTCTCTCTCTGTTGCTTGTGGGATCTAACTGTGCACAACTGGCCTGCAGCTTTTCCAACATTACAACAGTGACGAACGCAATAAAAAATAACTCATTGAGCTTCGAAAGCTAGGAATTAAGTAACAAATGTGATAGTTTCTAAACGCGCATTATAATTCTAGAATAATCAGTGTCCTTTGGGCAATATTCTGAAGCTTTACTGTTAAATAAAATGGACGGAGCCCATTTCAATTCATTTTACTGAAGTTCTGAGTTTCGATTTCTCTCTCTCTCTCTCTCCAGCTTTCTTTCCCTCTGTCTCTCTATTTAAACCTTAAATAGTTAAAAACAGACCACACACTGCAATATGATTTGTTGTTGCTTTCAATGGTGTCACAAATATTTCATAGCTTATTTCAATAAAGATTAAATATGAAATCGAGGCGGAAAACCCGATATGGACAGAGCGAGAAAGCAAGAGAGAGGAACAGGGTCGACTGCAATAGGAATAGAGAGGGACAGAGAGAGAGAGAGAGCGAGAGAGAGAGACGGAGAGAGATAAAGAGACAGGCACACAGACACACACTGGTGGAGGGAACTGTATGA
Organism: Heterodontus francisci; assembly: GCF_036365525.1. NCBI lineage: Eukaryota > Metazoa > Chordata > Chondrichthyes > Heterodontiformes > Heterodontidae > Heterodontus > Heterodontus francisci. The sequence goes on along the minus strand of NW_027140986.1, from coordinate 1,142 downwards.
ACCCTTTTAGCCTCTGGTTTATTAACTGTGATTTGTTTCTATGTGGGCGCTGCTGAGAGAGAGTTTGTGTACCCGAGGGCAATTCTGGGGCTCTTTCTATGCTATTTTGTTTTACAAAGCCTTTTAATCAATTTTCTCTCTCTCGCTCTTGCCTTAGGAATTTTCCTTCTGAAAACTGCATCGTCAAGGTGAAAAGAGGGAAAGTCTGGGACGATGAATCCTTGGACAGGAGCTTCCTCCAGAGAGGACGGACTGAGGCCTTGTCCACAGGCTGCACCCAAAGGACCCAAGTGAGCTGCGTCTGTTTATTAGCCCGAGGTTAAATTTCTCTCTGGGGCCGTGGGTTAACTAGTTCCTGTCGTATTTGGGCGCTGCAGTTTCAAACAAGTTGAAAGCCTGGAGTTAAAAGTGCAGCCCCAAGAGGGAGTCCCATTTGCCACTTGCTCCTTCCAGCCCTGTCTGTGAGGTTTGCTGCTGTTTTAGGCAATGCGATGAAGCTAACAGTTAGATAAGATGCACGGTGCCCATTTTAATTCATTTTACTGTAGTTCTGAGGTTAGCTTTCTCTCTGTCTCCACATTCTTTCCATCTCCCCCCATGCTTTCTCTTCTCTGTCCCGATTTCACACTCACCTTCGCCATTTAAGCCTTCAATAAATAAAAAAAAAACACACACAGCAATGTGATTTGTCGTTACTTGAAATGGTGAGACAGAATCAGCAGCTTGTTCCCAGTTTAAAGAGGGAGTTTCGCCCTTTCTGAGGACTGAAATCTAGCTATTATCACATTGCTGCTTGTGCATCTTGCTGTACATTCAGTACCCTCCAGCATTTCCGACATGACAACAGTGAGGACACATTACAATTCATCTTCCTGACGGTCTGAGCGTGGATTTCTCTGTGTTTTTACAAGAATTTTGCAACAATTACAAGAGCTGAATGTGAAGCTGTATAAAGACTTGTTAAAAGTTTAAAGATGGAGTTCAGCATTTTCTGAGGACTGTGATGGGATATCTGGCTAATATCACATTGTGGGATCCTGCTGTACATACATTTCCTGCAAGCATTCCTACAGTACAACATTGAAGCAAAAACAGATGGAGATAAAAAGAGGGAGAGTGAGAAACAGCTGGAGGTGGCAGGT